>NC_071989.2:84948000-85257500 GCF_028885655.2 Pongo abelii | reverse complement strand
TTACCACAGCATATAACATAAATGAGTGATTTAAGTTGCATAGGCAACAGTGACTAAAGGACCTTGCAGTGCCTGGAAAATAAAATTTCATGCAATGGACTACATGTATTTTTTTTTAAGGCCATTCTCAATTTTCCAGGAATTATAGTTTGGAAGAACAAGTAGTCCAGTAAGTTAAATCAGATGGTTGGGAATTTCCAAGTTCAGTTTCTCACAGCATTAAAGCTAGATATTTAGTCTGTTTTACCATACTAAAAATGCTACCCATCCCCCACATGATCTGGTCTATTTCAGATGTTTAAATTAGTGGATATTTGTTAATGAATGTTTAGAGATCTATAAATGGCAAATTTTATGTACTAATTTGTTCATAAACTCAAGTTTCTACAAGACCCCAGTTTTTATTATATAAGTGGTTAGTTAACATTTTCTAATGAAGCTATCTTACTTTAAAATTACTTTTTTTAAAAAAAATTGTAATACTTTATAAGATTTGTAGCTTAAGGACCATTGGACATTTATTACCGTTCAGTTAGTATATCTAAGGTAAAAAATAAACTTCCAGTAGGAAAAGTTGAATTGGATTTTTTTTTAAAAAAACCCATTTCATCAGCCATTATAATGTTACTATATAATTTTTCAAACTAAATATTTTTCTTGATAATACAGAAGATGGTATAGCTACTTTCTACTAAAATGTGAATTCAGTTGTAAGCAAATTAGAATTTTTTTAAATTAGAATTAAAAAAATTTAAAGTAGAATTTTATAGGACAGTTATAATGTTCCTTGTTTTATTTAATATTATACTATCATAGAGAGATATATGCTAGTATTAGTTTTGCTATTGTTAATGCCACATTAAGATGTAAACACCAATTTTATTTAAATTGATGATATTTTATTTTTTATAAATTGGAAATTTTGAACAGAATAGTTTATATTTAATGTTGTATAGAACTGCACCTTAGAAATTTAGAAACAAATTTATCAGTCACTAAAGTCAGAATTTTGCATATTACTTTTTCGTCATTTTGGATTCCAAGTTGATGGAATCTGGTTCACTAGCTCTTAATAAGCATGTTGAAAAAGTGTTCTGTGCTCGAATTAGTTTGAGAAGGGTTGAGTTAAACAAAGTTTAATATGTTTCTTTACTGTAAGATAACTCAAAAGCTGTCATTATGTGAAACCTTTAACAGGGGAGAGTGTACTTCCAAATACACTTTGGAATTTCCAAAAGTTTATTTTTGGAATTTGGTATTTCCAAAGCTTTATTTGTTCATAAAAACGTTGTTACTTTCGTTTACTTTTGCCATATCTATTAACATTTCTTTGAAGAGCATTCCTTTTTCCTCTGTAAAAGAAAGCAGTTGTTACCACATTTGAATGGCAGTTTGGTTATATTTACATGATCAATTAAAGGACAGATTTTCCCCTCATACATAATACAAGTTAGAGTCAGCTTGCTGTAATTATAGCTCCTGTGTCTTTGTTTAATCTCAAATGTTACAGTTATTACTTGGGGTTTTTAGGTTGACCAGAAAAAGGAATGTTTGTCACAGATGTATGTTTATGTATAATCATGATAGTCTATCCACAGTCAGGGTCCTGAAAGATTCTACCAAGTAATTCATCAGAAATAGTTCAGGAAGACTGTAGAACAACAGCTTGCAAAAAATTGTGATGCTCTTCAAATGCCATAAAAGACATAATTTATATTTTTTTTCTGTTTTTGTGAGATAAAGTTAGAGATTTTTCACGTTTTTACATGCTAAAACAATACTGTTCTCCTGTTTAAGCCTCCAGTTGTGAAAATGCAACATTTTAAAATAACGTTTACTGGCAAATTCAGGAAGTCAGGCTGTAAAATGACTATTTTACTCTGAGTAAACAGGTAAAGAATGAAAGGGTAAAATATTTGATACAGAATAGACTTTTTTTAAACTACAGGCTATAAATAAGGTGACTTAGACAAGAAAGATTTGGAGGGCTTCAGAGTCTTTCCTAGCTGTTAAAATTGTGTCAAGTACAGCTCTATGCCAAGTACCATTACCAAACTTTATTTAAAAGTAATTAAGCAGTTAAGGACTTATAACGTAGTTTTTTAAACTCCAAATTTTGATGTGGTAAAGTACAAATTAAATATACATTGAAAATGGACCCTTTAACACATACCAAATCACTGTATACGTATACCATCAGATAGGATTATTGTGTGAAAATTATTTGCAACGCTTGCGTTTTTCTGAATGAAAATTATTAATAATGATTATTTTGTCATTCTTTTGTACAAAAGGACTTAAGACTTCAATATCAGTAATATGAAAATAGAAATCTTCATACACGCTTCTTCTTGAACCATTTTGACTTAATGAACAAAATCTTAGTTCAATACACTGCGTAAACACATTACATATCAAAGTGCCTCTTTATAATGCCAATAATCCGAAAGCCATGAGTTCTCCGAAACCAACTAAGAAATCCCAGATTCTGCTCCCAAATTTTCTGATCAGTAATTTCAAGAATAACCTGAGTTGATGGGTCACCAAGAATAATTGCTGTAGGAAATATCATTAAATTGGGCTTATTTTATAGTTTGATAAAATTCAGATATCCTGACTAATGCTAACTTTTATTATCTGCGAGAAGCTAAAGTCATTTCCATCGAATATTTTCTTTACCCATTTAAAATAGTATGATAATCAATATTAGTTTGAAATAACCAAATAGCCCATCATCTGTCTGTTTTAGACAAACAACTATTTATTTCACAGAATAGAACAATAGAGTGACGATGTTGGATATTCTTCTCCTAATACTCTAGTTTGCCAGTGTCCTCTTTCAGATGCTACCTTTAAATCCTTTTTGGATCTAAGTAATATATAACAATTTTGGAAGGAAATTATGAATAATAAAAGTACAGATGCAGTTCATCCAAGGAGAACACTTATGTACCATGTTTTAGGTTCTCCACTTCTTTTAACGCATCTAAGATAGACTTTGCTTTTTAATTTTTTTATTTTTTTGAGACGGAGTCTCACTCTCTGACCCAGGCTGGAGTGCAGCAGTGTGATCTCAGCTCACTGCAACCTCGGCCTCTGGGGTTCAAGTGATTCTCCTACCTCAGCCTCCCAAGTAGCTGGGATTACAGGGCCCTGCCACTACGCCTGGCTAGTTTTTGTATTTTTAGTAGAGACAAGGTTTCACCATGTTGGCCAGGCTGGTCTTGAACTCCTGACCTTAGGTGATCCACCCGCCTCGGCCTCCCAAAGTGCTGGGATTACAGGCGAGAGCCACCGCGCCTGGCCGACTTGGCTTTTTTAGAAGTGTAATAACTGCGGGGGAGGAGCCAAGATGGCCGAATAGGAACAGCTCCGGTCTACAGCTCCCAGCGTGAGCGACGCAGAAGACGGGTGCTTTCTGCATTTGCATCTGAGGTACCGTGTTCATCTCACTAGGGAGTGCCAGACAGTGGGCGCAGGTCAGTGGGTGAGTGCACCGTGCGCCAGCCGAAGCAGGGGCGAGGCATTGCCTCACTCGGGAAACGCAAGGGGTCAGGGAGTTCCCTTTCCAGGGGTGACAGATGGCACCTGAAAAATCGGGCCACTCCCACCCGAATACTGTGCTTTTCCGACGGGCTTAGGAAACGGTGCCCCAGGAGAGTATAGCCCGCACCTGGCTCAGAGGGTCCTACGCCCACGGAGTCCCGCTGATTGCTAGCACAGCAGTCTGAGATCAAACAGCAAGTCGGCAGCGAGGCTGGGGGAGGGGCGCCCGCCATTGCCCAGGCTCCCTTAGGTAAACAAAGCAGCCTGGAAGCTTGAACTGGGTGGAGCCCACCAGAGCTCAAGGAGGCCTGCCTGCCTCTGTAGGCTCCACCTCTGGGGGCAGGGCACAGACAAACAAAAAGACAGCAGTAACCTCTGCAGACTTAAATGTCCCTGTCTGACAGCTTTGAGGAGAGCAGTGGGTCTCCCAGCACGCAACTGGAGATCTGAGAACGGGCTGACTGCCTCCTCAAGTGGGTCCCTGACCCCTGACCCCCGAGCAGCCTAACTGGGAGGCACCCCCCAGCAGGGGCAGACTGACACCTCACACGGCCGGCCAGGTACTCCAACAGACCTGCAGCTGAGGGTCCTGTCTGTTAGAAGGAAAACTAACAGAAAGGACATCCACACCAAAAACCCATCTGTACATCACCATCATCAAAGACCAAAAGTAGATAAAACCACAAAGATGGGGAAAAAACAGAGCAGAAGAACTGGAAACTCTAAAACGCAGAGTACCTCTCCTCCTCCAAAGCAGCGCAGTTCCTCACCAGCAACGGAACAAAGCTGGACGGAGAATGACTTTGACGAGCTGAGAGAAGAAGGCTTCAGACGATCAAATTACTCCGAGCTACGGGAGGATATTCAAACCAAAGGCAAAGAAGTTGAAAACTTTGAAAAAAATTTAGAAGAATGTATAACTAGAATAACCAATACAGAGAAGTGCTTAAAGGAGCTGATGGAGCTGAAAACCAAGGCTCGAGAACTACGTGAAGAATGCAGAAGCCTCAGGAGCCGATGCAATCAAATGCAAGAAAGGGTATCAGCCCTGGAAGATGAAATGAATGAAATGAAGCGAGAAGGGAAGTTTAGAGAAAAAAGAATAAAAAGAAACGAGCAAAGCCTCCAAGAAATGTGGGACTATGTGAAAAGACCAAATCTACGTCTGATTGGTGTACCTGAAAGTGACGGGGAGAATAGAACCAAGTTGGAAAACACTCTGCAGGATATTATCCAGGAGAACTTCCCCAATCTAGCAAGGCAGGCCAACATTCAGATTCAGGAAATACAGAGAACACCACAAAGATACTCCTCGAGAAGAGCAACTCCGAGACACATAATTGTCAGATTCACCAAAGTTGAAATGAAGGAAAAAATGTTAAGGGCAGCCAGAGAGAAAGGTCGGGTTACCATCAAAGGGAAGCCCATCAGACTAACAGCGGATCTCTCGGCAGAAACCCTACAAGCCAGAAGAGAGTGGGGGCCAATATTCAACATTCTTAAAGAAAAGAATTTTCAACCCAGAATTTCATATCCTGCCAAACTAAGCTTCATAAGTTAAGGAGAAATAATACTTTACAGACAAGCAAATGCTGAGAGATTTTGTCACCACCAGGCCTGCCCTAAAAGAGCTCCTGAAGGAAGCGCTAAACATGGAAAGGCACAACCGGTACCAGCCACTGCAAAATCATACCAAAATGTAAAGACCATCGAGACTAGGAAGAGACTGCATCAACTAACGAGCAAAATAACCAGCTAACATCATAATGACAGGATCAGATTCACACATAACAATATTAACTTTAAATGTAAATGGACTAAATGGTCCAATTAAAAGACACAGACTGGCAAATTGGATAAAGACTCAAGACCCATCAGTGTGCTGTATTCAGGAAACCCATCTCACGTGCAGAGACACACATAGGCTCAAAATGAAAGGATGGAGGAAGATCTACCAAGCAAATGGAAAACAAAAAAAGGCAGGGGTTGCAATCCTAGTCTCTGATAAAACAGACTTTAAACCAACAAAGATCAAAAGAGACAAAGAAGGCCATTACATAATGGTAAAGGGATTAATTCAACAAGAAGCGCTAACTATCCTAAATATATATGCACCCAATACAGGAGCACCCAGATTCATAAAGCAAGTCCTGAGTGACCTACAAAGAGACTTAGACTCCCACACATTAATAATGGGAGACTTTAACACCCCACTGTCAAGATTAGACAGATCAGCGACACAGAAAATCAACAAGGATACCCAGGAATTGAACTCAGCTCTGCACCAAGCAGACCTAATAGACATCTACAGAACTCTCCACCCCAAATCAACAGAATATACATTTTTTTCAGCACCACACCACACCTATTCCAAAATTGACCATATACTTGGAAGTAAAGCTCTCCTCAATAAATGTAAAAGAACAGAAATTATAACAAACTATCTCTCAGATCACAGTGCAATCAAGCTACAACTCAGGATTAAGAATCTCACTCAAAACCACTCAACTACGTGGAAACTGAACAACCTGCTCCTGAATGACTACTGGGTACATAACGAAATGAAGGCAGAAATAAAGATGTTCTTTGAAACCAACGAGAACCAAGACACAACATACCAGAATCTCTGGGATGCATTCAAAGCAGTGTGTAGAGGGAAATTTATAGCACTAAATGCCCACAAGAGAAAGCAGGAAAGATCCAAAATTGACACCCTAACATCACAATTAAAAGAACTAGAAAAGCAAGAGCAAAGACATTCAAAAGCTAGCAGAAGGCAAGAAATAACTAAAATCAGAGCAGAACTGAAGGAAATAGAGACACAAAAAACCCTTCAAAAAATAAATGAATCCAGGAGCTGGTTTTTTGAAAGGATCAACAAAATTGATAGACCGCTAGCAAGATTAATAAAGAAAAAAAGAGAGAAGAATCAAATAGATGCAATAAAAAATGATAAAGGGGATATCACCACTGATCCCACAGAAATACAAACTACCATCAGAGAATATTACAAACACCTCTATGTAAATAAACTAGAAAATCTAGAAGAAATGGATAAATTCCTCAACACATACACCCTCCCAAGACTAAACCAGGAAGAAGTTGAATCTCTGAATAGACCAATAACAGGAGCTGAAATTGTGGCAATAATCAATAGCTTACCAACCAAAAAAAGTCCAGGACCAGATGGGTTCACAGCCGAATTCTACCAGAGGTACAAGGAGGAGCTGGTACCATTCCTTCTGAAACTTCCAATCAATAGAAAAAGAGGGAATCCTCCTTAACTCATTTTATGAGGCCAGCATCATCCTGATACCAAAGCCTGGCAGAGACACAACAAAAAAAGAGAATTTTAGACCAATATCCTTGATGAACATTGATGCAAAAATCCTCAATAAAATACTGGCAAACAGAATCCAGCAGCACATCAAAAAGCTTATCCACCATGATCAAGTGGGCTTCATCCCTGGGATGCAAGGCTGGTTCAATATACGCAAATCAATAAATGTAATCCAGCATATAAACAGAACCAAAGTAAAAAACCACATGATTATCTCAATAGATGCAGAAAAGGCCTTTGACAAAATTCAACAACCCTTCATGCTAAAAACTCTCAATAAATTAGGTATTGATGGGTCGTATCTCAAAATAATAAGAGCTATTTATGACAAAGCCACAGCCAATATCATACTGAATGGGCAAAAACTGGAAGCATTCCCTTTGAAAACTGGCACAAGACAGGGATGCCCTCTCTCACCACTTCTATTCAACATAGTGTTGGAAGTTCTGGCCAGGGCAATTAGGCAAGAGAAGGAAATCAAGGGTATTCAATTAGGAAAAGAGGAAGTCAAATTGTCCCTGTTTGCAGATGACATGATCGTATATCTAGAAAACCCATTGTCTCAGCCCAAAATCTCATTAAGCTGATAAGCAACTTCAGCAAAGTCTCAGGATACAAAATCAATGTACAAAAATCACAAGCATTCTTATACATCAATAACAGACAAACAGAGAGCCAAATCATGAGTGAACTCCCATTCACAATTGCTTCCAAGAGAATAAAATACCTAGGAATCCAACTTACAAGGGATGTGAAGGACCTCTTCAAGGAGAACTACAAACCACTGCTCAAGGAAATAAAAGAGGATACAAACAAATGGAAGAACATTCCATGCTCATGGGTAGGAAGAATCAATATCGTGAAAATGGCCATACTGCCCAAGGTAATTTACAGATTCAATGCCATCCCCATCAAGTTACCAATGACTTTCTTCACAGAATTGGAAAAAACTACTTTAAAGTTCATATGGAACCAAAAAAGAGCCCGCATCGCCAAGTCAATCCTAAGCCAAAAGAACAAAGCTGGAGGCATCACGCTACCTGACTTCAAATTATACTACAAGGCTACAGTAACCAACACAGCATGGTACTGGTACCAAAACAGAGATATAGATCAATGGAACAGAACAGAGCCATCAGAAATAATGCCACATATCTACAACTATCTGATCTTTGACAAACCTGACAAAAACAAGAAATGGGGAAGGGATTCCCTATTTAATAAATGGTGCGGGGAAAACTGGCTAGCCATATGTAGAAAGCTGAAACTGGATCCCTTCCTTACACCTTATACAAAAATCAATTCAAGATGGATTAAAGACTTAAATGTTAGACCTAAAACCATAAAAACCCTAGAAGAAAACCTAGGCAATACCATTCAGGACATAGGCGGCATGGGCAAGGACTTCATGTATAAAACACCAAAAGCAATGGCAACAAAAGCCAAAATTGACAAATGGGATCTAATTAGACTAAAGAGCTTCTGCACAGCAAAGGAAACTACCATCAGAGTGAACAGGCAACCTACAAAATGGGAGAAAATGTTCGCAACCTACTCATCTGACAAAGGGCTAATATCCAGAATCTACAATGAACTCCAACAAATTTACAAGAAAAAAACAAACAACCCCATCAAAAAGTGGGCGAAGGACATGAACAGACACTTCTCAAAAGAAGACATTTATGCAGCCAAAAAACACATGAAAAAATGCTCACCATCACTGGCCATCAGAGAAATGCAAATCAAAACCACAATGAGATACCATCTCACACCAGTTAGAATGGCAATCATTAAAAAGTCAGGAAACAACAGGTGCTGGAGAGGATGTGGAGAAATAGGAACACTTTTACACTGTTGGTGGGACTGTAAACTAGTTCAACCCTTGTGGAAGTCAGTGTGGCGATTCCTCAGGGATCTAGAACTAGAAATTCCATTTGACCTAGCCATCCCATTACTGGGTATATACCCAAAGGACTATAAATCATGCTGCTATAAAGACACATGCACACGTATGTTTATTGCAGCATTATTCACAATAGCAAAGACTTGGAACCAACCGAAATGTCCAACAATGATAGACTGGATTAAGAAAATGTGGCACATATACACCATGGAATACTATGCAGCCATAAAAAATGATGAGTTCACGTCCTTTGTAGGGACATGGGTGAAATTGGAAATCATCATTCTCAGTAAACTATCGCAAGAACAAAAAACCAAACACCGCATATTCTCACTCATAGGTGGGAATTGAACAATGAGAACACATGGACACAGGAAGGGGAACATCACACTTCGGGGACTGTTGTGGGGTGGGGGGAGGGAGGAGGGATAGCATTGGGAGATATACCTAATGCTAGATGACGAGTTGGTGAGTGCAGCGCACCAGCATGGCACATGTATACATATGTAACTTACCTGCACGTTGCGCACATGTACCATAGAGCCTAAAGTATAATAATAATAATAAAAAGAAAAAAAATTAAAAGTGTAATAACTGCATCATACTCTTGACTCAAATTGAGCTTGCAGACAACTTAGCTATTTTCCCCATGATGTTCAACAAGGCAGTCCTACTTTATCTAGTAATTGTATAGTCTCACTTAAAAACAAAATAAAACCCCTCACATGCAGAACTTTACCCCATCCATCCGTGTTTCCTTCTGTCTTTCTCAGGCTTAGCCAAACCAGTTACAATGAGAGGTTTCTAGTGAACGATATCGCAAAGGTTGTGAGATGAGAGCGTGATTACTATGTTGACAGCTCAAGTTGGGAAGGGTATCATTTTAGAGAGAGATGATAATGATCTCAGTTTTCAGCCTGCTTCAGTTGCTAGTGGGGATGTCTAAATAGAGATGTTACAAAGGCAGTTAGAAATATGGGTCTGGACAGAGGATAAAAAGTCAAATGTACAGAGAGATTTGTGATTTTAGGTGGTAATTAAAACTGTCAGAGTGATTTGTATGGAGATGAAGCAGCTGTGGGAGGTGCTATTGCTTTCTCATATAAACTCAAGCAGAAGCTATTTACAGTGTCTTTAGCCCTTTCAGTAGTATGCACTTTTTAATGTCACTGACATCTCAGGACCTTTGAGGGACCTTTTAAGGGACAGTGTAGAGGATTCATAAAATAATGAGTTTTATATTTGTGTTTTTTGAATTTTCACTCTAAGATTTATTCATTTATTAATCCTTGAGATTCATAGTATTGAAAAAAGTGATATTGATTTTATGTTTGACATGCATCATTTTAGCTGTTTCTAAAATGTCTAACTTATTTTTAAAAATTAATTAAAGCACACATTCTACTTCAGCAATTAATAAAACTTGAACCGTCTCCAGTTTAATGGATTAATTAATGGTTACTGGGAAACTATAAGGTAACAAATACCATGAAATTAAACATTCATTTTCTTTCATTTAGGGTACAAGAAATTGAGAACATGTTGCTTCCAGTGGTGGGAACTGAGTGGCTGGGGGCAGGGTGTGTAGGTGGTGGGTTGCCTTTTCACAGTATATTCTTTTGTGCTATTCAAATATTGAACCATGGAATGATTTTACTTTGGAAACAGATCAAAGAAATTTAAATTTTGAAAATTGCTTCATTTACTTTAAACATACGATTGTCTTTTATGTAGAAAATATTGACACTTGAAGTTAGAAGTCATGATTTCACATCCTGTTTTCATCATTTCCTGGACAGCTGGCCTTTCACTTCTTTGAATTGCAGGTTCTGATTTGAAAATGAGGCTGATGATAGTTGCCCTGCTTACCATGCAGGGTAATTATGAGTTATTTCATTCAGCAAATATATCTGTGAGGCATATATCCTGCTAGGTGTGATATGAGACATATTTCCACTCCTTGGGGGATTTATTTTTAAGTGTCGAAGTAGACAAAATTTCAACTTATTGTGATGATGCAGGTAAATATGCTATGAAGATACATAGACATAGGATCCACAGTGTCAGCTTGGGAGAGTGGAAGGATTGGTGTTAGAGTGGTCCTCCTGGAAGACAGGACATTTATTTGAGTTAAGTTTTGAAGAATGAGTTGATTGGGAGAGGATGAGGAGAGGAGACATTCCATTCAGAACAAGCAGCATCTCCAGCCCCATCTCATTTTATGTGTTACTGGGTAGCACATTTTTGTTTTAAGTTTTGTTAGGAGAGGATACTGTAGCAGGTTCTTCCTTAGTTTTGCTGACTGTTGACATCTTGACTATAATTCTCAAAAAGTTTGGGAACAGTGAAAAATCTCACTTAGGACTTTATAATGACCACAAGGATTAGTGGAAAGTGACTAAAACTCACTAAATTTTAACTACGTACATTGTAGTGTATAGACCATTAGCACTAAATCATCAGTTTCTGATGTCAACCTTAGTTCTTCCATACTAAGGAACTAGTGAGAATTCTTAATTAATGCAGTTGACTTGCATTTTTCCAATTGACTAGACTTTTTTCTTCCTGCATCCAAGTAGTAAGTGGATACACTTCCTGGTGCCATATTGTTTCCTTTGAAGCACAGTGAAACTTCTTACCCCGTAATGGTCTATAGATTTAGTATCTAGCTACTTAATTCCCACCCTCCATTAAGTTGCAGTTTATAGGCCTTGATATTTTACTATTTAACACCTAATATCCTGTAAGTTACAGAAATACTTTGAAAATGTAATGTAAATAGATGGTAATATTATTTATTCTGGCTATTATCCTTTAGTAGCCACCATGATTATTAAAAACAAAGTGGTCTTGGTTTGTTTTTTGTTTTTTGTTGTTTTGAGACAGAATTTCACTCTTGTTGCCCAGGCTGGAGTGCAGTGGTGCGATCACAGCTCACCACAACCTCTGCCTCCTGGGTTCAAGGGATTCTCCTGCCTCAGCCTCCCGAGTAGCTGGGATTACAGGCCTGCGCCACCTCGCCTGGCTAATTTTGTATTTTTTAGTAGAGACAGAGTTTCTCCATGTTGTTCAGGTTGGTCTGGAACTCCCGACCTCTGGTGATCTGCCGGCCTCAGCCTCCCAAAAGTGCTGGGATTACAGGCGTGAGCCACAGCCCCCGGCCTTTTTTTTTTCTTTTGAGACAGAGTTTCACTGTTGTTTGCCAGGCTGGAGTGTAATGGCACAATCTCAGCTCACTGCAACCTCTGCCTCTTGGTTTAAGCAATTCTTCTGCCTCAGCCTCCCGAGTAGTTGGGATTACAGGCGTGCACCACTATGCCTGGCTAATTTTTTAATATTTTTAGTAGAGACGGGGTTTTACCATGTTGGTCAGGGTAGTCTCGAACTCCTGACCTCAGGTGATCCGCCCACCTTGGCCTCCCAAAGTGCTGGGATTACAGACATGAGCCACTGCACCCGACTAAAAGCAAAAACAAGTTTACACTGTTTTAAGTGTGAAATACAGACTTTTACACAAAATTTATATGGAACATTTTTTAATATAGTGGAAAACATAAAACTGGGGATTGTATAGGTAATTTAATCTTACTTTCTTCATGTTTATTTGTAGATAGGGAAAAAACGAGATACTTCAATTTCTAAATGATTTGTTTAGAATGAATTAGTCTAAAGTAGGAAAGCATTATTTCTGTACTTACAGAACAATCTTCTGCTGTTAGTGACTATCATTTTAGATGTTTTAGCTTCAAGTAACAGAAAACAAAACTGTATGTGGCTTAACTATAAGGATATTTATTATCGCCTGCAATAAGAAAACTAGAAGCAGTATGCTTTTACAGTTGGTTGATTTAGTAATTCAGTACCATCATCAAAGACTGCAGTTCTCTGACTATATTGACTTGTCTTTTTGGGCAGGATTTCCTCATGATCCCAAGGTGTCTGACACAAGTGGCACGTGTCACACACAGGTGACAATGTCCAGGTGAGAAAATGGATTATATCCCGTTTATGAGCAATGACAACCTTCTCAGAACCCCCAGCAGATGTCTCTTACGTAGCTTTGGCCAGAATTGGGTCATTTGCACATGCCTAAACTATCACTTGGAAAAGGGGGTAAAATCATTGTGATTGGCTTCTTCCTTTGAAGGGCATGACTTCTTGGCTGATCATAAGCAAAACTGGATTCTGTTGACAAGTAGGAAGTGGAGGAATGGTTGCTGGGTAGGCAACTAACAATGCCTGCTGTAATTGAACACATTTAGACTTTTATGTTCAAATGTTTGAGAATTACTTAAATTAGTAGCTAAGGATATGGCGTTTAACAGTTCTTTGGCGCTTAACAAATGTGAGAACTTAGACAAGGTACTGAAGCTCCATTAATTTGGATTTAGTAGTTACTAAAATGGGAATAATACTAGTACCTGTTTGGTTTGTTTTGAGGACTTAAATGATATATGTGGCATTTAGCATGCCTTGGCACGCTGCTTGGTTCATAGTAAGTGGTCAGTATGTGTTAGCTGCTTTTATCATCATATTGAATTTTTATTTATCTCAAGTGATTCAAGCTTTTGCCTAAATTCATTACATATTATGTTTTATGATATACCAATATCGTAACTGTCTGTTCTTAAATTATAACTGTTGAACTTCACCAAATGGCAAAAAAGTTTTAGGAGAGCAGATTTGTTGATGCCCGTTGGAAATGCTAAAACCTCAGATGTCATTCATCCAACCTAACTTCTTTCATCAGTGTTATCAATCTTTAGCTTAATTTCATTAGTAGTATCATTTTTTGATCAGCTTCCTGAAATACAGTAACTTAGATTTTATTCATTTCTGAAATATTGATGTCTTCATTAACTTCTATTTTTATTGACTCTTTTAAAAACATTGTGGAGAGGCATAATTAAAAAGAGATTGTAAAATAGAGATAATACTACTTAAATAGGGTCATAAGTATTAAATGCGATACAGTACCTAAAGGTCTGTTCATATAAGGCCCTCAATTTAAGTTTCTTCTTTTCCGTAATCCCTCACACAACACAAATCTTAAATATACTGTTCGTTTCTTCAGCGACAGGAGAGTTCGTTACCAGCTATATCAGTAGAGGAGAACTGTATATAACAGGGAAAAGGAAATTATACTAGAGGCTTCAAATGGGGATTTAATACAAGGAATTAATGACACAGGTGTTGGTATAATTTTTATAGAATGCCAAACTCTCATTAGTTGATCAGGAGTCATCTTACCCACTTTTTACAGCATGCTTTTTCTTAAACTAAATGTTATTAACTGCTTATTATGTTCTAGGCACTGTGGGAACTAGCCTGCCCAAAGAAGACTTTTTATAAATCCAGGTTAAATGGATTCTCTTTTTCACCAATTGTTTCATATTAAACCATAACCATTTGTTGCATGTGTGCTTTTGCGGGTGTGCGTGTGTGTGTGTCAGGGATGAGGTTCCTGGAGTTTCTAGTTGTTTTCATTTTTATAATTGAGAGAAAAAACATGACTTCTTTATTATATCATTAATATCTTCTACCTTATTACTCATTGTCTCTGTTCCTTAGAATCTATTCCATCCTTCTTAAAGATGTTTCCATAAGAGCTCACACTAAGATCCTCATTTAGACTGTTTTCCAGGCATATAGCATAGTGTTAACTTTGGGATATATTTTTCCTTTGTTAGGGATTATGTTGACAACGACTTCCTGGTTTCATGGCTTCTTTTCTTGATTTTCGTCTTCAATTTGCTGGAGTACATTAAGTAAATTTCTCAGGTGACATAGTAGATCAACTTTTTACATTTTTATGTAACTAAAAATAGATCCCTTGGCCTATAACTTCTTTCATCAGTTATTTACATAGCTTATTGCCTCTTTGAAATCTTAACTCATGTGTCCTCTTCTCAAAGAGACAATCCTATTTTAAATTGCAAACCCTCTGTATTACCAGTCCTCCTTCACGGCTTTTTCTCCATAGCACTTTTCACAATCTAACATGTTACATATTTTGCTTATTTAATTTTATTTCCCCACTAAAAAGTGCCATAGGGCAGGGATTTTTGTAGTTCATTGCTGTATCCTTGATACATAAAATCATACCTGGCACATAGTAGCCCTTTAATAAATAATTGTTGGCCGGGTGCGGTGGCTCACGCCTGTAATCCCAGCACTTTGGGAGGCCGAGGCAGGCAGATCACAAGGTCAGGAGATCAAGACCATCTTGGCTAACACGGTGAAACCCCGTCTCTACTAAAAATACAAAACATTAGCCGGGCGTGGTGGTGGGTGCCTGTAGTCCCAGCTACCCGGGAGGCTGAGGCAGGAGAATGGCATGAACCTGGGAGGCGGAGCTTGCAGTGGGCTGAGATTGCACCATTGCACTCCAGCCTGGGCAACAGAGACAGACTCCATCTCAAAAAAAAAAATAATAATAATAATAATAATTGTTAAGTCAGTTAATGAATTTTCTTCTCCACCTTTTATTATAGTTATGAATCCAGGTTATAAATCATTTTCTCTCAAAACTTTGAAGGGATTGCACCATCTCCTGATATCTACTGTTATTAATGAGAAGTGTAAGTCAATCTGATTCTTCCTCTTACAGATGACCTACTCTCTTTTTGAAAGCTTTAATTTTTATGGAGCTCTGGAAATTCTTTTTTTGTTTGTTTTTTTGAGATGGAGTCTCACTCTGTTGCCCAGGCTGGAATGCAGTGGTACGATCTTGGCTCACTGCAGCCTCCGCCTCCCAGGTTCAAGCGATTCTCCTGGCTCAGCCTCCCAAGTAGCTGGGATTACAGGCACCTGCCACCACACCTGACTAATTTTTGTATTTTTAGTAGAGATGGGTTTCACCATGTTGGGCAGGCTGATGTCGAACTCCTGACCTCGAGTGATCTTCCCACCTTGACCTCCCAGAAGTGCTGGGATTACAGGCGTTGAGCCACTGGAAATCCTTAATGTACATAGATGGTTTTTTTTTTTTTTCCCAATGGATTCTGCCTGCTTCTAAAAGGCACTTATGAAGCCCTTTCAGTTAAGATTGCTTTTCTTTTCCAGCTTTGGGAAATTTTATTCTTTAAAAAAAAAAAAATCTTTACTTGCTTTGTTTCTGTTCTGTCTGTAACTCCTGTGGGATATATAATGAACCTATCAGCTTCGTCTTATTTTCCCATGGTGTTTCATTTCTCTCATTTTAATTTTACTTTGCTGTGGTGTAAACTTTAATATGCTTATTAATGTTTAAATAGTTAAATTTGGCATATTTTCTTTGACTAAAATAAAAAATCATAGGCTAAAATAGGAGTAGATTGATTTAATATTTGCATTTTGTCATTCACTAATAACTAATGACAAAGTTTGACTTATCACATTATTAGAAAAAGTAATTGTTAAGAAATGATTACTGGTTGACTGGAAAAGGAGTTAATTTCACATTATGCACTATGTATTTAAAATATTTTTTTAGGAAGAAAATGTTTCATGTCTATAAAATTTGTAGGTAGGGATGCTCATCACAGTATTATTTATAATATGGGAATGGCTTAAATATCCAATAGGATAATACTTCAATATGCTATCATCTCAGTACTATGAAATACTTCACAATCACTAACAGCTGTATTTTCAAAGAACATGTAATGACATTGGAAGTGATTATTATCCAAATTATTGTTATTTATTAGTATTATTATATATTTTTTGAGACAATCTTGCTCTGTTCTTCAGGCTGGAATGCAGTGGCACAATTATAGCTTACTGCATCCTTGACTCCCTAGGCTCCAGGGATCCTCCCACCTCAGACTCCTGAGTAGCTGGAACTACAGAGGCATGCCACCACGCCTGGCTAATTTTTAAAAATTTTTTGTATGGACAAAATCTCGCCATGTTGCCCAGGTTGATCTCAGACTCCTGGCCTCAAGTGGTCCTCCTGCCTCAGCCTCCCAGAGTGTTGGGATTACAGATGTGAGCCACTGTACCTGGCCCAAATTATTTTTTTATATATCTAAATATAAATTTTCACACACACATGTTGAGATAAAAAGGCTACTGGACAATACTCAAAATGTTAATACAGGTCCATAATCCCTTACTTTGAAAACCCTTGGGCCCATGTGTTTGTGAATTCCAAATCTTTCAAATTTTATAAAAGTAATATATATTTCCATAATAGCATCTGGAGAAGTGCTCTACAATCGTACACATTAATATTTCTGCAGTGAAACATAACTATTCACATTAAATGGTACACATAAATTCTATAAATCATTTTACCTCATTTGAGGTTACACTTTGCTGCTAAATGAGTTTGTTTCAAACAATAAACAATGTTCTTTTTTTAAAACCTCTTTGGGTTTCAAAATTATGTGTATTTTGAATCTGTACTGATTATGAATGATTTTTAAAATTTTGGTTTTTTATAATTTTTTATAAATATGTACATATGTACATTACAGAAAAATATCTTAATACAAATTTTAAAATACATACTTGTCTTCAACTTTCTTATTAAATCTTAGCCTTTCCTACAAACGAGAGAAGAGCCAAATTCACCAGAAGGTACTAATTCCTTGATTCAACAAATATTTATCCAGTAAATACTAGAGAGAAAGCTAATACTATTTTAATAAGCATAAAGATGCTTAGCCTTATTAGAGAAATATTTCAAACCATAATAGAAACACTATTTCACACTCTTCTGATTGTCAGAAATTTAATAATTCTGACAATCCTAGTTCACCAGGATGCCAAGAAGTAGGAAATTTCATACACTACAGATTGAATGTCAACTGATAAAACTACTTTGGAAAGCAATTTGATGATATTTAGTGAAGTAGAAGTTGTATCTGTACTCTATAAAACCTCTTTAGCATCATCTGACTTGTCATCAGTACATTGATTTGTACTGTTTAAGAGTGGAACCTTTGTTATTTCTCATACCACATCTTACCCTAGCCTTTATTCACTATAATTTTACATGCTTGCATTATTGGGTTCTCACTAACTGAGTGATTTTTTTTTTTTTTTCTTTTTCAGGGCAACACATGCTATTCAATAACTTGTTTCCTGGGCCTTTTCACAAAATACGACTTTTTAAGCAAAAACGTAACTTGTATTTATTTTGATATTCCAATAACCATGCAAATACGCAGCACCTTTACTTATCCCATGTGATGGGTAGTTAAGTAACTCTTTAGTGTTGCTGGAGCCATTGCTGCTGTTTTCCATAGACAAGCACAATGAAGTAGGATGACTTGGATTACCGATCAGAATTATCTGTGGGCTTAGGCATAGAATCCTCCTCTTCTATAGTATACTTCTTCAAAAGTTACCATGTTGTTCTTATTGCTCAGTTTTTGTGAATCACTTTTTTTCTGCTTCAGAATTGTTTTATAAATATGTATTTCTATCTTTAAATTGAAAATGTTAAAAGACAATAGTGAGATTTCTAGACTCAATTTTTTATTCATTCAACCAACATTGAGTGCCTACTATGTAGGAAGATCAATTAAACAATATGAATACAACCTAATCCTCTCTTCAAGGAACTTAAGACCTAGCAAGTAAGTGGCTTCGGTGTAGTGTGTTAATGCTAATATAATTAAGTAGGTGATGGATAGAATTAAGTGGAAGTCTTTCAAGTCGGGGTAGCAACCCTTTTTTGTAAAGGACCAGATATTATATTTTAGGTTTTGCAGGCCATATGGTTCTTCTATCACAACTACTCTTCTCTGCTCTTATAGCTTGAAAACAGCCATGCATGATACATAAATGAATGAGTATAGCTGTGTTCCAGTAAAACTTTATTTATGGATATTAAATTTGAATTCTGTAATTTCATATGACAAATCTTTTAAAAAATTTTTAGCCATTCAAAAATGTAAAAACTGTTCATAGCTCTGAGACTATACAAAAACAGATGACCGACCAGATTTGGCTTCCTGGCCATAGTTTGCCTACCCCTGTTTAAGTCTTTGAATTATAAGATGATATGGAATGGACCTCTCTTTAATAGCCTGTCCAATTCCAGCTACTTTCATTGCTAGGGGAATTTAGTCACATACCAGGTTTAGAAGTATTGAAAGTCTCATTGCTAATCCAGTAGTTTCTGAATATCCTTGATATTCTGAATAATGATCATGATTATATAATGATAGTGATAATAAAACAACAATAATAATACTGTTGCATTGATAATATGCACACAGGTCCCAAATTCATAGCCGTGCAAAGGCCAAGTGTGATGCCTGACTGTTAAGGAAACAGGGAGTTATGTGAATTGGGGCAAAGGAATAGCACGTTAACCATCTATAGGAGACCACAGCCACCACTTAGCTCCAGCCAGTAGTGGGAATGCAGCCCTCATGTTTCCTGATGAAAACATCCAAGAGAAGCCAGAAATTCAGATGTATATGTCAAATCTCCCAGCTTTTTAATGTGACAACATATTTTTTTAAACAAATATTCTTTGTTTTTAATATTGTGAGTCAAATAAAATCATCTTTAGGTTTCATTTAAGCAGTCTGGTAATTTGCTATCTCTGTCGTAACAAGTTTCTTTTACTATTTAAAGGGAACTTTTTTAGAGAAACATCTTTTGTGGTATGCATCAATGATTTTATTTTAAAATTTTATATCTCAAAGTGTATTTTATTTTAATATTGAAAATTATTGTTAAAACAATTTTAAATTATAAATCAAATGGAGATTTCTGTATCTGACATTCACATGTTTCAGTTGTCATGCTTGAATATGTCAGTACTTGCAGCTTTCTCCTGAAGCTGACTTCATGGTCACAGCTTTCTTTTTCCTTTTTGCCAACAGCTTTATTGAGATATAATTCACATACCATACAATTAACCCATTTTAAGTCTACAGTTTACTGGCTTTTAGTATATTCACAGAGTTGTGCAACTATCACCACAATCATTTTTAGAACATGTTTCTTACCCCCAAAAGAAACCTTATACCCTTTAGCTATCACCTTTCCAATTCCCCTGTTGTCCCCAGTCCTAAGCAACCACTAATCTACTTTACGTTTCTATAGATTTGCCTGTTCTGGATATGTCCTATAATAAAATCATACAATATGTAGCCTTTTATGTCAGGCTTCTTTTTTACTTAGCATGTTTTCAGGGTTCATCCATGTTGTGGCTTGAATCAGCACTTTATTTTTTTTATTGCCCAATACTCTGTTTTCTGGATATACCACATTTTCCATTGGTTATTAGACTTCCACATTTTGCCTGTCATGCCTAATGTTGCTGTAAACATCCATAGACATGTTTTCTGTGGGCATATATTTTTATTTTTCTAGGGTATGTACCTAGAAATGGAATTGTCAGGACATATGGTTACTCTGTTTAACTTTTTGAGGAATAAACTTTTCTAAAGCTACTATACCAATTTTGATTGCCATCAGCAATGTTTGATGGTTCCAATTTCTCTGCATCCTTGCCATCTTGCCAACACCCAGATGGAGAAAGCTATTTTTAATGCATATGGGCTATGAAAGCTTTTTCTTCTGCTGTTTAGATACTGTGTATATATGAATGTTAATATTTTCTTAGACTATACTTTTATATTACAACTTTAAACAACTAGAATTAGGGAAGATTGAGCTATTATGATTAATTTAATTTGGATTATCTATGGGATAATCAGTAGAACTTTGTATTGCAATATTTCTTATTGTTGAAACTTTTCCTGATGTACTTTTTTTAAAATACTTTTTCTTACTTTAGTAAGTAAACACTAGTTTGTTTCCACCACTTGTCTGTGACAGAACTGCATCTAAATTATCTATCCCAGCTCCTTGCACAAGGAAAGTCTGGCATAAAATTAAATGCACAATAAATACTTGTTAAATGATTTTGTTGTTAAAAAATAATCCAGTCTTTCTTTGTTTTGGATTTGACATGCAATCTACTGAATTTTCCCCTGCCAGTACACTGAACTTTTATCATTGTGCTGTTTCAGATACATATATAAAGGTTTGGAAGACATATTTAAAAAAAAAAAAAAAGACAGTTGTATTAGTATATATTGGTATATAATAATTTTGAGTATTGCTTTCACATTGTTATTCTAATATACTGAAGTGGGTTTTTAATTTAAAAATTAAGAATTTCATGCTTTGGGCTGGGCACGGTGGCTCACGCCTGTAATCCCAGCACTCTGGGAGGCCGAGGCTGGTAGATCACGAGGTCAGGAGATTGAGACCATCCTGGCTAACATGGTGAAACTCCGTCTCTACTAAAAATGCAAAATATTAGCCAGGCGTGGTGGTGGGTGCCTGTAGTCTCAGCTACTTGGGAGGCTGAGGCAGGAGAATGGTGGGAACCCGGGAGGTGGAGCTTGCAGTGAGCCGAGATCTCGCCACTGCACTCCAGCCTGGGAGACAGAGCGAGACCGTCTCAAAGAAAAAAAAAAAATCTCATGCTTTGATAGATTGCACTTATATTAGGCAGGTATAGGACCTAAGAGCATGAGGATCATGCTTATATTTATGACTAAACTATTTTTCTTCTGTTCCTTCCTCCCCCCATCTAGTATATCTACTTTGGTATTTTAAATATAATATGTTTTGTATTTACACAGTTTCTTTCTTATGGTCTAGAGAGAAAGCTAATTTTCTGAAACATTTTTGGCTTTTTTATAGGTTGGTCAAAGAAAAAGTGATGTATGAAAAAGAGGCAAAACAACAAGAAGAAAAGATTGAAAAAATGAGAGCTGAAGATGGTGAAAATTATGACATTAAAAAGCAGGTAAAATTATATCATAAGTAACAATAGCTAACATTTACAGAATGCCATATTAACTAATGTAGTTTTTATAGTAGTCCTCTGACTGAGATTATATTATTATTTCTTTACTATTAAAACTTCCATTTAAAGATAAGGAAACTCAAACACAGGTTAAATAACTGTGCAAATCACACAGTTGCTAAGTGACATAGCTGAGGTTTTGTTTTGTTTTTGTTTTGTTTGAGACAGGGTCTCACTCTGTTGTCCAGGCTGGAGTAGTGCAGTGGTGTGATCATGGCTCATTGCAGCCTTGACCTCTTGTCTCAAGCAATTCGCCCACCTCAACTCCCTAAAGTGCTGGGATTACAGGCATG
The DNA here is from genome assembly GCF_028885655.2 of Pongo abelii. NCBI lineage: Eukaryota > Metazoa > Chordata > Mammalia > Primates > Hominidae > Pongo > Pongo abelii. The sequence goes on along the minus strand of NC_071989.2, from coordinate 85,235,586 downwards.
AGCCACGGCACCTGGCATAGCTAAGATTTGAACACAGACATTCTGGCTCTAGTATCTGTACTCTTAACGGCTAAACTGTACTGTCTTTCCAATTTTAAGTATCAAATATAAAAATGGACTAATCTTATATTAATTATACATTTAGATTCACAAATATTGTCTCCACACTGATGTGAAGACCATAAAAATAAAATATGCATTGCACTTTTCAATGGCTACTTCTGATTGTCTTCATGACAAATTTCAGTGGCCTTAACATTGCATACAAGGCTCTTCTTCATTTTGAATCAAGAGATGAGGTTACATCTGCTTATCTAACCTCATTTCTTACCAATCGCTATCTCAACTTCTTAGGTGCCTTATAGCTCCCTGAACATGCCCTTTCTTCTTTGCCTCTGAAATTTTGCATGTCTGGGATGCTCTTACTCCTGGCCTTACCTTACCCTCTCCTTATTAATTTCTGTTCTTCCTTGAGGTCTCTTCTACTCTCACCTCAAACTGAGTTAGTTGCCCCTCCCTTTTGCTCCCATAACACTTTCTTTATTCCCATCATAGCATATATTGAACATTCATTCTCAGCTGACACTTGCTTCATAATTCCTTGAGAAAATAGAGGCCATTAGGGAACTTTCTCGTATTCTTACGACAAAATCTATCAACCTATCTGCATCTGTACCTATACCACTTTCCTTCCTGTAAGAGTGGATTATGTGCCCTAGCCCTTGTTATAATTATCAGTGACATTGTTATTACTCTTTTTTCCCTCATCTTAAATACCTCAATAGCATCTGACACAAGTTACCACTTTCACCTTGAAACTTGACATGTCCTCTGAGGTGTTCAAAATTAAAATCTTGATTTCACACTACTCCAACCTACTCTCCCAAACAAAAAACTATTTCTTTCTTTTTCCTCATCTCAGTGAATGGTACCTCCACTCATCCAGATACTCAAGCCAAAACTTTAGTTGGTCCCTTCTTGATATTTTTGTCTCTTTCTAATAACCACATCTAATAGCATCATCTCCTATTTCTTTTTTTCTTTTTTTTTTTTTTTAAGATGGAGTTTTGCTGTGTCACCCAGGCTGGAGTGCAGTGGTGCAATCTCGGCTCACTGCAACCTTTGCCTCCTGGCTCAGCTGATTTTCCTGCCTTAGCCTCCCAAGAAGCTGGGATTAACAGGCATGCCCCACCACGCCCAGCTAATTTTGTATTTTTAGTAGAGACGGGGTTTTGTCATGTTGGCCAGGCTGTTGAACTCCTGACCTCAGGCGATCTGCCTGCCTTAGCCTCCCAAAGTGCTGGGATTACAGGGGTGAGCCACGGCACCCAGCCAGCACCTCCTATTTCTTACTCTCTCTATTTTTCTCTCTACTGCCGTTGTTCTAGTCTAGTCCACTATCATCTCTTGCTAGTACTATTTATTGCAGAAGCCTCCCAGTTGGCATACTTCTTTCACCCTTGACATCCTCCATTCCTTCCCCACCACAGCAACTAAATAAATCTCTATAAAATGTACCTCAGATCACTTGGTCTTCTACTTAAAATCTAGTGTCAGATGCATTTAAAATAATTTCCAGATGACAGTTTAAAAAAAGGAGAATGTGAACCAGCTTGTACAGACTATATCTTAAAATTTATTTTTAAAATCAGCTTTATGAACTCGCAGTCATTTTTGCCATGTAAATTGTGACATAATTGGTAATCACACTTAACTTAGGCTTTATTCAGCAAAATTAATCAATCATTTAAAATAGAATTTTTTGTAGGGAGTTGCTTTCTGCCGTGCAAAAGAAATGCAGCAGCAGCTGAAACAAACGTGTTGGCTGTGTCTTCCCTTGGCTATCTAGGAAGATAGCCTTCTTATTTTATTAAGCTTTTAGGAGAGGCCGTCTTCCTTTATTTGTGATATAGCACTGTGTGTATAAAAGACATTTGTGTGTCAGATACTCATAAATTGAGGGAGGATTGGTAAACAGATGTGTAGATATAGTATGTCCCCTTTGTTTTATTTTTTAATATTAATAAATTATATTGGGCAGTGGGGTCTCTCTGTGATGCCCAAGCTGGAGTACAGTGGTGTGATCCTAGCTCACTGTTACTGCCTCAAACTCCTGGGTTCAAGTGATCCTCCCACCTCAGCCTCCAGAGTAGCTGGGACTACAGATGTGTGCCACCATGCCTGGCCAATTTTTAAATTTTTTTATAGAGACAGGGTCTTACTTTCTTGTTTAGGCTGGTCTTCAACTCCTGGCCTCCAGTGATCCTCCCATCCCAGCCTTTCAGAGTCCTGGGATTATAAGCGTGAGTCCCCCGCACCTGTCCTTGTCCACCTTTATGAACTAACCACGCTTCATAAGGATTTATATATGGAATGTAACTTTTTATTCTTAAAATTATGATACATACTGCTTTTGTACCTCTTTCACTCTTATGTCTTCTGTTGTTTTCCTACATCTAGTGGGAAAATATTATGTCACAGTATATAACTTTATTTCATCCAGGTCCTTCTTGGACTTCATCAGCTTGTTTTCCCAGTCATGTAGCTAGTGACCTCATTTAGTCTTTTTCTTTGCCCTGCTTTTTTTCACCATCAATAATGTATTTTAAAATAGTCCTATAGCTAAAATAGGAGTTATCAGTTACATGGAATAGAGTAATAAATGTGTTCCCTTTCTAAATAAAATTTTACAAATAAAGTTATGGGTTATCACAGAACCTGTTTTATTTCATTTATAATTATGTATGTATCATCTTTCAATAAAATCACTACTTTATAGGTAAGGATTAACTACTGAATCCTGTGTTGTAATTGTCATTTCAAAATACCAGCCACACACTAGTTACATTACTGACTACATACACAGATGTAAAAGGGGAAAAAAATTGTTCAAAAGTTGTTTCTACCCTCAGACATGTTAAAATTCTCTTTTTGGTCATAGGTATCATTTTTTTTAACAGGATTTGTTAGATTCATAGCCAACTTAGTACTTATTCAGAAATAACATTTCATGTCTGATTACAGAACAATAGTTGTTTCTGTTTGCTTCTGTTGTCAACCTACCATGTATATAGTTGTCAATTGCAGTTTTGTTTCAGAGTTTCCTAAAAACTTGTCTTTAGCCAACCTACATACATTTCTTAATTTCTTTTCCCTGGCTTAGGTATATTGTGGCCATTCATTTTTTTTATCATATACAATGGGTGTTGTATAACCAAAAGGACTGCTCTGTTTGTGATTGCCTGGGACTTTAAGGTCAGCAGTGGTTTTCTTAACATTTATTGTGCCTTTCATAGAAAATATCAAGAAAGCCAAGTGCTGCATTTTGTGGGTTTTCTACACTTCTCCCTAGATTTCTTCCTCCTCTGAGCTAAACACTATCCTCAGTCACTTCTCACTACTTTGGCTCTTCTCTCGCTTGGATCCATTTTGCTCTGGCTTTCCTACCTCTTCTAAATTGGCTGTATTTTAAGCACACAGTTAAGGTGCTATCTCTTATTCTCTACCAAACTCTTACCTGAAGATGGTTGCCAAAAATCAGGAGACAGTCCCTCTGTTGGACTAGGTATAATTTTGGTTCTTTTAAAATAAGTACTTAGGCCAGGTGCAGTGGCTCACGTCTGTAATCCTAGCCCTTTAGGAGGCCAAGCTGGGTAGATCACTAGAGCCCAGAGTTTGAGACTAGCCTGGGGTTAGCTTGTTTGCATTAGTCCGTTTTTACACTGCTATATAGAACTACCCGAGACTGGGTAACTTACAAAGAAAAAAGGTTTACTTGACTCACAGTTCCACCTGGCTGGGGAGACCTCAGGAAACTTATAATCATGGCAGAATGTGAAGGGGAAGCAAGCACCTTCTTCACAAGGCGGCAGGAGAGGGAGAGAGAGAAAGAGAACAAGTGGGAAGTGCCCCACTTATAAACCCTGTGATCTCATGAGAACTCCCTCACTATCAGAGCATATAGGAAACCGCCCCTATAATCCAATCACCTCCCACCAGGTCCCTCCCTAACATGTGGGGATTACAATTCAAGATGAGATTGTGTGGGGACACAGAGTGAAACCATATCAAAGGTGAAACTCTGTCTCTACAAAAAATAAAAAAATTTTTATTAGAATACAAAAAATTAGCTGGGTGTGGTGGTGTGTACCCAAAAGTCCCAGCCACCTGGGAGGCTGAGGTAAGAGGATCACCTGAGCCCAGGAGGTCAAGGCTGCAGTGAGCCATGATCATGCTACTGTCCTCCAGCCTGGGTGACAGAGTGAGGCCTTGTCTCAAAAAATACATAAAATAAAATAGAAAATTTAAAAACAAGCAACTAGGTAAAAGTTTTCAGGAGGCCAGAATATCAGTCAATTAAAGATTTATTCTGTCTTTTTTTTATTTTCTGGCTAAACAATATAACATGTCATTCAAATATTGCCCAAATTGATTTTAGCCTTCTGCTTCTGATATCTCTCTTCTTCTCTACCAATTAGGGTTGGGTACAGAGGGTTTTGCCCTCACTTGGTAAAGCTTTCTGGTTTGTTTTTCAACCTATCCTGGGGCATAATGATTGGCAGTAATGACACTCAGTCAGACATATCTCTGTCATTTCTCCTGAGGCACAACTTATCTTTTAGGTTCCAGAAGTAATAAGACAAACTGGTATAATTTTTGGACAAAGAGTTCTCAGTTTTCTCACAAAAGAGTTTTCACAAAAGCTTTGCAATTATTGCATATAATTACAATAATGTAAAATTCATCTTTTTGAAAAAGATGTACACACTTATTTTTACTCTTTGAAACAAGAGTGAACATTTACGATGACATGTTTCTATGTTTTTCCTAAAAATAAAGGGGAAATGTTTTTCATTAAATATATGGAAAATATTAGGAGGCTTCAGTCAACAAAGAAGATACCCCTTTGACCAGGAGTGTCTCACAAGGCTGATCCTCAAAGAAAAACCCAGATTTTCTTTTAATCAGTAGTAAAAATATGGAAAATAACGTACAATCATCCAAGAAAATGTGTTTGTCTCTTGGTACATATATGCAGGCTTATAGAAGGTAATACACTTGCTTTTTTTCTTGTTAAAGATTTCACAGGAAATTCCAAAAGATATTCAAAGAGGTGTCGTTACATCCTTCATCCTTCCTCCCCCAATGTTAGTATCTTGTATAAATATAATACAATATTCAAACCATGAAGTTGACCTTGGTACACCACAGAGCTTACTCATATTTCACTAGTTATACCTGCACTCATTTGTATGTTTGCATGTATAGTTCTCTGCAGTAGCATGTGCAGCAACCAATCAAGATGGAGAACTGTTCCATCGCAAAGCTCCCTCTTGCCACTTCTTTTTAGCCACCCCATCCTCTCTGCTCCCAAAACCCCAAAACCCTAAATAATTACACTGCCTCAAGAAAGTCACATAACATAGAATGAAACCTATAGTATGTAACCTTTTAAAATTGGCTTTTTCTGTTCTATATAATTCCCTTTAGGTCCATTGAAGTTATTGAGTGTATCAATAGTTTGTTCTTTATTACTGCTAAGTAGTATTCCATGGTTTGGATGTACTAACATTTAACCTTTGATGAACATTTGGATTGTTTCCAGGTTTTTGCTGTTGTGAGAAAAGCTGCTGTGAACATTCATGTACAGTTTTGATGTGAACATAGGTTTTATTTTATTTTATTATTTCTGTAGGTTTTGGGGGAACAGGTGGTATTTGGTTACAAGATTAAGTTTAGTGGTGATGTTTGAGATTTTGGTGCACCCATCACCCAAGCAGTGTACACTGTACCTGATTTGTAGTCTTTTATCCCTCACCCCATTCCCACCCTTTCCCTCTGAGTCCCCAAAGGTCTGTTGTGTCATTCTTATGCCTTTGCATCCTCATAGCTTAGCTCCCACTTATAAGTGAGAACATATGATGTTTCCTTTTCCATTCCTGAATTCCCTCACTTAGAGTAATAGTCTCCAGTCCCATCCAAGTTGCTGCAAATGCCATTAACTCATTCCTTTTTATGGCTGACTAGTATTCCATTATTTATCTGTATATATATACTGAGTTACCTCACTTAAAGTAATAGTCTCCAGTCCCATGCAAGTTGCTGCAAATGCCATTAACTCATTCCTTTTTATGGCTGAGTAGTATTCCATCATATATCTGTATATATATACTGAGTTACCTCACTTAGAGTAATAGTCTCCAGTCCCATGCAAGTTGCTGCAAATGCCATTAACTCATTGCTTTTTGTGGCTGAGTAGTATTCCATCATATATATGCATGCCACAGTTTATCCACTTGTTGACTGATGGACATTCGGGTTGGTTCCACATTTTTGCAGTTGTGAATTGTGCTGCTATAAACATGCGTGTGCAAGTATCTTTTTCATATAATGACTTCTTTTCCTCTGGGTAGATACCCAATAGGAATTGCTGGATCAAATGGTAGTCCTACTTTTAGTTCTTTAAGGAATCTCCACACGAATGTACTAGTTTACATTCCCAGCAGCAGTGTAGAAGTGTTCTCTGTTCACCACATCCACACCAACATCTATTATTTTTTTATTTTTTGATTATGATCATTCTTGCAGGAGTAAGGTGGTTATTGCATTGTGGTTTTGATTTGCATTTCCCTGATCATTAGTGTTGAGCATTTTTTCATACATTTGTTGGCCATTTGTATGTCTTCTTTTGAGAATTGTCTATTCATATCGTTAGCCCACTTTTTGATGGGATTGTTTGTTTTTTTCTTGCTAATTTGTTTGAATTTGTTATTGATTCTGGATATTAGTCCTTTGTCAGATGTATAGATTGTGAAGATTTTCTCCCACTCTATGGGTAATCTGTTTACTCTGCTGACTGTTCCTTTTGCCATGCAAAAGCTCTTTAATTAAGTCCCAGCTATTTATCTTTGTTTTTATTACATTTCCTTTTGGGTTCTTAGTTATGAAATCGTTGCCTAAGCCAATGTCTAGAAGGGTTTTTACAATGTTATCTTCCAGAATTTTCATGGTTTCAGGTCTTAGATTTGTCTTTAATCCATCTTAAGTTGATTTTTGTATAAGATGAGAGGTAAGGATCCAGTTTCATTTTCCTACATGTGGCTTGCCAAGTGTCCCAGCACCATTTGTTGAAAAGGGTGTCCTTTCCCGACTTTATGTTTTCGTTTGCTTTGTCAAAGATAGTTGGCTGTATTTGGGTTTATTTCTGGGTTCTCTACTCTTGAACATAAGTTTTCATTTCTGTAGGATAAATGCCTAAGAGTGCAATTACTAGGTTGTATTCATGTGGTTTTTGTTTTAAAAGAAACTACCAAACTCTTTTCCAGATTGGTTGTACTATTTTATGTTCCCACCAGCAATGATTCAATTTCTCTACATCTTCACCAGCATTCAGTGTGATCTCTATTTTTTAATTTTAGCATTTAGCCATCAGCTATATGAAAGCTGTGTAGTGATAACTCATTGTGCTTTTAATTTGCATTTCCATAATGGCTAATAATGTTGAATGTTTTTTCATGTCCTTATTTGCTGTCTGTATATCCTCTTCAGTGAAAATGAGTGATCAGGCCTTTTGCCCACTAATTGGATGCTTTGTGTTTTTTTTTTAATGTGTGAGTTTTGAGAGTTCATTGTATATTCTAGACACATGCCCTTTGTCAGATACGTGGTTTGCAGATATGTCTGTCTGTAGTTTGTCTTCTTGTCCTCTTAACAGTGTCTTTGACAGAGAAACAGGGATTTTGTTTTTGTTTTTGTTTTGAGACAGAATCTTGCTTGGTCACCCAGGCTGGCAGTGAGGAGATCTTGGCTCACTGCAACCTCTGCCTCCTGGGTTGAAACGATCCTTCTGCCTCAGCCTCCCAAGTAGCTGGGACTGCAGGCATGCGCCACCATGCCTGGCTGTTTTATTTTATTTTATTTTATTTATTTATTTATTTATTTATTTATTTATTTATTTATTTATTTTGAGTCAGAGCCATACTCTTTGCTGGAATGCAGTGGTGCAATCTCAGCTCACTGCAACCTCTGCCTCCCAGGTTCAAGCAATTCTCCTGCCTCAGTCTCCCTAGTAGCTGGGATTATATGCACCTGCCACCATGCCCAGCTAATTTTTGTATTTTTAGTAGAGAAAAGGTTTCACCGTGTTGGTCAGGCTGGTCTCGAACTCCTGACCTCAAGTGATCTGCCCGCCTTGGCCTCCCAAAGTGCTGGGATTATAGGCATGAGCCATCGCACCCAGCCAACAGTTTTTAAATTCAAGAACGTCCAATTTATTAGTACTTACTTTTATGAATCATACTTTTGGTTTCAGGGCTAAGGCCTCTTTGCTTGTCTTAGGTCCCAAAGATTTTCTATTTTTTTTTCCCTAAAAGTTGTATGATTTTGTGTTTTGTATTTAAGTCTTCAATCTATTTTGAGGTAATTTTTATATAAAGTGTTACGTTTGGTTTGAGATTCATCTTTTTGCCAATCAATGTCCAGTTGCTCCAGCAGCATTTGTTGAAAAGGCTGTCTTCCTTTCATTGAATTGCTTTTGTATCTTTGTCAAAAATAGTTGGACATATTTGTGTAGGTTTACTTTTGTGTTCTCTCTTCTGGTTCATTAATCTTTGTCTATCCCTTTAACAATACTGCACTGTTTTGATTCTGTACTGATGTAGTAAATCTTAACATTGGGAAGAATGAGTGTTTATTTTATTTTATTTTTTTTTTTCAAAATTATTTTAGCTTTTCTAGTTTGTTTTGGCTTTCCATGTAAATTTTTAAATAAGCTTGTCTGTATCTATAAAACACCTTTTGATAGGAATTGCATTAAACCTATAAATCAGTTTGGGGCAAATTGATGTCCCAGTTAATGGATATGGTAAGTCTTTCTAATTTATTTAGGTCTGATTTCCTTCATCAGCATTTTATAATTTTCAGCATACAGATCCTGCACATTATAAATGTATAGCTAAGTATTTCTTTCTTTTTTTTTTTTTTTTTTTTGTCACGCTCTTGCAAATGGTATTGTTTTTAGTTTTGGTTTCCACATACCATATTTGTTGTTAGATATAAAAGTGCAGTTGATTTTTGTTTTTATGTTGATCTTGTAACCTGCAAACTCACCTTGCTGAACTTATTAGTTCTAGGATTATATTCATTTTCTTTCTCAGACCTGATGATGTGAATTACATAGATTGATTTTCAAATATTTAACTGTCCTTGCATACATACAATGAATCCCACTTGATACTGGTCTATAAATAATTATTTGTATACATTGCTGAATTCAGTTTGCTAATTTGTTGAGGCAGTTTTCTTTTTTTGTGCTGTCTTTGTGTGGTGTTGCTGTAAGGTTAATACAGATTTCATAAAATCATTTGGGAATACTGATTTCAAAAATCATTTGTTCCTTCCTTTTCTGTTTTCTTGAAGGATTTGTGTAAAATTGGTGTTAATTGTTATTTAAATGTTTGGTAGAATTGTCTATTGAAATTGTCTGGGCCTGGAGAGCTCTTTTGTAGGAACTTTTAAATTACAACTTCATTCAGCAGAACATTGGAGAAAAAGTACTTTTAAATTAACAACAACAAATAAATTACAACTTCAGTTTCTGTAGTGATTGATTAATAGGACTATTTAAGTAATTAAGTTTGGGTAGTTGGTAGTTTTTGAGGAATTGGTCAATTTCTTCTAAGTTGTTTATGAGCATTATGAACAATATTATAACATCATTTATATTATTTCTTTCTTCTCCTTTTAATAATTGCAGGATCCGTAATGATATCCTCTATTTTGGACTGCTTTTGGTGATTTGTGCCCTTTCACTTTATCTCTGTCTGTCTTGCTAAAGGTTTATCAGTGTGGTTTCTTTTTTCTTTTCAAGAAACCAACTTTTTGGTTTTTTTATTTTATTACTATTTTTTTGAGACAGGGTTTCACTGTATCGCCCAGGCTGGAGTGCAGTGGTGTGATCCTGGCTCACTGCAGCCTTAACCTCCCAGGTTCAAGCAATCCTCCCACTTTGGCCTCCCAAGTAGCTGGGACTACAGATGTGTGTCATCACACCTGGCTAATTTTTTGTAGAGATGGGGTCTTGCCTGTTGCCCAGGCTGGTCTGGAATTCCTGGACTGAAGCGATCTGCCTGCCCCAACCTCCCAAAGTGTTAGGATTACAGGCATGAGCCATGGCACCCAGCCAGAACCAGCTTTTTGTTTCATACAGTTTTGTCTATTGCTTTTCTGTTTTTAATTTCGTTGATTTCTGCTCTTATATATTATTTCCTTCTGCTTGTTGTAGGTTTATTTTGCTCTTCTTTTTCTAGGTTCTTGAAACAAGAACTTATTTAAATTAAATTAAAACAAGATTATTAATTTCAGACCTTTCCTTTTGATTAATGTAAGCATTTAGTGCTATAAATTTCCCAACAGACACTGCTTTAGCTGCATCCCATAAAATTTGACGTTATATTTTCATTTCCATTTATCTGTGTCTTTATTTGAGACTTTTTTTTGGCCCATGGGCTACTTAAAGTATCTTGTTTAATTTCTAAGTAGGGATTTTCTTTCTTTCTGTTATGATTTCTAATTTTACTCCATTATAGTCAGATAATGTATTATGTAGGATTTCAGTTCTTTTAAATTTGTTGGGGTTTTTGTTATTGTTGGGGTTTTTTGATCCAGAATGTGGCTTACTTCAGTAAATATTTCATGGGCACTTGAAAAGTATTTGTATTCTCCTTACTTATTAGAACATTGTATTCTCCTTTCTGAGGTAGAGTGTTCTATAAAAGTCGGTTACACCTTGTGCGTTGGTGTTGTACAGTTCTTTTATACCTTTACTGATTTTCATCTAATGTTTCTATCAGTTGCTGAGAGTGGGGTATTGAAATCCCCAGCTTATGTATATGGATTTGTCTGTTTTTCCTTTCAGCGCTATCAGTTTTTGTTTTACATATTTTTAAACTCTGTTATTTAATGCATGCACAGCTAAGATCACTGTATTTTCTTGGTAGATTGATAATTTTATGATAATGTAACATCCCTCTTTGTCTGTAATAATTATTTTGCTTTGAAGTTTACTTTATCTGGTATTAGTTTAGCCACTCCTGATTTTTTGGCTTTTTAGAGGCAATGTCTCACTCTTTTGCCTAGGCTGGAGTACATTGTCACGATCATAGCTCATTGTAACTTCCCAGCTCCTGGGCTCAAGTAATCCTCCTGCCTCAGCCTCTTGAGTAGCTAGAACTACAGGCATGTGCCACCACACTCACCTAATTTTTATTTTTTGTAAACAGAGTTTCATTGTGTTGCCCAGGCTGGTTGCGAACTGCTGGCCTCAAGCGATCTTCCTGCCTTGGCCTCCTAAAGTGCTGGGATTATATAGGAATGAGCCACCATGCCTAGCCCTGATTTTTTAAATTAATGTTTACATTATATATATTTTCCCATCCTTTTATTTTTTATTTTATTATGTGTGAAATGAGTTTCTTGTAGACAGCATGTTATTGGGTTCAATCCATGAATCTCTGCCTTTTAACTAGCATATTTACATCATTTACATTTAAAGTAATTATTGATACATTAGAGCTTAAGGGCCCAAAGATCATTTTTTTCTTTGACTTAAGATTCTTCTTACAATCTTACTCATTTAGCAATAACCACAAAATACAAGTCAAATAGATTTCCTGACAAGTGAGTACATTAACATTTTACTACCATCTAAAGGAAACACTTAACCATTGTTCCAGTAATCTCTGGATTACTCTAGAGCTCAGCCTGGCAAACTAATGCCATTGGTTTCAGAGGTAGCCAATACTAATATTAGAGTATCTATTGATTATTATAGCTAAAGGTATAGCCAGCTTCTGATGGATGATCTGGATCCTTAAAGAAGCTGGAAACCTCATCACAATCAAGCAATAACCTAAGAGCTTGATTGACATTGGCCAGATTATTTCACAGAACTCTTCTTTCTGACAAAAATGAAGATCTGCCAATTGGGGTACATCCTTTCCAATTTACATATGTTTGACTCTAAAGGAAATTGATTAGATTTTAGGTTCAGCCATTTATTCATTGTTATAACCTGAACCTTGCTAAACTAACTCCCAACTTCCATTTTACCAAATAAGTACCCCCTATAAAACCATAACTTGTTTTAAAAACAATTAGACATCAGTTAGTACCACATCCTGTTGTGTTTGTTCCTCTAAGGTTCTTTGCATCTCCCAGTCTGTGCCAAGATCCTGAATTAAGCTCAGATTTATCATAGTCAACATTAGAATAAACTGACAATTGATTCAGATATTGTGAACAGAGGCGCAGCTCATTTGAGTACTACCTCCCAAGGGAAACACTTTGAAAGATAATATTCATTTAATTAAGTTTAGGTGTTTTGGGGGGTATCTTTACATATATAATCACACCTCATATAGTGTGTTTTTAAATTATTCCAGACAGTTGCAATTCATTGTCCCAAGGTAAAATATATGATTTATGGCTTTGATGAAGATGTGGTTTGTGGATTCCAAATCATAGCCATCACTATATTCCTTTGGCTCTCTGTGGCATGATCTTCTTGAAGCAATCTCAAATGTTTCTTTTCGTGTTAATACACCTAGACTTACGGATTTGGAGGACAGAGACCTTTTCTTTTTCATCTTTGTATCCCCAGTATCTGGCGTCCTGAAGACGTATAGTAAACTTATTGAATGAATTGGGGTAGTGTATGGGAGAGCCTGAGCTTTGGCCCTGTGTAAGTCAGAGTCCTGTTTTGATAGACTGAGGATTCTTGATCTGTAATAATAGATAGAATTTTAATGAATAGAAGTTATTTTTGGATGGCATTGTCTAAAGTTTTTTTTGGTGGCTAAAGCTTAGAAAATATTTTTTTTTACAAACACATTTTGTGACTTGTCATGGATTTGACCTATTCATTTCATCTTGTTTAATTCCTGTAACCATTCTGAAGGGAATTCCATAGGAAAGGAAATAGGAAAACTCCACTATGAAATATTCCTGTCACTGATTTTTGACATATATTCAAATTAACCAGATACACAAAAATAATTTAATGGCAGTGGTTAAATGTGTAGGCATAGTATGATTAGCTCTGAAGTAAAATCATGATGTTATGCTTGAAATTTTCAACCTGTGCCTTATTAGTAAAAGAGGTTTAAGTTCAACAATAAATTTCCACCTGAGAAAATAGATGTGAATAAAGAACTTCTTTGTATGTTATAGTTGAGATTTTTGTTTTCAATATGAGCTCTGACAAAGCTATTTGGGAAAGGAAGAAGGTACTGGGACTTAAAGTTTCTATTAAAATTTAGTATTATTACTGTTAAATTATATCAGTAAATTATATCATTACTTTTTATTTTATATGAGCTTGATAATCTCCTTAGTAAAAAGCTCAGATTTTCTACCTATTTCTTTAAAGGTATTTGACCAAACATTATTTTTTTGGAAATAAATGTTTACATGAGCTCTATGTTTCTTTCTGAGAATAGTTTAAGGAAATAAACCATCCTAGTACTCTAAGAAAAAGCCCTATTTGAAGTCCAATATGTGGCATTAACTTATTTACTCTTATCAGTTGGGTTTCCCTGTCATTGATTTGATTTTTTTTCTTTCATAATTTGATGTGTTATAGTCCAGTTTTGAATGATGGATTTTACGTCCAGAAATATCCTCTAGAATACATATTTCTGTGTTTAATTCTGTAGTGTCTGTCATCAGGAGGAATAGGCAAGAAGTTTAGATTCAGAGGGGTGCCACATTGGTAATTTGGCTTACATTGCATGGGGAGAATAATCTCTCTCCTAAAATGAAGCACGAGGATAAGTAATAACTTTTTATGCATGATAAGCATCAAAAATATGAACCTGCTGGTCTTTGCTTTTCATTTTTCTTTACCTCTCTCTTTCAGTGTGAACCTCCTGCAGTGTGCACACGATGTGATCAATAACTCAATAACTTTTTTCATGCAGTAATTATCTCCATGTGATATTATCTGAACACTGTTTTTCTTTATTACTCAAAAGATGCAGGAGATATTTATATAACCAGCTGATCCCATTTTGGATAAAGGTGCTTTGTGACAGCAGGGGAAATAGTTTATTTTAAATAGCCTTTTAAAATAAATGCTCTATGAAAAGCTTTTCCAGTTAACTTTCACTTAGCATGAGAAGGTGATTACCAAAAAGATATAGTTCTAAAACTTGTACTTTGTAGATTTTACAGTATGAAGTCTTTCTTTTCTAACTTTCTGTTTTTTCTGTTTTTTTTTTTTTGAGATGGAGTTTTGCTCTTGTTGCCCAGGCCAGAGTGCAATGGTGCAATCTCAGCTCATCGCAACCTCCGCCTCCTGGGTTCAAGCGATTCTCCTGCCTCAGCCTCCTGAGTAGCTGGGATTGCAGGCATGCACCACCACGCCCTGCTAATTTTTTATTTTTAGTAGAGACGGGGTTTCTCCATGTTGGTTAGGCTGGTCTCGAACTCCTGACCTCAGGTGATCTGCCTGCCTCGGCCTTCCAAAGTGCTGGGATTACAGGCGTGAGCCACTGTGCCTGGCCTTTCTTTCTAACTTCTAATAAATACAATTTAAGTTAAAATATTGAACCATTTAACATAACCATAACTTTTTTCTGATTCCTCTTAATAAGGATATACTTACCAAGATATGAGCTAAACACATACAAGTTCTGCCATCTTTGAACGTCTCACAGAGATTCTCATTCTAGGCAGAGATCCTACAAGAATCCCGGATGATGATCCCAGATTGCCAGCGCAGGTTGGAAGCCGCATATTTGGATCTTCAACAGATATTAGTAAGCAAAGACTTCTGTGTCTTATGTTTAAATTTTTTTTTTCAGTCCAATACATGGAAAGCCAAAAGTTTAAATATTTAACACTGAGAACTAGTTGGCAGTATTTCTTATTCACTTGCCCTTCATACCACTACATTTTAAAATAATTAATGGAGTTTACATTGTGTTTTGAATTATGCCTCCAGTAAAAGTACTGTTTTCTAGCACGTTTGTTCAGTTTATTAAAATTTAGCTAGTTAAATTTATTTAAGTTATGATAGTACCAGTATTCTTCAGCAATGTCTTGATTATTTGGTTTTCATACATAAAGATCTTTTGAGACATTGAGGATGAGTTGACTGATGAAAATTTTAAAAGATCTAATGTTTCAAAAGAATTTGGGATCTTATTAAAAGGATCTGGAATTCTTTCACATTCAAACCTAAATCAGTTTGAGGGGGGGAAAAAAACCTGGTAATCTATGTAGTCCCCTCATATTAATTTGGAGTTGAATAACACTTTTACTTGCTGGTATAAATGCCTTGTGATACAGAAGGTAGATAAAGCAGGAAATAATAACTGTTAAAATACTATCTAAGACAGGAAGCATCATATGTATTTCTTGACAGTTTAAATGCTTTTTTTTCTTGTAGCTGAGAAAGTAATAGAAATTGCTTGAAAAAAAATAATGTTGGCCGCCGGGTGCAGTGGCTCACGCCTGTAATCCCAGCACTTTGGGAGGCCGAGGTGGGTGGATCACGAGGTCAGGAGTTCAAGACCAGCCTGACCAACATGGTGAAACCCCATCTCTACTAAAAATACCAAAATAATAATAATAATAATAATGTCTTTGGATGATATATTTGTATGTGAAGATGTATTCAACAATATCTCTGCCCTCGAAGAGCTTATATTTACTAACAGAACAAAGATATGTTTAAGGTATAAGATGGAGGTTTAAGAAATTCTTACCTATAGTTTGAGCTAAGCAAATTCTCAGTCCTTTTGCTTTCAGTTTTCATATTAAATACACACATACTTTGTTTCCTCTACTCTGTTTGTATATCTCCATCTTTTATTGACCTGACATAAATTGCTAACCATAGCTTCATTTAAAAATCAAACAAAATTTCTTATGTAATTTAGATAATATTATTTCATTTGTCTGTTATCATTACAATATATTAGTAAAAGTTGCCTGTATATCAGTATTATGGAAAAACTCAATCTTTAAATATCAGAAAATGAAAGATGTATTTTGTTTCCTTTAGTGTAGGGTATATAATACCCGTTAGCAAGCAGGCAATTCATTTGTTTAATTCAAAGATTATATTTAACTCTGTTGTGACATTGGAAGCCTTCTTTGTCATTGTGAATAGTTGGTGGATTATTTTGGCCTGAATGCTGTCATATATTTAACATGTTAGTAAATCTTCCTTTTTACTTTTCTCTTTCATATGATGATGATGGGTCAACAAAATGAGAATAAACTTTTTCTGAGGTTTTTATTTAATTTAGTTAATGCTGGTAGCTTTAGAAGACTGTTATTCACTTATTATATGAGAATATATACAGTGAAACAAAACCACCAGTTATTTCTTCCTTTCCTTGTAAAGAAGGAGCAGAATGTGGGAAACCTGTGGAATTACAATATATTTAGATGAGGCTTGGGATTTTTTACTTTTAATTTTTTAGTTATTTACGTTAATGGTTAGTAATATTTGAGTAAATAACAAAGTACTGAAACTTGAAAAGGATAAACTTAATTTTTATTGTATTTCATTTTAGGAAAGTGAAAAAGACTTGGAAGAAGCTGAGGAATATAAAGAAGCACGTTTAGTACTGGATTCAGTGAAGTTAGAAGCCTGAAACTTTTCTCGTATGGGGTGGTTTTTGCATTAAATCCTGGGGTCCATTTTACAATCCATTATTTTTGACCACTGCTGTGTGTTCAAGTAGTATGAGAATGTGATTGTTTTTATCTGGTTACATATATATTTCTTTGTCTAATTTAATATGTCAAATAAATGAGTTCATCTAATAAAATTGTTTATTTTATACTTTACAAAATTTTTAAATTAACCTTTTATCATTAAACCACATAGACTTTATGACAGAGAACTATAATCTGTTAGGTTCTATTCGAAGTCTACATATTTTGCTTCACAAGCATGGATTGAGTTTTAAAAAATAGAATACCATTTTTTCAAATAAGAATCCAAATTTTAGTTGGGTGTAGTGATACATGTCTGTATTCCCAACTACTGGGGAGGCTGAGGTGGGAGAATTGCTTGAGCCCAGTAGTATGAGGATGCAGTAAGGTATGATTATGCCAATGTACTCCAGCCTAGGGAACATAGCAAGACCCTATCTCTAAAAAATTGAATTGTAAGCAGTTTATTTGGAATAGAATACAACTGATACAAAAGGAAGAACTCTCTTTGGGGAAAGTCTCACATAAAAAGACCTTCACAGTGAAAGTCTAACATTTCCATTAGTATAAATGAATGAGAAACATTTAAATCTTTTTCCAGGACAGGTTCACACAGAAAACACCCAACCATTTAGATCTTCAAATAAGATTCTGAACAATGAAGAGTTGAATGGTATTTTGAAACAATAATGGCTATTGCCAGTGAAGTGCTGGCAAATATTTAAAGGCTCTTCAGAATAGGAGGGGAACCTCTGATTGGTAGCTTTTGCTGATTTCTGTGGTATAAATACTCCTACCTGTGACCAGTTTCAAACTACTAATATGACATCACTGAACACAGAGTTATGAAAATTTGGGCCAGCTCCACCATAATTTGGCTGTCACCAATCTTGATTATCTAGATTGACTCGGGGGGAAAAAGTATCATTTTGTCAGAAAGCATTTTTCCAGTATAATTGTGACCCTATTACCCAATCATATGAGTTTGTTTTCCAAAAATACAAGACAACTCATTTAGATTTTTTATGTTTCCAGAAAATGTGTGTGAGCTTTATATCACCAGCCTAATGGGCATTGGTGTAAGGAACCAAATATCTATATCTAGCATTTAAATCTGTAAAGTAAAAATTGGAAAAAAATAAAACTTGAATTTTTGCTGCATTAAATACTTATAGTGTTAGTATGGTTGGTATGATTTTGGAAGTTGTAGATAATCACTAGAAATCATAACATATTTATTGAATCTGTCCAAAGATCAGAAAAGAGAAAAATAATTATTTTTTCCTAAGTTATTCTTAAAGGTTCTGTTGTTACAAAGCACAGATTATATCACTTATAAAATAAACTTATGCCAGGCTCAGTGCTCACGCCTGTAATCTCAGCACTTTGGGAGGCCGAGGCAAGTGGATCACCTGAGGTCAGGAGTTTGAGACCAGCCTGACCAACATGATGAAACCCTGTCTGTACTAAAAAATACAAAAATTTGCTGGCATGGTGGCAGTCGCCTGTAATCCCAGCTACTTGGGAGGCTGAGGCGGGAGAATTGCTTGAACCCAGGAGGCAGAGGTTGCAGTGAGCCGAGATCATGCCATTGCACTCCAGCTTGGGCGACAGAGCAAGACTCTGTCTCAAATAAAATAAAATAAAATAAAAATAACCTTATTTACACATGCCAAAAATTACTTCTTCACAGAATAACATATATCAAAAGCATTTCTAAATTGGAATGTTATCCCAAAACATATTACATGCCATTTTAAAAGTATTTGAGGTGGGAAAAGGAAAAGTTGAGAAAATAAAAAGAAATTATAGTGTAAAATTTGATATTAGGGTTTAGTGTTAGATGTTTGAACACCAAGAGAATTAGATTATTTTGTGGTTGCTATCAAGCACCAGAGCAATAGATTGGCTTGGGAAGGGGGGTGGGGGTACGGGGGAAGCGCTAATTAGTTTTCCAAGTAGTATTTCATTTACAGAAACTATTTTGGTATTTTTTTTAATGTATAACCTCTCTCTCTGTGTCTCTCTCTATATAAATATATATATAGCAAATGGTTTCTTGACCAATTAAAGCTTAAAGAGAACAGAACACTAAAATAGATATAGATTCATATGTATAAGTTTTACAACAAGGACTCAAATCATGGTTACTAAAAAAATTACTTTGTTGCCAAAAAGCATAGAAAAGAAGAAATCAATAATAAGGTAAATGAAAAAATGCATATCTTTATTGGCCAGTCGTGGTGGCTCACACCTGTAATCCTGGCACTTTGGGAGGCCAAGGCGGGCAGATCACCTGAGGTCAGGAGTTATAAGCAGCTGGCCAACATGGTGAAACCCTGTGTCTCCTAAAAATACAAAAATTAGCTGGGCATGGAGGCACATGCATGTAATCCCAGCTACCCGGGAGGCTGAGGCAGGAGAATCACTGGAATCTGGGAGCAGAGGCTGCAGTGAGCGGAGATTGCACCACTGCACTGCCACCTGGGTGACAGAGCAAGATTTTGTCTCAAAAAAAAAGAAAAATATATCTTTAGAGAATTCCTGTCTCAACTATAGATTTTATACTGGATCACTCTCCAAGTATTAATGAGAAGCACAAGAGGCTTAACATCCTGTGAAGACTATATTTCTGGGAATTTTTCATACATTCCACTTAGGTTTTCATGGCCATCAATAAGCATACTAAAATACGAGCAGCTGTAATCAATTCAGCATCTTGTTTTTAAGTTTTTATTTAAACCCTTATATCTGTGTAATAATAGGTAGAAATTGCCAAGTAATTTTGCCTCTTTTTCTTCCTGCCCCAACACCTGAGCCCTCAACCAACATATAGTAGTTGTCCAGTAAACATTTGTAGATTGAATGAAAAGCAAGAACATCTTTGACCTCCGGAAATGAAAGAATGCCAAGGATTCCATCACATTGCAAACACGTTTAATACAGTGCCTTTCCCACTGTTTTGACTGCAAACCACAATACAAAACACATTTTCCATTGTGACCCAGGGCATATATATGAATGTGTGTGTGTATATATAATATGTGTTCTTACTTTGTACAATTCTTACCTGCTATTGGGTAGTGAAAAACACTACCCAAATACAATCATATAAAATTATTCTGTTTGTGAAAATTTTACACGCACACGGACATATAAACTTCTTAGATCAGTTGTCTCAGTGAACATGTGCAAAGTCATACACATTGCAGGTATAAAGTGTCATGGTAAAGTGTAACCACTTATTTGTAATATGCCCCGAGTTCTTGCACAGACAAATATAAAGGCTTCCATAGGGAACACAGGCAAAACAAAGGCATACAAGTGATAGATACAAGTAGTAAACCTAACATCTGTATTTTTCTGTACAGCAAAGGTCACATCATTTTTAAGTAAGACTATGCATAGGACAAAGAAATAAAGATACAAGGTATGGAATCAGTAAGGTGACCAAATCCAGGCTGGTTTTAATGCCATTAAGAACATTCCCAAGTCCTGGCATCTTTACTTGTACATTCTTGGCTAATGGGCAGATCAGTCCTAGTAAATCAAAATACCTCCTCAGTGGTCCTGGACAGGGACTTTCTGTCTGGGCTTTTAGGACATTTATATTTCTGGATGAGCATCAACATCTCAAGAAGTAGGTTGTCTTTCCTTTCTCATGTTTTGTACCATGTTATGTAAATCTTTGGGGGGAATGAAACTTGTGAGGAGGGGAGAGAAGGCACACTGCTAAAATAAGCATATGTTTATTTTATGAGTAATGAAAAGTAGCTAAAACAATATATTGTAATGTTTGTTTAACATTTCTCAACTTTCTGGTCAGCAACATTCAAAGCCTAATATTTTAAAATTGGCTTTATACCTGTACCTGTACACTGAATCACTTCAAAATTGAGCAGTCAAACCTGTTTAATCTAAATCACTTTACAAACTTCATTACATTACTTGGGTTTTTAAAAAATCCTATCAAATTTAATAAGGACATATCCTACAGCTGGTTATCACTTAAGTCTTATTATTTGGTCATTTAGACAAACCGAGGACAGATTAATCCTTTCTTTGATGGCGTTAAGGCCTTTAAATGTCAGTGTAAACTTAAGTACGTGGGAGCCAGAGCTGTGAGGCATGTAGTATTAAAGGGTTAATCAGATCATTTAGTCCCTGAAGCTCCTTTGAGTGCTTTAGCTGGAAAGAAAATGAATGGTTTAGAAATGCTATATTATGAGACAAGTTATGAGTATTATTGTACTTGAAATTTTCAAGAGTGCTTCATAAAAATCTACATAGCTCTCCACTATTCATCTTACTATTACAATATGACAGGGATTTGCTCATGTATTGGACTGTTGCACAGAAAGGTTTAATTAATCTATGTTACAGTAGATCTGTACCTTATATTTTGTTTTGTGCTTTCTGTTGGCTGCTGGATAGTTGACAAGGTGCTTTCAAAATCTTGGAGGAAAATATTTTTAATAGTCACAAGAAGTTAAGATTTTCAATGCACAAGAGCTCTTTCAAATTAATTAAAAACCTTCAATATAAAAAGTAAAGGATAGAAACACATAGTTCACAGAAGAAGAAATACAAATGGATGGGTTTTTTAAATGATCCATTCCAGTAGTAATCATACTCAGATTTTAAAAACAATAAAGCAAACTTTTTAAAGATAATGAATACCTCTTGTCTAGGTGTGATAAAAGTACTAGTCAGTTAGCTTAGATAAGAAGATGAAATGAGAAATAAATATTGGAAAAGAGACATCATTTTCATTATATTCAGATAAGCTGTGCACCAGGAAAACACCAGAGAGTCATCTGTGAAATAATCAGAAGCAATGAGGAAATTAAAATGAGTGTTTACAGGATATGTAGAACTGTTATTGGTTGAATTATGTTACCCAAAAAGATATGTTGAGGCCGTAACCTCCAATAACTCAGGATGGAACCCTATTTGGAAACAGGTCCTTGCAGAAATAGTTAAGATAAGGTCTCAACTCACTAGAATAGGGTGGGTCTTTAACCCAGTATGGCTGATGTATGAATAAGAAGACACTGTGAAGACATAGTGAGAAGGCCATATGACAACAGAGTTACGCAGCCTCAAGCCAAGAACCACCAACGTGACACCAGAAGCTAAAAGAAAGGCAGGGAACAGATTCTCCCCCAAGAGCCTTCGAGAGCATGGCCTTGCAGACACCTTGATTTTGGCTTCTAGCCTCCAGAAATGTGAGACAATAGTTGGTGGTACCTTGTTACAGCGTCCTAGAAAACAAATACATAGAACCCAAAAGCTTTTCTGTATGCCAGCAGTAGCCAAATATAATTGAAAAAAGGATTTCCAGTGAGAGTCAAAAAGACATTTAAAAAGAATGACTTGTACTGTATATGGAGAGTTAATATTGTGAAAATGTGAATTCTATGTTAATCTGTAAATTCAATGAAATAAAGCACAGAAGGGCTTTAGCAGAGGGGAGAATTTGAGGAAATGGTTCTAAAATCCAATTAAGAAAATTTTTTTAACAGGCAAGAATGGCTGCGGGGGGGCGGGGGGGTGGTGGCGGGATCTGAAAAAGAATAGTGGTAAGAGGGAACTACCTCTGCTCACTAGTAAAACTTTGTTAAGTTACAATAATTAAATGTATGGTAAAAGAAGAGAAGATCAAACAGAATAAGAGTCCAGAAGCAAACCCAAATTTATATGAATATAAATTTAGTATATGATAAAGGCTATTTCAGATCCTTGGGGGAAAAATATGGAGCTGGATGTGTATTTCACCTCTCACACCAAAATGCATCTCAAATGAGTCAAAAATTTCCATATAAAATGGAAAAGAAAATGTAGAAGAAAACACTCGTGAATCTAATAGACTAACAGTTTTTAAATTGATATTATGCAATGAGGATATAGGGAAATGGAAAATGTAACACACTGTTGGTGAGAATATTTTAAAGATGGCAATTCTCCACAAAGTAACATATATCTGTAATACAAGAAGTGTTAAACTTATAAAGAGAAAAATAAGTGGTGAGACTGTTCAAGAATTGAGACAGAGTCTCCCTCTGTAGCCCAGGCTGGAGTGCAATGGTGCGATCTCGGCTCACTGCAACCTCCGCCTCCCGGGTCCTGGTTCAAGCAGTTCTCCTGCCTCAGCCTCCCCGAGTAGCTAGGATTACAGGCATGCATCACCATGCCCAGCTAATTTTTGTATTTTTAGTAGAGACGGAGTTTCACCATGTTGGCCAGACTGGTCTTGAACTCCTGACCTCGTGATCTGCCCTCCTCAGCCTCCCAAAGTGCTGGGATTACAGGTGTGAGCCACTGTGCCCGGCCAAGAAAATCTTAAAAATGGAGAATTGGTGAGGGAGAAAGAGGATAAATGTAGGAGGCATTGCAGTTGGGTATCTGAAATTTAAAACTCCTGCATGTAAAACAGTGAAACTGGCATGAGATTGAACTGTCAGAATAAAGTAGAAAACCCACACCATACCCAAATATATATCAATACATAAATATCTGATAGAGGTGGCATCTTAAGTTCGTGATAAAAGGATGGATAATTCCCATTCCAATAAATAGAAAAGTCAGTTCTTGAGAAAAATAAAAATAGATTTCTGTCTCACCTTACACAATAAAATAAAGCTTAAATAGATTAAAGAATTTATGCAACAAATATTTCTCCAACCTTTTATTAGCTAGGCATTATTCTGGTCCTGGGATGCAGTAGTGAGCAAGACAGACAAAGATCTTTGCTTTTAAGGAGTAAACAACTCATAGAGGTTGATAATAAATAAGCAAGAAGATATCGGAGGCATGTTCTGTGCATAAAATGAAAACAAGCTGGTGTGATAGAGAACAACCAGATGATGAGGGAAGGCCTTTCTGAAGAGATAGGTAAGCTAGGCTCTGATTCAGAACCTCAACAGAGAGAAGTGGATTGCAAGCAAAAGAAAAGCTACTCTGACGCCTAAGACAAGAAAAGTCTGGGTGAGTTCAAAGAAAGGAGACCAGTGAGGCTAGAGTTAAGTGAATGATGGGGAAAGTAGTACATGAATTTTTAGGACTTTGTAAACCAAGGAAAGATATTAAGGTTCTATTCTAATGAGAAGCCACAGATTTTAAGCAAGAGAGTGACATGGTTTAATTACAGCATTGTTTAAAGATCTTGTTGCTCTTAGAAACTGAGTCATAGGGGGCAAAAATGAGAGCAGAGAAAGGCTGCTATAATAGTACAGAGTTAAATGTAAGAAATAAAACATAAAAAAACAAGAATATTTTACTTAAGATTTAATCTGCAAATGGAAAATCAATTTCTAAAAATATAAAGATTACATTTGTTGAACAAAAAATTGTGAATGTCTTTTTCAAAATAGAACTAAATTACATAACAAACATCAGACTAGGATAAAAGATTAAGGATTTTAATAGATAATTACTATTTTTAATATATTAGAAACAGGCATGGTGCCTCACACCCATAAACCCAGCACTTTGGGAGGCCAAGGCAGGAAGATTGCTTGAGCTCAGGAGTTTGAGGCCAGCCTGGGCAACATAATGAGATCCCATCTCTATTAAAAAAATGTATGTATATATCATATATACATACTATATATATGAAGATAGATCAGTTACTTTTAATTCGGCCACCTCTTTCTCTGTAGCCAAAGTTATATCTAGTTCTTTTTATTGGGAATTCTTAGGAAAAACTCACTTATTGAATTCTTCTCAAATCTTTTTCCTTTTTTAATAAACTCAAAAGACATGAGTCTTCCATTTTTGTCCTCCAGTGCCTCACTAAACATTACCCACGCACACTGTCCGCACCTGTACTCATTCCCTTTCATCCGCCAGCACACACAAATCTTAGGGAGCCTTATGGTTTCTGTTTTGTAGTCTGAAGGGAGTAGCACAGTTAAGGCCAATTGGATACAAGTAAAAGCACATCAGCTGATATTACATAGTGCTTCACATGTCTGCATGTGCCTGAACCATCATGGAGAACAGTTGAGTATACAGTGATTAAGAGCCCTGATTCTGGAGCCAAACAACTTGAATTCAAATCTGCTTAGCTGTATGACTTCATGATTCAGCAAGTTACTTAATTTCCAAAATAAAACCTGCTGGTAAAGCAAAGCCAAAAAAAAAAAAAAAAAAAGCCATCAGAGGATGAATGTTTTTAATAAATTTAAAAAGCTCTAACCACCCAACCTAGATCAAGAAAGCAGGCACAACTGCTCGTGCTTCCACCACTGGCAACCAGCTCTGGTGAGATAAGTATCCCAGGATGTGGGTATCTACCCAGAGGAAGCGAGGGGAGCGCTTGAAATGGAATTTTTGAACTAATTATCATGGGAGCAAGCTGAACATTCTGAAAGCATCTGGTATCTGCCAGAGGATGGACTCGGTGAAGAAACGGAGAGAAAAATTAAGGGCAATTTTAGAAATAAGTCTACTTGGTCAGGCGCGGTGGGTCACACCTGTAATCCCAGCACTTCGGGAGGCCAAGGTGGGTGGATCACGAAGTCAGGAGTTTGAGACCAGCCTGGCCAAGATGGTGAAACCCCCGTCTCTACTAAGAATACAAAAAATTAGCTGGGCGTGGTGGCACGCGCCTGTAGTCCCAGCTACTCAGGAGGCTGAGGCAGGAGAATCACTTGAACCCAGGAGTTGGAGGTTGCAGTGAGCCGAGATCACGTCACTGCACTCCAGCCTGGGCGACAGAGCGAGACCTCATCTCAAAAAAAAAAAAAAAAAAGAAAGAAATAAGTCTACTTATTTAAAAATCTCTTTAAAAAGCAAACAAAAATAATGTTACAGGTGAGTAAGAAAAGGCAAACATCCCATTAGGAAAAAAAAGAGCAAATGACATGAATAGTCAATATGTAAAAGGAGGAGTACAAATTGCCAACAAATATATGAATGTTTATGGTCAACCTCATAAATAAGTAAAGAAATGCAAATTTGAACAATGAGATTACCCTACCTTCCAGTCAATTTGACAAGGAATTTTAAAAATTCTTATATAAACATGGGAAGTTTGGGGTAACAGACACTTCAGCACACTGCAGTAGAAGTAGAAATAAGCAATAAGAATATAATGCCTTGCTGGGCGCAGTGGCTCACGCCTGTAATCCCAACATTTTGGGAGACCAAAGCAGGCAGATCACTTGAGGCCAGGAGTTCAAGACCAGCCTGACTAACATGGTGAAACCTCATCTCTACTAAAAATACAAAAATTAGCCAGGTGTGGTTGCAGGCACCTGTACTCCCAGCTACTTGGGAGGCCGAGGCAGGAGAATTGATTGAACCAGGACCCGAGAGGAAGAGGTTGCTGTGAGCTGAGATGGCGCCACTGCACTCCAGCCTGGGCAACAGAGTGAGACTTTGTTTCAAAAACATAAAAATAATGCCTTAAACATGTGCATTCCCTAAAACCATTAGGTGAAATACTAACAACAAACAATATGAATGGTTTAGGCTGATAAGAGCTAAACCCTCTGATTGATTTAACGTCATTAAAACAGTGACAGCCAGACACTACAGGACTCCTAATGAGATGCAATAGAAAGAACACAGTACTGTCTCTGAAGTACTTTTGCCTAAGCGTCAAACCTGAAACTGGTCAAATCTTTGGCTCTAACTACCAGTGTACAGGAAATGCTGAGGGCAGAGGACTATATTAAATGACACCACCAGGATGTGGAAATTCTCCAGGACAAAAGACATAGATTTTTCAATAAATTCAAGTAAATAAATATGTGGACCTTGTTTGGACTCTCAACTTGTTCAAATACTTTTTTAAAAAAATGTGTGAAACAATTGGAGAAATTTGAACAGTTACTAATTAATCGATGAAGTTAAAGAATTAATGTTAATTTTTTAGGTGTGATAATATTATTGTGATTATGTTTGTGGGGGGAAAAAAAGGTCAAGGGGTGATATGGTTTGGCTGTGTCCCCACCCAAATCTCAATTTGAATTGTAGCTTCCATAATTCCCATGTGTTGTTGTGGGAGGAACCAGGTGGGAGATAATTTGAATTATGGGGGCAGTTTCCCCCATATTGTTCTCGTGGTGGTGAATAAGTCTCACGAGATCTGATGGGTTTATCAGGGGTTTCCGCTTTTGCGTCTTCCTCATTTTCTCTTGCTGCTGCCAGATAAGAAGTGGCTTTTGCCTCCCACCATGATTCTGAGGCCTCCCCAGCCATGTGGAACTGTAAGTCCAATTAAACCTCTTTTTCTTCCCAGTCTCGGGTATGTCTTTATCAGCAGCGTGAAAACTGACTAATAAACAGGGTATAAGTGTGCCATATTTTTTAGAGATTCTGTTGAAGTGTGTATTAACTACATTACAACATGGCTGAGTTTTTCTTTCAAATAACCCAACAGGGTGTGGGATATGGAGTGGGGAGGCATAGATGAAACAAACTTGACAATGTGTTGACCACTGAAGCTCATTCATGGGTATACGTGAGTTCATGATACTGTTCTCTCTACTTTTCTATAGGTTTGAAACACTCTAAACATTGTTGATGCATACTTTTGTAAGAAAACTATAAGGAGAGTGTAAACAAATATTTGTGACACTGGCTGCCTTAGGAGAACAGAGAAAGGAACCGGTACTGTAGAAGGGAACAGAAGGAATTTAAACTTTATCTGCACTGTTTAATTCATTCATTTTTAAAACCATTCCTGGCAGGGCATGGTGGCTCACACCTGTAATCCCAGCACTTTGGGAGGCCGAGGCGGGTGGATCATAAGGTCAGGAGATCAAGACCATCCTTGCTAACACAGTGAAACCCTGTCTCTACTGAAAATACAAAAAAAAAAAAAAAAAAAAAAAAAATTAGCTGGGCATGGTGGCATGCACCTGTAGTTCTAGCTACTCGGGAGGCTGAAGCAGGAGAATAGCTTGAACCCGGGAGGCAGAGCTTGCAGTGAGCTGAGAGTGAGCCACTGCACTCCAGCCTGGGCAGCAGAGCTAGACTCCATCTAAAAAAAATAAAATAAATAAAAAATTTTAAAAAAATTACTGAATATTCATTACTCAATCTTTTCTTATCATATGACCTATGGAAAAGAAAGTTATACTTTTAATTATAGCAGAAAAGAATAAAGTAACATTATAAACTGGAAACCTTATTTTGAATAATGCTTTATAGTTTGCAAACCTCTTTCACGTTCATTGTGTAGTCTGGAACACAAATGGTATTTTCCACTTCTTCAAACCAGCCTGTGATACTTTGAAAAAAGCAGGTGGTATTATTCTGTATTTACATATGGAAAATGAGGCTTGCCAAAGGTCACAGAGATGGCACAATGGTCAGGCGCAGTGGCTCATGCCTGTAATCCCAGCATTTTGGGAGGCCAAGGCAGGTGGATCACCAGTGGTCAGAAGTTCGAGACCAGCCTGGCCAACATGGTGAAACCCTGTCTCTACTAAAAATACAAAAATTAGCCGTGTGTGGTCGTGGGTGCCTGTAATCCTACTCAGGAGGCTGAGGCAGGAGAATCACTTGAACTTGGGAGGCAGAGGTTACAGTGACCTGAGATCGCGCCACTGCACTCCAGCCTGGGTGACAGAGAGAGACTCCGTCTCAAAAAAAAAAAAAAAAAAATTTAAATAAAATAAAAAAATATATTTTTTCAAGTTTTTCAAGTAAGAATTTCTTAAGACACAAAAAAGTGAAATACACAAAGAAAAAATTGATCAATTTGACATGAAAAAGAACTACAGAAGGGAAAGACTAGTCACAAACTAGAAAAATATATTTATAATACATCTAACAAAAGATTGGTATCTAGAATGTATGTGTAAATCACTAAAAACCAATAGGAAATAGCTTAATAGAAAAATAGGCAAAGAACACAAGGTGGCATTTCACAAGAGCCAGAAAATGATCAATAAATACTTCAAAGGAACACTTACTTCATTTGTAATCAAAGAAAGTTACAAGATAGGTGCTTTGTGCAATACTTATGTAGAAATCAGACGTAAAAATTACTCCACAGTTATAAATGCATATTTCATGTTCAAATAATAGTAAGGTGTTACCCTCTTTTGAAGTGCCAAGACTCCCCCACCCCTTTTTTAAGATTTTTTTTTAGAGGAGTTTTAGGTTCACAGCAAAATCGAGTGGAAGGTACAGAGATTTCCCATACACTTTCTGACCCCACACATGCACAACCTCCCCATCATCAGCATTTCACCAGAGTGGTACATTTGTTACAACTGATGAACCTACCTTGGCACTTCATGATCATAAAAAATTCATAGTTTAAGCTGGGCGCGGTGGCTTATGCCTGTAATCCCAGCACTTTGGGAGGCCAAAGTGGGCAGATTACTTAAGGTCAGGAGTTTGAGACCAGCCTGGACAACATGGTGAAACCCTGTCTCTACTAAAAATACAAAACTCAGCCAGGCATGGTGGTGCGCACCTGTAATCTGAACTACTCAGAAGGCTGAGGTAGGAGAATAGCTTCAACCCACGAGGCGGAGGTTGCGGTGAGCCAAGATCGTGCCACTGCACTCCAGCCTGGTTTACAGAATAAGACTCCATCTCAAAAAAAAAAAAAAAAATTCATAGTTTACATTAAGGTTCACTTTTGGTGTTGTACATTCTATGTGTTTGGACAATGTTGTATATCCATCATTATAGTATTGTACAGAGCATTTTCACTGCCCTAAAAATCCTCTGTGCTTCAGCTATTCATCCTTCCTCCATCCCCTCCCCAACCCCTGGCAATCACTGACTTTTTATTGTCCTCGTATTTTGCATTTTTCAGAATGCCATATAATTGGAATCATATAGTATGTAGCCTTTTCAGATTCATTTCTTTCACTTAGTAATATACTTTTAAGATTCCTCCATGTCTTTTCATAGCACTGAAGGAAATTCACTGTCTGGCCAGGCATGGTGGCTCGTGCCTGTACTCCTAGCACTTTGGGAGACTGAAGTGGGCAGATTGCTGGAGCCCAAGATTTCAAGACCAGCCTGGGCAATATGAAAACCCATCGCTTCAAAAATACAAAGATTAGCCGGGCGTGGTGGTGCACACCTGTAGTCCTAGCTACTCGGGAGGCTGAGGTAGAAGGATCACTTGAACCCAGGAGATTGAGGCTGTCGTGACCTAAGACTGTGCCACTGCACTCTAGTCTGGGTGACAGAGCAAGACTCTGTCTCAAAAAAAAATTTAAAAAAAAAAGGGAGAAAGAAAAAAGAATGAAAAGAAGATTTACTGTCTGGTTGTATTATAGTTTATTTATCCATTCACCTACTGAAAGACATATTGGTTGCTTCCAAGTTTTGGCAATTATGAATAAAGCAACTAAAAACATTTATGTGCAGGTTTTTGTTTGGACATAAGTTTTCAACTCCTTTAGGTAAATACCAAGGAGTGTAAATGCTGGATCATATGGTTAAGAGTATGTTTAGTTTTGTAAGAACCTCCAAACTGTCTTCAAAAGAGGCTGTAACATTTTGCATTCCACCAGCAACAAATGAGAATTTTTGTTCCACATCTATGCCAGCATTTGGTATTGTCAGTGTTCTAGATTTTGACCATTCTAATAGATGTGTAGTTGTAGCTCATAGTTGTGCTAGTTTGCATTTCCCTGATGACAAATGATGTGGAGCATCTTTTCATATGCTTATTTCCCATCTGTATATCTTCTTCGGTGAAGTGATTGTTAAAGTCTTTTAGCCCATCTTAGAACTGGGTTATTTGTTTTCTTATTTTTGAGTTTTAGGAGTTCATCATATATTTTCGATAACAGTCCTTTGTGAGATGTGCCTTTTGCAAATATTTTTTTCCCAGTCTGTGGCTTGTTCTTAAAATTGGGTCATCTATTTTCTTATTGTTGAGTTTTAAGAGTTCATTGTATATTTTGGATAACAGTCCTTTATCAGATGTGTCTTTTGCAAATATTTTTTCCCAGTCCATGGCTTCTCTTCTCATTATCTTGACATTGTGTTTGCAGAGCAGAAGTTTTTAATTTCAATGAAGTATAGTTTATCAATTATTTATTTCATGGATCATGACTTTGTTCTTGTATCTAAAAAGTCAACACCAAACCCAAGGTCATCTAGGTTTTCTCCTTTGTTATCTTCTAGAAGTTTTAAAGTTTTGTATTTACACTTAGATCTATGATACATTTTGAGTTCATTCTTGCGAAGGGTGTAAGGTCTTTTGTGAAGGGTGTAACTCTAGATTTTTTTTTTTTTTTTTTTTTTTTTTTTTGCATTTGGACATTTAGTTGTTCCAGCACCATCTGTGGAAAAGACCATCTTTGCTCCATGTTCTTACCTTTACTTCTTTGTCAAGATCATTTGACTATATTTATGTGTATCTATTTCTGGGCTCCTGTTTTTTTCTATTGGTCCACTTGTCTGTTCTTTTGCCAGTACCATGCTGTCTTGATTACCGTAGCTTTGTAGTAACTCTTGAATTGGGTAGTATCAGTCTTCCACCTTTGTCCTTCCCCTTCAACATGGTATTAGTTATTCTGGGTCTTTTGGTCCCCTATATAAATTTTAGCATCAGGCCAGGTGCAGTGGCTCACGCCTGTAATCCCAGCACTTTGAGAGGCCGAGGCCAGTGGATCACCTGAGGTCAGGAGTTCCAGACCTGGCCAACGTGGTGAAACCCCATCTCTACTAAAAATACAAAAATTAGCTAGGCATGGTGGCAGGTGCCTGTAATCCCAACTACTCGGGAGGCTGAGGCATGAGAATCGCTTGAACTCAGGAGGTGGAGGTTGCAGTGAGCCAAGATCACAACATTGCACTCCAGCCTGGGCAGCAAGAGTGAAACCTCATCTCAAACAAACAACAACAACAAAAAAAAAAACAAAAAAAAAACATTTAGAATCAGTTTGCTGATTCTTACAACCTTAGGTTATAATTTTTGAGGTGACACATTCTCTGATAAACATCACTTATTTCTGCATATTTAGTGTTCCTTCCCACAGGAGAATTGTACACACTTCATTTTTGAAGTCAGGTGTGGCCATGTGACTTGACTAATGTGCTGAGATTTGGCTGTGATTGCATTGACTCTACAGATCAAGTTGGGAAGAACAAACGTCTTGAGAATATTGTCTTCCTATCCATGAATCTCAAATGTCTCTCTATTTATTTAGTTCTTATATTTCATTCACAAAAATCATATAGTTTTCCTCATATAGATCCTATACATATTTTGTTAGATTTATTCCTAAGCATTTCATTTTTAAGGGGTGTTAATATAAATGATAATGTGTTTAAAATTTCACATTTCACTTTTTCATTGCTGGTATATAGGAAAGCAGTAGACTTTTGTATATTAACCTTGTATCCTGAAGTTTTTCTATAATCACTTTTTACTTCCAGGAGGTTTTTCTTTGCCAATTCTTCTGGGTTTTCTACATAGACAATCACCTGATCTGTGCATAGACAGTTTTATTTCCTCCTTCCCAATCTGTATACGTTTTATTTTATTTTATTGTCCTATTGCATAATCTAGAACTTCCTCTGTGATGTTGAAGAGTAGTAGTGAGAGGGGACATTCTTGCCTTGTTCTTGATATTCATGGGAAAGCTTCCAGTTTCTCACCATTAAGCATAATGTTAGCTATAGGTTTGTCATGGATATTCTTTATCAAGTTAGGAAGTCTTCCTCTATTCCTCTCTTACTAGTAACTCTCTTATTGAGAGTTTTTATCATGAATGCATGTTCGATTTTGTCAAATGTTTTTTCTGCATCCATTGATATGATCATGTGAGTTTTCATTTTTAGCCTGCTGATGTGATGGATTACATTAATTGATTTTTGAATGTTGAGCCGATCTTGCATACCTGGGTTAAATCCTGTTTGGCTGTGGCATATAAGTCTTTTTATACATTATTGAATTCTATTTGCTAATATTTTGTTGAGGATTTTTCCATCTACTAATATGTTCATGAGTGATATTGACCTGTAGTTTTCTTTTCTTATAATGTCTTTGTCTGGTTTGGTATTAGGGTAATGCTGCCTTCATAGAATGAGTTAGGAAGTATTCTCTCTTTCGGCTTTTATCCTCTGAAAGAGATTATAAAGAATTGGTATAACTTCTTCCTTAAATGTTTGGCTTAATTGTCCAGTGAACTCATCTGGGCCTGGTGCTTTCTGCTTTGGAAGGTTATTAATTACTGATTCAATTTATTTAATAGATATTGACTTATTCATATTTTCTGTTTCTTCTGAGCCAACCCTTTTTTTAATTTACAAATATCTCTTTCATTAGGTTATAATTTTTGAGGCAATATGTGCTCTGATAAACGTCACTTATTTATGCATATTTAGTGCTGCTTCCCACTGGAGAATTGTACACATCCATTTTGAAGTCAGGTGTGGCCATGTGACTTACTTTGGCCAATGAAATGGGTGTAGGTAACAACAGTCACCTCTGAGCAGAAACTTTAAGATCTAGCACATAGTCCTCCATGTTTTCTCATCCCTCTGCCTGATACCTGCTACAAAGAGGCTGCTCCATTAGCCTAGGCCCTAGGGAAGAGAGCATATAACACAATAATGGACATGTAATTTGAGCAAGAAATAAACCCTCGTTGCTCTAAACTTCTGAGATTTTAAGTTGTTTGTTACTGCAGCATAACCTAGCCTGTCTTGACTGATATGCCTTTCTTCACTCAATTCTAAAAAACAAGATCGACTCTCATTTAACCCTTTTTTGTTATAAACATTTCCCTTTGGACTATACATTGTCATTAAAGGTGTCAACTGCCACTGTATGTACTACTGGGCACCCCTATCAAGCCCATAAAAGAAAGACAAATCTGTTTTCTGTAGCTCTAGAAAAATTCCTGAAGTTCACCATGATTGAACCTGTTTAGAAAACACATGGCCATACTTAAACTAGTTCCTATGGCTGGAATAATGTAACATCCTTGTTAGCCTGAGCCTGGGTTATGACTGATTCTTGAGTCAATTGCTGTGGATAAAGGAATGAGATACACTGAGAGCTTACATCAACCAAAGGGCTACCCCTGAATCTAGGGCTGGGTGAGGTCCATATAAATCTTACGGTTTTATGCTCAGTTGTACCAGGCAGCCCACAGGCCTGGTACCAGCACCAGAGGGAGCAGAGTAGACCCCATTCACACTGAATGGTCATGATTTGTTTTGAGCTCTCTGGTAGCTCCTGGAAGAACAACCAAAAGACTTGCCTCCATCTTTCCTAATTCAGAACTCCCCCAGTGCTAAAGTGGCCACTGGCATTTGTGGTTACCAGGGGGGCATGAGGGAACTTTTGAGCATGATATGGCAGTTCACTTTCTTGATTGTGGTTATGGTTTCACAGGTTTCTCCATATGGTAAAATTTATCAAATTGTACATTTCAAGTATGTACAATTCAAGTTTATTGTATGTTAATTATACTTCAAAATAGCTGTTTTTTAAAGAAAGGATGTTGGGCAGTTCACCACTGGGAGGGCTGAAAGACTAGGCTCAGGCCTACGCAGTTAAGAGCAATCTCCGAATGAAGCCTCAGAACAGGTCCTGATAAGACACTATGCCTGTTAGTACTGCCTATATGGCTACCTGTGAGCACTGGACACAAGCAGTGCCTCTCTGCCATGGCTCTTCCGGGAACTCAGTCTGGCCGCTGCTGCCATCATAAACAGAGAAAGCACTGCATTACCCTCCTTGCTCTGCAACACCGGCTCCCATTTCAATCCAGGGTGAATTTGTCTGATAGGTGGAGCTTAGGACGTGGATTCACGCCCTTGCTTTGGCAAGTGAGGCTTGGGAAAGCAACTGTTCGACATTTTTCTGCTTCTATCATGTGATGTAGGCTCTGCCTCTAGAGCACTTGTGGGTAGATGGTGGGAAATGGGTATTCAGATGCTGAAAATGACAACTGAAAGGCATGGATGATAAGAGTTTTCAGACAGGAATAGAGTTGCCCAGAGTGCCTATGGAGAAGACAGGGAGGAGGAGCCTTGAAGGATGGCAGGGTGTAAGTACGGAAGATAAGCAGTTCCGATGGTGCAGGGGAAGAGCTGTGCATCTAAGAAGGGGGTTGAGAAAGGTAACAAAGTTTCTGGCCTGTGTGAGCGGAGGTCTGGCTGGACTCAGGAGTCATGGTGGAAAGCTAAGTTGGACCAACGGTCTGGCCAGATATGAAGGATCTTGGAAGCCAAACAGGAGCTTGAGCCTTAGGTGGCACAGGCAATGTGGAGACTCAGTCAGATCTTCTTGAGCAGCAATGTGTCTCTAGTGTTTGAGTGATTCAGTCATTTATTCATCAAATCTTGAGTGTGCAAGATAGTGGGAATAGAATAATGAATAAAGGAAGTACAGTCTCTGTCCTCAAGCAATTCCAGTTTAGTGGAAAAACAAACAGCAGACAAGCAAATACAATATAGTGTGGAGATAGAAGAAGAAAGCCCTACGGGCTTTAGGAGCTGCAGGGATGGGGACATTCAATGTCAGCTATGGGTGATAGGGAAGGCTTCCTCAGGGAAGTGAGATTTCAGTTGAGACCTGAAACATTCCAGTGAAAGGAAACAAACTGCTTGGACTCCCACCCTCAAAGCTCACCCCAAGGTTTCATAAATGGGGTATAGATTATTAGTTTTTGTGTTTAAGAGCATGGACCTTGGAGTGGCACTCTTGGGCCCCAAGCCTTACTCTGTCATTCATGAGCTATGTGAACTTGGACAATTGACTTCATTTGAGCTGTAATTTCCACAGATACAGAAGCAGAATAATAACAGGCCCGTCCTCACAGGATGTACTATCTATGGCACTTTAAATCAAGCCTCACACACAGTAAGTGCTTTCATCAGCCAGGGCCCCACCAGGAAAACAGAAACCAAAAATTGCAAAGGCATGGAATTTAATGCAGGGATGTGGTTACCTACGTGATGGAAGAGCTGAAAGCCAAACAGGAGGTGGTGAAGCAATCAGAGATTAGCAACAACAGAGAACTGCTGCCACCCCACGCTGGAGGAACAAAGGGAAAAAAAGGTTTTCTGAAGCCCAGGGTCCAGGACTGCCTGCTGCAGCTAGAATTAGGGCAGGATTGCCTGGAAGAACTGGAGCCAATCTTCTGCTCCGAGGGCCTGTTTCCACCAGCCCTGGGAAAAGGGATGGGAGTCTATTGTCAATGTAATCCGGCTGAGCTGGACAACTTGACATTGCAGAAAATTGACATTTGTTAGGTTATCTCATGGAGAAAGACAGCACTTGACATCTCCCCTGCTCCTTTTAAAAGCAAACAATTTTCTGATGAGTTATCCAGAGTCCTGGAGGTAAAGTGGACACAAGACGAAATTGAGGAAAATAACCTGTCAGTCTTTGCCTGCTCCAAACTCTCATTTTGAAGAGACTTTCTTCCTGCAGAGCAGAGACCACCTCCCTCCTCCAAACCAGCATCTACTCCTCTGACTTCTCAGGTGTGGGGGACCTCCAGCAGGCAGCTGACAGTGCCACAGCTGGGCAGGCTTCCCAGGGAGGAGTGCCTGGTTCATCCAGTTCATGCTGGTGTCTTCCTCCCCTCTTCCCTGACAAAAGCGACTGTCAGCTCACAGCCTCTTTCTCTGACCAGAAAGCCCTGAGGAAATGGAAAGGGGAGCCTACTCTGAGTCCTCGGATGCTGTGGCTTCCTTTTAAAGATCTATGGTATAAGGATCCTAGACACTGTAACTTGGCCTTGGCCGTGGGTTGGCCCTGGGGGGTCTGGCAGCCTCCTTACCAGTGACTGCTCAGCCAGGCAGGGCAGCTAACACCACTGCCCTGATTCCTCCACTCTCCACTCCCCACAGCTCAATGTAGACCCTCCACTCCCTCTGCCCCCTCCAGATTCTTGGCAGAGCACAATTTCGTTTACAGGTAAAGCCAGTTAAGGGTAGTTCTCCTCTGAATATCCAGCCTTCACATCCACTTCCACCAAAGACAGAGATAGACATCCCAGGAGCAGTGGGAAAATTATGACTAAGAATAAAACCCGCATGTTTCAGTTAGGGGAAAGGCTACACTGAAAATGAAATAGTTAAATTGTTTATAAATAGGCAGGGAAGTTAGCAAACACTTGAGTGAGGAAATAGCTTGTTCTGTAGACAAAATAAAAGAGGAGCAGTAGTCACATACTGATTTCTAACATGAACACAGAGTTAGAACCTGTTCATCCATTCATGACACAACTGTTCATTCAACACCTGCTGTGTGCCAGGCACCATGCTAGGCTCTGGGGATACACAATGGAGAAGCTCGTGACCCAGTAACTAACCCTTATACAGTAGTGGACCAAGTGGTGTGAGAAAGGTTTGATAAGGTCCTATGGGAGCCCAGAAGAAGGGGCCAACAGGAACCTTTCAGTTCGGATTCCATATACTATGCCATAGCTGTCCAAGTCATCTCAAGTAGGAGGTCATATGAAAAAATCTCAGAGAGTTGTAAGAAGACTCCTGGATCCCATAGAATGTGTTTAGCTGCAGTAACAGAACACCTGACTGACACTGGTTTGAACAGCGGTGCTCCTCACCACTAGGGAGGTCTGGCAGTGCGTGGTCCTGAGCTCAGTCCAGCAGTTTATTGATGTGATTGAGGGCTCAGGCTGTCTGGACCTTTTTGGCTTTCACATTTTCAGACTGTAGGGACTGTCTTCCTTCTGGCACCAAGACAGCTGCTGCTACCCTGTTGGGCAAGTCATCTACATTTTTTTGGATCTCCATCTCTCTTCTGTAAAATGAGGGATGTGATTAAATCATGAGTAAGAGACGGGTGCAGTGGCTCATGCCTGTAATCCCAGCATTTTGGGAGGCCAAGGCCAGGGATTTGAGATCAGCCTGGCCAACATGGTGAAACCCCATCTCTGCTAAAAATACAAAAATTAGCAGGGCGTGGTGGCATGCACCTGTAATCCCATCTACTCAGGAGGCCGAGGCAGGAGAATCGCTTGAACCTGGGAGGCAGAGGTTGCAGTGAGCCAAGAGCATGCCCCTGCATTCCAGCCTGGGCGACAGAGTCTTGCTCTGTCGCCAAAAAAAAAAAAAAAAAAAATCACGAATAAGGCCCCTTTTGGACCTAGCTGTCTATTATACCAACTGCTACCCTGGGGTGATAATTTGACACAACAGTCCTCACACTTGAGTGTTCATCATGCTCACCTGGAGGTTTAATTAAAACACAGAATTTCTGATTCAGTAAGTCTGGAGTGGGGCCTGAGAATTCACAAGCTCTAACAAATTCTAACTTCTAACAAGTTCCCAGATGTTGCTAAAGATGCCAGTGCAAGGGTCGCACTTTGAGAAGCACTGGTGTCACCTCTAATGTGTTAGTTTCCCCAAACTGTAAAACGAAGACATAGCTATTCGGGAGAGATCATATCACTCCTGGCTAATTGCCAAAATCCTTCCATGAGGTTTGTAAAAATGCAGATTGTGGGGCTGCACCCCTGGATATTCTGATACAGTGGATCTGGGCCTGGGCCCAGGAATAGGACTTGTATTAAATACCCCCCGGGTGAGTATCATGATTTTACCAAGTCCGGGGGTTACAAAATTAGATCATCTTTAAGATGCTTCTAGGTCCAAATTCTAAAAGCAAGTTCACCAGTTACAGCAAACTGAGCAGTCAAAAAGGAAACATAACCACAAAGGACGTAGTATTTTCACCATCCTTCCCAATTTCGTAGACATCTGTGGATCGATGTTTGTTATTTATTTAAACATCTCCCCATGCTGGGGGGAAGAAGCTGGAAATTACTATACTAGACACTGCAATAATCTTTCAAGGAGGACTGAAAATCATAACTCCACCAAAAAGCATTTTCTTCTCCCCTCTTTCTGGAAGCATATAATCTCTCCAGTCTTAATTCTCTTAGCATGTATCTATATTAACATTACTAGTTTCTTATGTATGTATTACCTGTTTTTTAATCAATATATTACATGGATAGAGTTTTTTAAAAATCAAATGTTAAAAGGTTGCAAAACACAGCAGACTCCCACCATCCTCTCAATCTCGCTTCCCAGAGCCACATTTAGCTCTTCCGTCTGCTGCTTCTGGTATTTACTTCCATATTTCTTATAAAAATCACTTACGGGAATCAAGGCTTATGCTGCTTGATTCTTGGTTTCTCCATGCTCAACAACATTTATCAACTTCCCAAGTTAACTGAGGATCTCATTCTCTTAAGCCTATTAGTGTACTATGATTATATGTTTGATTTCTCACACAATTATTTTCCTCATATTTAATAATAGCCTCAATATTTTTCATTTTAATTTTCTGTAAATCCATCACTAGGCTGGGCACGGTGGCTCACACCTATAATCCCAGCATTTTGGGAGGCTGAGGTGGGTGGATCACCTGAGGTCAGAAGTTCGAGACCAGCCTGAACAACATGGTGAAACCCCGTCTCTACTAAAAATACAAAAATTAGCTGGGCATGGTGGCAGGTGCCTGTAATCCCAGCTACTTGGGAAGCTGAGGCAGGAGAATTGCTTGAACCCGGGACTGAGGTTGCAGTGAGCCAAGATCGTGCCATTGCACTGTAGCCTGGGCAACAGAGTGAGACTCTGTCTCAAAAAATAATAATAAATAATAAATAAATCCATCATTAACTTTTTCCAAATGCTTCAATAAATTTGTCAAACAATGGGTGAATTAATTTTTCCAAATTTTTAAATATCACATTAGTGTTTCGATACAGAGCCCTCCCTCCTGGAGCCTCCATCCTCCTCTGGCTCCACCTGGAATTGGGAGCAGCTCTCTGCCACACACTTGTCCTCCTGATGGTCTTTTTTTGCCTTGTAGTGAGCCCTCTTTTTCCAGAATCCCATGTCTATGTGCTTTTTGTTCTTTCTGGAATTCTGTTATACAGATACTAAACCTTCTGGACTGATCTTCTATGTATGTGCTGTCCAATATGATAGCCCCTTGCCACTTTGGGTATTGAACATTTGAAACATATATTATCCAAATTGAGGAATGTTGTAAGACTGGGTAGGACAAAAAGATTGTAAATATTTTGTTAATAATTGTATGTTGATTACATGTTGAAATGATATGGTCTCGGATTTACTGGGTTAAATAGAATATATTATAAAAATTAATCCTGACTGTTTATTCTTATCTTTTTAATGTGGCTAATAGAAAAATTAAATTACAAATGCAGCTTGTAATGTATTCCTATTGCATAGCACTGCTCGAATATACATTATCTTTTCTATTTTTCCATCTCTTTATTTATTCTGTTTTCTGGGAAATTTCATTAATTTCACCTTCCAAGCCTTCTACTAAACTTTTCATTTCATTTCAGTGATCATCTTTTTAATTTCCAAGAGTATTTTTGTTGATCTCTCATCCTTCCTTTTACATATCATTTTACACTTAGTTTATGAATTCAGTGTTTTCTCTTCTCTCTGATTTTGTAATTCTAGTTCTCTTGACATTTTATTCTGCAAACTGCACTATTCTAGTATGTTACAGCCTGCCTCATTCTCTTGATTTGGTCTCTATCTTTCCCCTTGGAGGCTTTCCTCAACCATTTAAAGCTTCTTATTCATATTCAAGAGGCACCAAAAAGCTTCCTGGAATGCTGTGTGCACAGGCTTGTTCTCTGGTGGTCTTTATTATGGGTTGACAAGGTGGAAAACTAAACTTTCTTTGAGAGACACCACCACCACTCCCCAAGTGTCAGTTATGGAGTCTTTTTCTCTGGCTCTGTACTTTTTTGTTTCTCAAGAGAAGAATCTTCCAGGCTGCTGTCTTGGTAAGTATTTGGGGAAGGAGACTGGCATTTTAGGAATGGGAAAGACAGATTGGGAGCTAAGTGTCCATTTTTCACTTAATTCCACTATTTTCAGTGCCTGTTCATCCCTGGCCTCTCTGATAGTTTCCAAATTCAGATTGCCTCTGGTTCAATTTATCTAGAGAATAAACTTTCTACTTCTTGGCAAGGTTAAGGCAGTTACCTGAGTGGGTGACAGGATTGAAAAGGGGATGTGTCTTATTCCAACTGTGAGCTCCTCTATCGTGCTGTAGGGTGAAGGGTTTCACTTCTTTTTGGCACCAAAAAGTACTTACCCCTGTAAGTACTTGAGTTGTAACTCTCTCTATTCTGCTAAGTCAGTTACCACTGCTCTTTCTGTTTTTTCATTGTTAAAAAACTGTGTTTAAGTCTTTCATCTACTGTTGCCTCCTGTCCTGTTGTTGTCCTTGTGAGTCATTTAAAATTATTTAGTATTTTCTTAGTAGGGTTTTAGTAAAAAGAGGAGATCAATGCATGTGGTCAATTTCCTTATCTGTACCTAGAAGCCCTGTTTCTATCCTGAGCTCTAGTTATTCACCAATTTTTATTTTCTCCTCTAAGATATAGCAGTTTCCTTGGGGGCAGGATCAAGGACTGCTTTATCTTTGAGTCCACACACCACTTCCTTCCTAGCATCTACCTTTGAGTTTGTACGTACTAACTGCTCAACATTGAAGTTAATGTTCATAACATTAACTTCATATAGATAATGCAAATTATCTATATGTTTGAATCATATTAGTTCCCTGTGTACCTTGGGATAAGTCACTTCTCCTCTCTGGGTCACAGGAGGAGACCAGAGTCTGTTCTCCAGATGATTCCTAAGGCCCCATTCAGCTTTAACATTCTAAGAATCCATGTGCCCAGTTTCTTTATTACTTTTGCCTGTTTGCTAGTGTAAATTATATCATCACTGGGCATCCTACGTTGTAGAGACTTGAGATTTTTTGCAAAAGAAAAAATTTTAATCCATCAAGAGAGGCAATAATTATTCCCAGTTAAGGGGCATATAATCCTTGCTCAACAGCGGTGACCAAGTGCACTACCAAAGATAGAACAAGAATAGCAAGTGCAAAAAAGCAGTAGCTCTTCCTGGCCTAGCTGCATGGGTCTTAACATGTGGAATGAGAGGATGAGAGAGGTAGGATGGGTAAAGCCGTTGGAAGTAGTCTTAAAATTTTTATTTCATTTAGGTTTGGAGATGCCTACAGATCAGGAGGCTATTGGCATTGAAAACATGGTTTGTTACTTACAGTTCCCAAGAGGGTCATGCCAAACCAGGCGGGGCCATGTGGAAAAGCACCAGGGTTGGTCAAGAGGAAGAAGGATCAAGAGGACAGAGTAGGCAAAAGCCTTTACTGTGGTTCCATGACGAGGCAGGGTGAGCACTTGAGCAGGGTTAGGATTGGATACTTTGAAGGATTTTGGCAGGCTCTGGGACAGAGGGGTGGTCGCTAAGTTGTCCAGTATCTGAGCCTGGGATAATTCGAAAAATATTGCCTCCTGGAATATAAAAGCTATGTAGAGAAGGTGGTTTAGACTAAAGGCTCTGGACTGGTTAGTTCATATATGAAAGGCACACTTCCCAGAGGGTTGTTTGCTGTCTCTAAGAAATGGCTAGCCCTAGGAGAGGCAGTCTTTCCCCAGTCAGTTAGCCCACAAATGCCAGAGCATCAAGAAGTCAGAAAAGGAGAAAATATAGTTAATATCAAGTGGTCGAAGCCTAAGACAGAGAGATAGAGAGTCATGAAGAAGCAGGCAATGAGGCAAGAGTGAGGTGGCTCTTGGAAGAAAGAGTGAAGTCAGAGCTTATAGAAGCAAAGGCCAGGAATGCCCATGTTTGGGGAAACACCCATCATTGTGTCATCATGAATGGCATGTAGTCAAGGTAGACTATCTTAGTAGGAGGTTTGCCTTTCTCATATAACCAGAAGTCTGGAGGTGCAGTGTAGGGCTGATGCCTCCACTCAAGGAAGTCAACCAGGATGCAGGCTCCGTATCACTTCCTACTCACCATATTTTAGTCCACATTGTAGCAAGAAGGCCAATTCACCTGCCAGCAGGCAGTGCGTCCTAATACCAGGCAGGAATTAAGAGAAGGTAAAAAGTCAATTTCTAGCTAAGATTTCCCCTTTTTTAAATCCAGGAAACAATAGCTTTCTTACACATCCCACCCAGCATACTTCTGCTTACATCTCATTAGCCAGAACTAAACCCAATGGTTTACCCCAAGAAGCAAGGGTATCTGGGGGAGGTAATTGTCCCTAACATTTACATTGCTACCCCAAACAAAATTGAGGTTCTATTAATAGGGATGAAGGTGCAAATGGATTATATTTAGTAGTGTTTGCCACAGAGGGAAAAAGGAAATATGAGGTTGTCTCCTTCAATTAAATGAGACAAACCATATGAAGCATTTAGCACAATGTCTAGCTTATAGTGTGTGCTCAAAAAAAAAAAAAGTTTACTGCTGCTGCTGCTACCACAACTACTAGTACTGTTAACAAAATATATTATGGGCAGCCGGGCATGTTGGCTGATGCCTGAAATCCCAGCACTTTGGGAGGCCAAGGTAGGTGGATCACGAGGTCAGGAGTTCGAGACCAGCCTGGCCAATATAGTGAAACCCCGTCTCTACTAAAAATACAAAAATTAGCCGAGCATGGTGGCGGGCACCTGTAGTCCCAGCTACTCAGGAGGCTGAGGCAGGAGAATCGCTTGAACCTGGGAGGTGGAGGTTGCAGTGAGCTGAGATCACGCCATTGCACTCCAGCCTGGGCAACAAGAGTGAAACTCCATTTCAGAAATAAATAAAATAAAATATATTATTGGCCATGTGCAGTTGCTCACACCTGTAATCCCAACACTTTGGGAGGCCAAGGAGGGCTGATCACTTGAGGTCGGGTGTCCGAGACCAGCCTGGCCCACATGGTGAAACCCCATCTCTACTAAAAATACAAAAATGAGCTGGGTGTGGTGGTGCACGCCTATAGTCCCAGCTACTCAGTAGGCTGAGGCACGAGAATTGCTTGAACTCAGGAGGCAGAGGTTGCAGTGAGCTGAGATTGTGCCAGTGCACTCTAGCCTGGACAACAGAGTGAGGCTGTCTCAAAATAAATAAATAAATAAATAAAAATTTAAAAATAAATAAAACAGGCCGGGTGCAGTGACTCATGCCTGTAATCCCAGCGCTTTGGGAGAGTGAGGTGGATCACCTGAGTTCAGGAGTTCGAGACCAGCCTGACCAACATGGTGAAACCCCATCTCTATTAAATACAAAAAATTAGCCTGGTTCGTGGCACATGCCTGTAATCCCAGCTACTTGGGAGGCTGAAGCAGGAGAATCGCTTGAACTGGGGAGGCAGAGGTTGCAGTGAGCCGAGATCGTGCCATTGCACTCCAGCCTGGGC
Organism: Pongo abelii; assembly: GCF_028885655.2. Classification (NCBI taxonomy): domain Eukaryota; kingdom Metazoa; phylum Chordata; class Mammalia; order Primates; family Hominidae; genus Pongo; species Pongo abelii. The sequence continues at coordinate 85,191,650 of NC_071989.2, read as the reverse complement.
AACAAGAGCGAAACTCCATCTCAAAATAAATAAATAAATAAATAAATAAAATGTATTATTGATTTTTCACAGTCCCATTAATTCAACCAATATTATGCACTTTTACAATATTCAGTATTTAGGTGTTGGGGATCAATGAAATCCTTGCCAGATCAATGAAATCCTTGCCTGATCCTTGCCTTCTAAGAGTTTACCATCTATGTAGACAAATACTCAATGAATTGAATGTGGTAAAAGCTTCAGCAGAGCAGCCTTGTACATTATTAAAAGTGGAAGGAACTTGAGAGAGCATGAGAAATGAATCCCTCATTTCACAGACGAGGAAAGAAGGGGCCACCAGGGAACAGAAAGGGCTGGCAGAGTCACCCAGCTCTCTGCAGAGAGAACCAGGCCTCAAGCCAAAACCTCTTGATGCCCAAGTGGGTGCCTTTCTGACTACACTGTCCTGTTTGATACAACTTGAAAATATGAAGCTAGAGGAAGAGACTGGAATAATACACCTCTACTCTTTGGGCAGGTCATCTCGCAGAAGCATAGCCCTTGGCCCCAGAGGAAATGCCACCCACGGTAGATTCCCTGAACTCCCGGGATTGTGGTGATGTGCATGTGCCAGCATAAAAATGAGAGCTTGTCTGAGCGACAGACAGGAGAATTCCTCTGGGTCAAGACTTTTATTCACTCTGTGATTTTTAATTAGCAATTTTGATTTTTCCAAGGATTGCATTAAATCAGCAAATGCTTCTTGCATAACTCCCCACCCACTGATTCACTATTGGATGACACGGGTCACTAAAATGTGGAAAAAGAATGAAAATTTGGAATCCTGGTGCATGATGCAAGATCAGAGGAGGTAAAGAGCTATAAAATGTCATTCAGAAATATTTTAGAGATATTAAATGTAGTCTGTTCACTACAATGACCACTATGTTTTTTAAATTAAGGAACACTGTATTCTGCTTGGCGTCAAGCATAGCATGAGATTTTTTAAAAACGGATGAAGTTAATGAAAATCAGACTGTCTGGCTGGCAGAAAAAAATAAAGTCACATCTGGAAACAGCTGCACTAGCAATTAAATAGCATTTAATGTGACTAATATCAAAAGGGTGGGTTATTTTCCCCCTAGCATTAAGGATGCAAAATTTCAGCTTCCAAGCTACTCTATTATTTTTTGAGTCAGTGGGTGTTTAGAAGTCATTCTGATATTTATAAAGAAAAACCCCCAGTGAGTCATAGAAGGGGATTTGAGTCAGAGAAAAAAAAATGAACAAGAGCTGCACAGTTTGAATTTTGAGAACCAGCATAAATTTTACAGTTTTTTCCCCCTAAGCATTAACTGTTCAGTGTTTCAGTTCAGTGAAATAAAGGCCTCTTGTTTCCCATACCAATCAAGTGACCTCCTGCCTCACCGTAATTAGTGGCAAACTTCAATATGCAAGCTAAAAGACCACCTAATTAAAAAGCGTAATTAATTTACATAGATCATTCAAAATGGCTAGATTAGATAGCTTCTGGAGATAATGTAAAACTCTTTGAGCTGCTTTTATTGGCTTCTTTCCCTGCTGTTCCTCAGGTTCTGAATATTTTCATGGGAATGAGTTTATCAAAGTGGGAAGGGCTTGGAGGTGATGGTTTTAGCTAATCACTGCTAAACATTTAAAGCTTTGCAATTATTTTTATCAATTACCCAAGAATAAAACAACAAAAAAATGGCCTTATCTTCCTGCTTGGTGCTGAGTGGCCTAATGTTATTAGTGAATATTTATTAAGTGCCTGTTGAGTGCAAGATGCCACTCAAAACACACAGTTATTTTTTAGTTTGCTGGTTAGAAATCACTCCTCTGGGCTAGACAGCAATTTGATTCTTCTGATCACAATGAGATGGCTGCAGACCCCAAGAAAGATAGTGACCAAAGTTTTTTTTCCCCCCTTTATTCATAATTCACACTGCCAAGAAATGTCCTATATTATCTACTCTGCCTTCAGCATAAACAGGATTTGACTCTGGAGTTTGGCCAAGCCCCTATGTGACAACCAAGTGAACTTTCCAATGGTGAGGGAGAAAAAGTCTAATTTCTTACCTTCCTTGGTACAGAAATTGTGATCCTGTGGCGACATCCAATCATAATTTTCTTTCTCCTTACCTGAGTATCAAAAAGAGACGTTTCTTCCCAATTTACTTATGGAGCCAATATATCAGAAGATCAACCAAGCAGGACTTCTAAACGAAGAAGCTTCAGATAAGGAATTTGTGAATACTGCCTGTCTTTGGAGAAGTCCAAGGACCTTCACTGTACCTTGGCAAAGAACAAGAGATAAATTATCACCCTCTCTTAATTTCATCTGGTTCTCCTGAGAAGGAAAAATTGTCACAGCATCAGATGATCTTGCGCTAACTCGACAGGATTGTCCTAACAATAACAACAACAACAAAAAATAACAAGAGCAAATGCCTATTTTCTCCTCAACATATTTGATTATATATTATTGAGACATGAATCTTCTACATACATCCTTAATATTTGGAGGCTTTGAATCATTTGACAAGAAATACTTCCCTCCCCACGAGATGAACTATCGTATTATTACTCATGGAGTGAACACTACACTTGGGAAGCTGAATTATATAGCTTGACTGCTTACATTTAAATCCCTTATTAGCTCTTAAAATTTCACCTTTTTGTTCTGTGTAAACATAGTCCAGGTTCCACTTCACTTTCCATATGCCCCGGTTTTCTCATCAATATGCTTCAGATAATAGTGTTGCAATTAATCAACTCAAAATTTGATATAATCAGAATAATAGCAAATATTATCTATAATAGCAGTTCTCAGACATCGCTACATGTTAGCTCTCTTAGAAAGTCCAAAAATAAAAATCCAGATGCCCAGGCTGCATCCCAGCCCAACTAAATCAGAATTTCTGGGAGAAGGAACTCAGATATCAGTATGATTTCCTATGTGATTGAGCAATAAAAGTTTATTGTTATATGCCTCTGAGTTTTGGACTAGTTTGTTATGCAGCTTCATTGTGATTGTAGCTCTCTGAAACACTCACTCATTCATTCTTTTATCTTCTCTGTGTTGCCATAAAGAAATACCTATGGCTGGGTAGTTTATAAGGAAAGAGGTTTAATTGGCTCATGGTTCTGCAGGCTGTACAAGAAGCATGTCACCAGCATCTGCTTCTGGTGAGGGCCTCATGGCAGAAGGTGAAGGGAAAGCCAGCATGTCACATGGTAAGAGAAAGAGCAAGAGGAAGAAAGGGGACTCCCAGACGTTTAAACAAGATCTCATGTGAACTAACTGAGTGAGAACTCACTCATCACCAAGGGGATGGTGCTAAGGCATTCGTGAGGGATCCATCACCATGAGCCACTCACCTTCCACCAGGCCCCACCTCCAACACTGGAGATTACATTTCAACATGAGATTTGGAGGGAACAAATATCCAACCATATCACCGATTGACCATCTACTGTGTCCCAGAGACTTTCTAGACTTTGGATAGACAGTGGAAAACAAAGATGGCCAAGGCCCTTGCCCTAATGCAGCTTAATTATTTGTGGTAGTGATGGACAAAAAATAAGTAAACAGATAGCTATATAATATCCTTTCAAGTACATTTCAACTACCATTAAGAATTGTGAAAACACAAAAAGGCAGAGCAAGATGACCAAATGGAAGCCTCCACTGATTATCCTCCCCACAGGAACACCAAATTGAACAACTATGCACACAAAAAAAAGCACTTTCATCAGCACCAAAAATCAGGTGAGCAATCAGTGGTTGGTTTTAACTTCATGTCACTGAAAACAGCATTGAAAGCGGTAGGAAAGACAGTCTTGAATGGCCAGCGCCACCCATGCCCCATCCCACAGCAGTGGCTGCATGACACTGAGCAAGAATTTGTGTGCGTTGAGGAGGGAAAGTGCAGTGATTGTGGGCCTGTGTGTTGAAATTCAGTGCTGCTCTGCCATAGCAGAAAGCAACCCTGGGCAGAACTCAGCCAACACCCATGGAGGAGCATTTAAACTGGCCCTAGCCACAAGTGAATTGCCCATTCCAGTTGTTGGAACCTGAGTTCTGGCAAGCCTCAGCACAACAGGCTAAAGGGCTCTGGTTCCTACCTAAACTTGAAAAGCAGTCTAGGCCATAAGGACTGCAATTCCTGAGCAAGTCTTGATACTATGTTGAGCAGTCTAGGCCATAAGGACTGCAATTCCTGAGCAAGTCTTGATACTATGTTGCGCTTGGAGCCAGTGGACTTGGGGGGGCACATGACCTACTGAGATAACAAACGGGACAGCCAAGGAGGGAGATGCTTACATCTTCCCTCCCCCAACCCCAAGCAGTACAGCTCATGGCTCCAGGAGTGAATCCTGCCATCTGCTTGAGAAAAGGAGAGGGAAGAGTAAAGAGGACTTTGTCTTGCAACTTGGATGCCAGCTCAGCCACAGTAGGATATGGTACCTGGCAGAGTCCTGAGACCCCCATTCCAGGCCCTCGTTCCCAGACCACATTTCTATATACATCCTGGGCCAGAAGGGAACCCACTGCCTTGAGGGGAAAGATCCAGTCCTGGAAGCACCCACCACCTGCTGAATAAAGAGCCCTTGGGCTCTGAATAATCAGCAGCGATACCCAGGCAGTACTCACTGTGGACCTTAAGTTAGCTCAAATATGTGTTGGCTTCAGATGTAACCCAGCATATTCCCAGCTGGGGTGGCTATGAGGAGGCACTCCTGCTTGAGAAAATGAGAGGGAAGAGTAAAAAGGACTTCGTCTTGCACCTCAATTACCAGCTTGGCCGCGGTGGAGTAGAGGACCAAGGAGGCCCTTGAGGTTCCTGTTTCCAGGCCGAGGCTCTTGGATGGCATTTTGGACCTGCCTTTGGCCAGAGGGGGACCCACTGCCTGGAAGGTGAGTCCCAGGCCTGGCATCACTCACCACAAGCTGACTGAAGAGCCCTTGAGCCTTGAATGATTATCAGTGGTAGCCAGACAGTACTCACCATGGGCTTGGGGCAGTAGTGGCCATAAAGAGAGACTCCCCTGCTTGTGGAAACAGGAGAGAATAGTGTGAAGGACTTTGTCTTGTGGTTTGGGTGCCAGCTCAGGCACAGTAGAGTAGAGCACCAGGTAGATTCCTAAGATTTCTGACTTGAGGCCCTGGCTCCTGGATGGCATCTCTGGACTCACACAGGACCAGGGGAAACTCACTGCCCTAAAAAAAAGAATACAAGCTTGGATGGATTTGCCACCTGTTGATTGTACAGCCCTAGGCCTTAAGTGAACATAGGTGGTAGCCAGACAGTGATTAACATGGGCCTTGGGCAAGACCCAGTGCTGTGTTGGCTTCAGGTCTGACCCAGCACAGTCCTGTGGTGGTGGCCACAGGGGTGCTTTTGTCACCCCTCCCGCAACTCCAGGCAGCTCAGAACAGAGAGAGACTCCTTTTGTTTAGAAGAATGTAAGAGAAGAGAACAGGAGTCTCTGCCTGGTAATCCAGAGAATTCTTCTGGATCTTATCCAAGATCTCCAGGGCAGTACCTCTATGAATCTGTAAGAACCACAGCAATAAATACATAACTCTTCAATGCCCAGACACCAACAAACATCCACAAGCATCAAGTCCCTTCAGGAAAACATGATCTCACCAGACAAACTAAATAGGGCATCAGGGACTAATCCCAGAGAGACAGAGATATCTGACCTTTCAGACAGAGAATTCTAAAATCACCGTTTTGAGAAACTCAATGAAATTCAATATAACACAGAGAAAGAATTCAGAATCCCATCAGATAAATGTAACAAACAGAATTAAATAATTTTTAAAAATCAAGCAGAAATTCTGGAGTTGAAAAACACAGCTGACATGCTGAAGAATGCATGAGTCCCTTAGCAGCAAAATTGGGCAAGCAGAAGAAAGAATTAGTGAGCTTGAAGATAAGCTATTTGAAAATACACAGTCAGAGGAGACAAAAGAAAAAAGAATAAAAAAGAATGATGTATGCCTACAAGAACTATAAAATAGCCTCCAAAGGGCTAATCTAAGTTACTGGCCTTAAAGAGGAGATGGGATGGAGGATAGAAAATTTATTCAAAGGAATAATAAACAGAGAGATCCCCAAACTTAAAAAAAGATATCAATATTCAAGTACAAGAAGGATATAGAACACCAAATAGATTTAACCCAAATAAGACTACCTCAAAGGTCAAGGATAAAGAAAGGACCCTAAAAGCAGCAAGATAAAAGAAACAAATAACATACAATGGGGTACCAATATGTTTGGCAGCAGACTTCTCAGTGGGAAACTTGCAAGCCAAGAGAGAGTGGTATGTTGTATTTAAAGTGCTGAAGGAAAAAACTTTTATTCTACAATAATATATCCAGTGAAAATATCCTTCAAACATGAAGGAGAAATGAAGACCTTCCCAGACAAACAAAAGCTGAGGGATTTCATTAACAACAGACCTGCCCTACAAGAAATGCTATAGGGAGTTCTTCAATCTGAAAGAAAAAGATGTTAATAAGCAATAAGAAATCATCTGAAGGTACAAAACTCACTGGTGACAGTAGGTACATAAAAAAACACAGAATATAATAACACTGTAATAGTGGTGTGTAAACTACTCATATCTTGAGTAGAAAGACTAAAAGATGAACCAATCAAAAATAATAACTACAACAATTTTTCAAGACATAGACAGTACAATAAGATATAAATAGAAACAACAAAAAGTTAAAAAGTAGGAAATTAAGTTAAAGTGTAGAGTTTTTTTAGTTTCCTCTTTACTTCTGTGTGTAATCAGTGCTAAGTTGTCATCAGTTTAAAATAATGGGTTACAAGATATTATATGCAAGTTTCATGGTAATCTCAAATCAAAACATACACACACACACACACACACACACACACACAAGATTTTAAAACATACCACCAGAAAAAGTCATCTTCACTAAAAGAAAGACAGGAAGGAAGGAAAGAAGGAAGAAAAGATCACAAAACAATTAGAAAACAAATAACAAAATTGCAAGTATAAGACCTTACTTATCAAAAATAATATTGAATGTAAATGAACTAACCTCTCCAATCAAAAGGCATACAGTGGCTGAATGGTTGAGAAAACAAGACCCAATAATCGGTTGCCTACAAGAAACACACTTCACCTATAAAGACACACATAGACTAAAAAAGGGATGGAAAAAGATATTCCATGCAAATGGAAGCCAAAAAAGAAAAGAAGTAGCTATACATATATCAGATCAAATAGATTTCAAGAAAAAAACTATAAAAAGAAACAATGAAGGTAATTATATGATAAAGAGGTCAATTCAGCAAGAGGATATAACAATTGTAAATATATATGCATTCAACACAGGAGAACCCAGATAAACAAAGTAAATATTAGAGCTAAAGAAAGAGATAGACCCCAATAAAATAATAGCTGAAGATTTCAACACCCCACTTTCAGCATTAAACAGATTGTCCAGACAGAAAATCAGCAAAGAAACATCAGACTTAATTTACACTATAGACCAAATGGACCTAAATATATTTACAGAAAATTTAACCCAATGGCTGCAGAATACACATTCTTCTCTCCTCAGCACATGAATCATTCTCAAGGATAGACCATACGTTAGGTCACAAAACAAGTCTTAAAACATTCAAAAAAATTGAAATTATATCAAATATCTTCTCTGACCACAATGGAAAAAACTAAAAATCCTTAACAAGAGGAATTTTGGAAATTATACAAACACATAGAAATTAAATAATATACTCCTTAATGACCAGTAGATCAATAAAGAAATTAAGAGGAAAATTTTAAAATTTCTTAAAACCTATGGGATAAAGTGAAAGCAGTACTAAGAGGAAAGTTTATAGCTATAAGCACCTTCATCAAAAAAGTAGAAAGTCTCCAAATAAACAATGTAACAATGCATTTAAAGAACTAGAAAAGCAAGAGCAAAGCAAACCAAAAATTACTAGAAGAAAAGAAATAATAAAAATCAGAGCAAAAATAAATGAAATCGAAATGAAGAAAACAACACGAAAGATCAAATGAAACAAAATGTTGGTTTTTTAAAAAGTTAAACAAAATCAACAAACTTTTAGTCAGACTAACTAAGGAAAAAAGAGAGAAGACCTAAATAAATAAAATCAGAGATGAAAAAGGTGACATTACAACTGATACTGCAGAAATTCAAAGGATCACTAGAGGCTACTATGAGCAACTATCTGCCAATAGATTGAAAAATGTAGAATAAATGAATAAATTCTTAGTCACATACAACATACCAAGATTGAAGCATGAAGAAATCCAAAATCTGTACAGACCAAAAACAAGTATCCAGATCAAAGCCATGATAAAAATTCTCCTAGCAAAGGAAAGTCTGGGATCTGATGGCTTCACTGCTGAATTTTACCAAACATTTAAAGAAGAGGTAAATACCAATCCTACTCAAACTAATGTGAAAAATAGATGAGGGAATACTTACAACGTTTACTACGAGGTCAGTATTGCCTTGATACCCAAACCAGACAAAGATACATCCAAAAAAGAAAACTCTAGGCTAATATCCCTGATGAACATTGATGCAAAAATCCTCAGTAAAATACTAGCAAACCAAATTCAACAACACATTAAAAAGATCATTCACCAGGAGTGGTGGCTCGTGCCTATAATGCCAGCACTCTGAGAAGCCAAGACAGGCAGATCACTTGAGGCCAGGAGTTTGAAACTAGCCTGGCCAACATGGTGAAACCCTGTTTCTACTACAAATAAAAATAAAAAATTGGCTGGGCGTGGTGGTGTGCACCTGGATTCCCAGCTACTCAGGAGGCTGAGGCAGGAGAATTGCTTAAACCCAGGAGGCAGAGGTTTCAGTGAGCTGAGATTGCGCCACTGCACTCTAGCCTGGGTTACAGAGTGAGACTCTGTCTCAAAATAAATCCATTAAATAAATTAGTAAATAAATAGAAAAGATCATTTATCACAACCAAGTAGGATTTATCCTAGGGATTCAAGGATGGTTCAACATATGCAAATCAATCAGTGGGATACATCATATCAACATTATGAAGAACCTCCAAACTGTTCCCCACACTAACTTACATTCCCACCAATATACAAGGATTCCCATTTCTCCATATCCTAGCCAGCATTTGTTATTGCCTGTCTTTTGGATAAAAGCCATTTTAACTAGAATGAGATGATACCTCATTATAGTTTTGATTTGCATCTCTCTGGTGATCAGTAATGTCAAGCAGTTTTCATATGCCTGTTTGCCATCTGTATGTCTTCTTTTGGGAAATGTCTATTCGAATCTTTTGCCCATTTTTTGATCAGATTATTAGACTTTTCCATATAGAGTTGCTTGAGCTCCATATATTCTGCTTATTAATCCCTTGTCAGATGGGCAGTTTCCAAATGTTTTCTCCCATTCTGTGGGTTGTCCCTTGCCTTTGTTGATTGTATCCTTTGCTGTGCAGAACCTTTTTAACTTGAAGTGATCTCATTTGTCCATTTGTGGTGTAGGGTTTGCCCAGGGGAGTGACAAAATTGGACTTCCATTCCAACTGCTGTGTTGGGAGTAGCATGGAGAGGTGCAAGGACAGAGGTGGGGACAAGAGGAGGAGGCTATTCAGCTGTTGCAGTAATCCAGGTACCGTATATAGTGGCTTGAACCTGTGACCGTGAAGGTGGGGAGATCTTGGGATATATTTTGAAAATAAAGCCAAGGTTTGCCATTGAATTGTACATCTGGGTGATAACAAGGGATGATTTGAGGGTGACTTTAATCCTTTTGATTGGAGCAGCTGGGTGGACACTTGAGTACCTATTGTATTCTGTGCAGAAAACAGATATGGTCCTTCCCTCAGAGAAATCATTTTGAAATGGGAGAGACAATAAGCAAGCAGACACTTAACTCAATAATAACCTTGGGAGAGGGCTATGGGGGTGATAGCGGGGTCCTGGGATAGAAGGGAGCCCCAGAGAGGAAAGGGCCTGGTGGGAGAAAGATGACAAAGGCCTTGCCTGAAAGGCAAGATTTAAACTGAAGTCTGAAAGCCGAGAAGCCTGCTATGTGAAGAATAGGGGAAGAGCACTGAGTGGAAAGGGAAAAGCATGTGTAAGGGCCTTGAATCAGAGGAAAAATTATTTTATGAATTTTCAGGAGGCTAAGGTGGCTGATGTGTATCCTATCAATCAGAAGTGGAGGTAGAGAGATAAACAGGGGTCAGGTAATGCCGGTGCTTGTGAGCTTAGACAGTAGTATTTGTGTGTCTGTGTGTGTGCATGTGCACACACATGTTTATTTTCTAACAGCAATAAGATTTAAAGTTTTATGATGCCATGTCACCTGGCCTTGAAATTCTGGAAGCAAAGAGGGCAGGCATAGTATTCTGCCAAGATGTGACCTGAACAGATTTGATGCTGCCTACTTCTTTATTCCACCACTACCCCCTGTTTCTTTTTCTAAAGTTGAGTCCTCAATCTTTTCCTGAGATGAACACACTTCCCTTTCTCCAGATCTTGTGGCTCCACAGAAAGACAGAGGACTTGGACTTCTTTGACAGTTCCGATCTACAAGTGTTGATGGAACACTCTTTCCCAGCTGCTTATCCCTGTTTCTTTCTCACTTGAAGGTCTGCCCACTTTGCACCATCCCCTCATGAGAGGAGGTGATATTTGATGGCTGTGGATAGATAAGAATGAATGAGAACAAAAATATTATGGTGTGGTAACCTGGAAGTGGCTTGAGAGACTGTGTGCAGTCGCTATGAGGGACAGCCATTCCTCCCTTTACCACAGCCATACACCAAATTTCAGAAGGGGGAAAAAGAACATCTTAATTGTGAGCTGATGAGCTGATCAATATTCTCAATTTATCTCTTTAGCTCTAGGCTCCAAATTGAAAACGGGACTGTGAGAATCTCAAAGGCCTGCAGCCATGGCACGTCCCTGCCCTGCAAAGAGCAGTCGCTTCATGCCAAGTAGCACCTCTGAGGTTTCTGGGCACCTGCCCAGGATAGTAGGGTGCTCATGCTGCTTGGCCACTTACAGACTTGTGGGAGCTGCTTGTAGGGCCATTGGCATCAGGCCTGGTTGTAACTTTATGCTCTGCGGACCGCCCCGTACGTCTATTCTGGGTTAGAACAGGGCTCCAGGAGCCAATCCTCTTGTTTCCATAATAACTGTAGTCAAATACAACTTCTCAGCAAGGGTATGGGAAATGTGTCCATGAATGGGTGGGAATGGGAAGGGTTAATAAGAAACATAGCAGCAGCTGTCATTGACACAGCACTGTAAGTGCTCCACAGGAAGACTCACCTCAACCTCAGGAGGCAGGTACTATGATTATCCCTGTTTTACAGATCATTTAGGGAAGCTCTGCAAGTAGAGATTCTTCTAATAAGTGTCACTGCGTTTAGTGTTTGATAGAAATTTCATACTAATCCTGGCAGTTTCTATGACACTAATCAGGTTAATCCAGGAGAGTGAAAACAGATCTGGGGGTTGGGAGACCCAAGCCCCAGTTTTGATTTCTATTAGTTGTTGTGCCACCTTGGTCTCTTGGGGCCTCTGTGTCTCATCTTTAAAGATACAAATGTTAGGCAACAATTCCCAAGGACTCTTCTGGCATGGGTGGTATATGACCCTTCACTTCAACATCCTCTATTTTATGTGCATCAAATTTCAGCCCAGTCTCCTGTCCAAAAATGGAGTCCCTCACCACCAATGACTAACAAGGCAGTCTCTGCATTGGGCTCACTTTGCAGGGCTTAGCCTTGAGCACAGAGCTGGAGAGGGAGAACCTACATTCATTTGCAAAAGTCACACTGGGCTCTTTACCAATAGGGCCGTTTTAACATCGCATCATCAGGCAGTTGTCCACTCTCATTCTGGACTGCTCTACACACATGGAATTGGCTAGGATGACCCCATCCTGAATGGGTGGCATAAATTTCAATAATAATAAACTCTTCTTCATAATTCAGATTGCTTACTAAGATTAGTTTGAATTGGGAAATTTGATTCCCAACTGCTACTGAACAACTAGACCATTCATTCATTCTTCCTTTAATTCATTCAACAAAACTTTTTTTGCACATTATTATGCATCAGAAACTGTACAAGGCTCTAGGGGTACTAAGATATGAAGACAAAGGTTCAGCCATTATGGGGCTTGCATTCTGCTCAGGGAAAGAGGTAATAAACAAATAAGCACATAGCACACTTTTCAGATAGTGATGAGTGCTGTGCTGAAAAAATAAAGCAAGATAAAGCATGATGAATTATGTATCTACTTGACTCTTTTGGGGGACTCTTTTAAGTTTGGAGAGGAGATGTCAGGAAGGGCATCTCTGCAGAGATAAAATTTTACAGAGACCTGAATAAAGAGAGAGCTCTAACCATGTGAAAGTCCAGAGATGTGTACTTCAGGAAGAAGGAACAAACCAGAAGGTACCATGGCCAGAGGTTGGAATGAGAATGGCAAGTCCGAGAAAAAGCAAAAGGCTAGTGTGTGTGCATACTGGTAGCAGCCTTCCATCTGAGCAGGGAGGGCCTTCCTTCATAATCTGACTTGGCTGCACGTTGGAAATTAGAAGTGTAGGATGCAGAAGAGGAATCTCACATACTGTAACTTTTAAAGATAACCACATATGTGGCAAGACAGCCCAAGCCTACCCTAACATTTGCAGGACCTGGAGCAAGAGTACAAACAGAGGCCCACATACTATATGTCCAAATATTTAAAAATTATAAATTAAGCTAACAAACTGTTCAGAGAAATATGTCCTGTCTTCTTACCTTAACAACTATATCTTCATAACAACCTAGAAGTTCAAGTTCAAATTTATAATGTTTGGAGTCCCAGCCCCCAGCTCCAGGTTTGCACCTTATCTTCCTGCCCACCAGCTGCATCCAGGGCAGCAAGAGGCCTCCCACATGCACAAGAGGTCAGCCCAGCCCAGCTGTCCAAGCTCCACCCACATCTCATCACAAGCTGCTGCCTCTTGGGCCTGGGAGTGTGCACATGACAGATGGGCAGATGTGGGAGAGACCCACAGAAGTTCTGGAAGCAGGAGCAGGACTGTTGGGCCAGGAATTCTGGGGCCCCATGTAGTCTAGAGGGAGAAGAGCAGGCTCTTGATGGGCTGCAGCTGGAGATGGTCCAAATGGGGCTGTTTAAAGCCAAGGTCCAGGGCAGGCAGCTCCTTCTCATCCTGTATAAGGGCAATACCTCACCTGAACTACTACTGCAGGTTGTTCCTGGAAGGTGAATATTAAAGCAATCATCCTCCATGCAGAGACAAGCTAAGACCCAGGGAATGAAGGCTGAGGTCAAGGTGCTGGAGAAGTTGAGCTTAACCTTCCAGGCAAGACTAAGGAAGAGGTGATAGAGATCTTGGACTTTGTAAGCTGGGAAGTTTACACGTTTCTTGTATTTTCTATGTTTGTGCTCTTCTTTGTCTTCTCTACATCTATCTATATTAAACTCTTTGAAAACTCCATGCAGTCTTGGCTAAGGGAAACCCAGGGAAAGGTTTTGATCTTTGCTTCAGCCAAAATATTTAAGGGGGCAGCAGCACCCGAGTGCCAGCAGGAAGTCACGTGAAAGAATCTAAAGAAGGAGGTGAGGCCTGTGATTCAGGGGTGTCTGCCAACCCTTGTACCTCCACACACACACTCCTGAAAACTTTCTTTCAAGCACCAACTGTGGAAGTTCTGAGTGAGAAAAGGAACCCCTTAGTCCACAAAGACTGCTAGAGAGTCTAGTGTCTGTTCTCTCTTTCCGTCTCTCACTAATATAACTCTCTGTTCTCACATGGAATACGAATATCTAGTATAAAAATACGATTTCCCAGCCTTCCCTGTAGCTGGGTGTGGTCATTTGACCAAGTTCTTGACAATGGGATTGAGAAGGTATGTGTGCATCTTTAGGGTTGTGCTTTTAAAGGAAGAAGGATACTCTTGTCTTCTTCCTTTCCCTTCCTGCTGGCTGGAATATGACATGGTGGTGAGCCATCCTGGATAACATGGACAAGGGGGACATCCTAGCAGATAGGAACAAGATAGAAGAGGCTGGGTTGCTGACACCATAGATCAACCATGACAGTCCTGGAGTTCTTGCCTTTAGACTATTAAGTGAGAGAGAAACTTCTATCTGGTTTAAGCCACTGTTGGTTTTTGTTACTGCTGCTGTTGTTTCTTTTATAGCCACTAAACTCTCATCCCAACAAATATAGTAATTTTACCACCCCTTGGAGGGAATGCATTCCACACATTTAATTTCCCATGTATAAAGGACTTTTTAAATGCTTTAAATGAAGGTTGTAGGTTGTCTCCTAATCTATATTTACACTCTCGTCACCATACTGAATTGTATAGATTTTTGTTGCCATCCTGAATTGTATAGATTTTGATCATGTCACACCACAGCACATCTTCCTATGTTGAAATCCTTTGAGTTTTAGCCTGACCTCATAGAGAACAACTCTGCCTTTCCTAAAATTCAATGATTTCAATTTTCTTATCTGCTCTCAGTTAAATGGTACCATGGGCTATTGTCTTTGGGCTGGGAACCTGGCCCAGAACCTACGAATGTTGATTGAATTTAATTAACTTGAACTGAACTTCAAAAAGCATTTTCTCTTCAGAGAGATAGCATGAACTCAGCATAAACTAAGTCCAGGGTTTCATTCTATCCCAAGTAGACAACATGAAGGCACGGAGCGAAGTAGGGCTTAAAGCAAATTCCTCTACAGGAACATGCTTCCCCTTATGGCCCTAGCTCACCTCAATTTCCTGACCACTCCCTATGCACCCTTCATGTCTCAGCTTAGACATTACTTCCCAGACCCCTAGACTAGGTTCATTTCCTCTGAGTTATTATCTCAAAGCCTCTGGGATTTGCTTTTTATTACATGCATCATACTTGTGTTTACTTCTCTGCTGGCTATTTTTGTCAATTATAAAAGCATGACTATGCCCATTGTATCCACAGGCCCTAGCTCAGTGCCTTGCTCACAGCCAGTGCTCAATAACAACTTAGAGCCAGGTGTGGTGATGAGCAACTGTAATCCTGGCTACTCAGGACACTGAGATGGGAGGATCCCATGTACTCAGGAGCTCAAGGCTAGCCTGGACAACATAGCGAGACCCCTGTCTCTAAAAAAAACAGTCAATGGATGAATAGATAATCAATGAATGGCATTATCCTCTACTCTTCTTTCTCATACCCCACATCTAGAAGCACATCCTAGGCTTCCTAGGAAATACTTCCAGATTCCAACCACTTATCACCTCCTCCACTGCTCTCATTCTGGTCCAAGCAGCCATCATTTTCCCCTTGGATTATTGCATTAGGCTACTACCTGGCCCCTCTGCCTCCACTTTCCACCTTCCATCCCTCCTCTGGCAAACACACACCATTTTTTTCAGTACAAGTATTGGAGAAGACTGAAGATGGGGCCAAGTCATAAATGAGGGCCATGTTGAAAATAGCATTTTTGTCCTCTCCCAGAGCAGGAAAACCATGGAGCCTTCTCTCTCATGTTTTAACCAGCTCAGGTAAAGACTATAGCACTCAATTTCTATTTAGGTAGGTATGGCCATGTGACTAAATTCTATTCCATGCATTGTGATAGGAAGTAATAGAAGCATTTTTGAGCCATGCCCTTAAAAGAAAGGAATGAGCCTTCCTCTTCATCTCCGTTTGCAGCTACCCAAAATGCAGAGGGGATGGCAGGAGCTGGAGCAGCCATCTTAGGCTGCAAGATGGAAGAATATGTTACGGAAGACAGAGAACAATAAAGAAGGCTGGGCTGGACATGGTGGCCAAGCCTGTTTTCCCAGCTACTGGAGAGACTGAGGCAGGAGGATCATTTCAGCCCAAGGTTGTAGTACACTATGATCATGCCTGTGAATAGCCACTGTCACACACACACACACACACACACACACACACACACACACACGGAAGAAGAAGGCTAGGTTCCCAGTCTTTTAGAGCTGCCTGCCATATTGGCCTTGGCATGTTTTTCATGGGCTGTTATGTGAGAGATAAATAAAATTCTATGTGTTCTAAGCCACTCTAATTTGGGGTCTCTGTTACAGCAGTCTGTGTATCCTAACTAATACATATTCCCTTCCCTACCACAGCTTCTTCCTAGAGTATGAAAAAAAATTCTGCTAGGAAAATATATGTAAAAGTCCATCTCCTTTTTAATGGGTGACTTGGAGACCTCTAAAAAATTAAGGGGGAGTAGAGTAATCCTTGTTCTAAAGCAATTGGGAAAGAGCTATCTCCTACACAGAAAAGGCTCTTTGGTTCCATATGTCAGCAACTTAGGAAAGTGCAGGAGGGTGGAGAAGGCAGCCCTGTTACTGGCTTTCAGGCCCTAATGTGTGAAATGCCTTTGGGGAGTGAATGAAAGAATTAGCTTAA
Organism: Pongo abelii; assembly: GCF_028885655.2. Classification (NCBI taxonomy): domain Eukaryota; kingdom Metazoa; phylum Chordata; class Mammalia; order Primates; family Hominidae; genus Pongo; species Pongo abelii. The sequence continues at coordinate 85,175,185 of NC_071989.2, read as the reverse complement.
GGTCTGGATTTGGGGGCTTTAGTAGGCTTAAGACAGACTTTAATCACCCTTCACTCTCTGTGGTCCCAGCGTGTGAATTTTAATCACATTCACTTGCACCTCCACCCAGGGTTAGGTCTGTTTATTTATGACCCACCATTGTATCAGGCTGATCTCTCCAGCCAGAGTGCCAACTGCCCAGGGCCTGCCTCTAGGAGCAAGAGCTGCCCACCAACAAACCAGGTTTCCTGACAATTCTCTGCAACATGAAAACATGTAATATAGGTTTGGATTAATATCAACCTACATTTTGGTCAGATGGAAGATATGAAATTGTTATAAATTTGTTAGACTGCATGCATCTTCTAGCCAGTTGTTTTCTTGGAACTTACTGGTTTGACAATTTCTTTTTGATTCTTCACCCAGCTGTTCCCTACATTCAGACTTACTGGTAGAACTCCTCTGGAGATTTGTATTTCTTCTCTGAAGATGATAATCATAAATTTTCACCCAAATATCACTCTTTTATAACCTGGGGCCCATAGACGGCTCAAGAGGGGTTTTGAACCCCCTAAAGTTTTTGGTAAATAAATGCATTTTAATGGGAGGTGGTCCATAGCTTTCACACCCCCCAAAAACGTTTCTTAAAAATATGCAAGAGTTTCCATCCGCACCGGTGAGGCTGAGTAGGGAACCAGTATTTGGATCACAGTAACCCCCAAATCCTTCTGTCTCAAGTCTCCCATCACCACTAGGCAGATATGGAAAAGTCACTCATCTAGGCAATGTGCCTCTCCTTGCAGTCCTTTTACAAAAATGGGAACATTCCGTGAAGGATATTACATTAACTCTTAACACCTAAGAAAGTTAATTCAAATTACTTTCTTCCTTGAGATCTCAGGTTTCTGGGTGAGAAGAAAATACGGACTGAGAAGGTAAGAGAGGGTGACAGCCCACCAAAACAAACTGAGCTTCTTCCTGGGTTATCTCTGCCTTCTACAGGTACAAATCCTGATGGCCACAGTCTACTGTAGTGGAAAAATTCAATGCAGGCCATTGTGAGCTCTACTAAGCCAAGCGTCTGTCTGTCTGTTCATCTCTCACCCCCTCAGTGCCCATCATATAGTAGATGCTCAGCAAATGTTGGTTGGATGAATAAAGGAAAGTGTGTCAGCTGCCTCATTGGTCACCTTGTGTAAATAATGTAAATTTCCTTGTCCCATTAATAATGGGTCTAAATGATGAAACTGAGTCAAGGAGAGGGCTAACAACCTAATTAGAAATAAATACTGAGGCATCACCACCTCTGGATATTGGGAGCATGCACGTGTATACACCATGATGCAGAGAAGGAATTCATAGGTCGTCCTTGGCCTAATAAACCAGAAAGGTCAGAGGTACCCGTTTAAGACCCTTTGGAATAATTTATTTTAGACTTAAAAAAAAGACGTGGTAAAAACAGAGTTGTTGCTTTTTCAGTACTTTAATAAAATGTGGAAAGAGACTTGGAGAGAATGAGAACCCCCGAGGCCCTTCCACACCAGGACTCCCAGACGCGGTGTCCGCGCGAGCTGACCCGGGGTTCTGGGGTGCCGCGGTGGCACCCCTGCCTCTGAGCACCTGTTTTTGTGACACCCTTTTCCCGATGGAGCTCACATCTACCCGGGAGGACTTCCACCCGCTCCAGAAGTTTCCTGGACTTCCCCTCGGCACCCGCCCCAGGCAAGGGCCCCTCCCTCGGGCCGGCTTCTCCAGTGTTCGGGGGCCTGGCAGTTGCTTGTGCCAACCCGGCGGTCCAGCGGAGGCGGAGCGGGCCGGGCTGGCGGGGCCCCCTAGCAGCTGCGGCGGCTTGTGTCCCCTGCCCGGCCCGACGGCGCTGGAGGCGCCGGGAGGAGGCCGCGCTGCCGGCGCTGCGCCCCCTGGGGGCCGGGCGGAGCGGGCCCGAGTGCCCTCTGGGACCGCGGCACCTCCGGACGGCTGGAAGGCGACGCGGCGGCCACTTCGGGCGGACGGGCCCGGCCTGCAGAGGAGTTGGGCTATTTTGTAACTGCACCATCCACCCAAGCCTCATTACCACCTCTTAATGAGACCCCTTTACTCCGTGACGTGCAACCGCTCCATCTCATTAAGGAAATCGCTCTTCAATGCTGATTATTTTATTTGCAGCCATAATTATATTTCTTTCGGCTAAATCACGGTTTAATCGAGCCCACATGGAGGGCAGCAGCACTAATTACGGCGGGGGATGCGGCGACGGCGGCGGCGGCGCGAGCCGGCTGGGGGGTGCGGTAGGGGGTGCCCGGGCGGCGGGCGCGGCCGAGGGGCCCCCGGGCGGGGAGGGGCGCGGGCTGGGGGCGGGGGCCCGGGCTCAAACACAACAACTTATTACTTCTAATTCCCCAACTGTCACCAAATCACCTGCACGAAACAAGAATCTAATTTGTTAAGCTGGCATGTCTGCAGATGGAAGATCGATCTTCTCTGTAGATTTCTCTAATTGAGTGAATATAGACGCCCGGAATTAGCCGCACTCGGGTTGCGGGGAGGGGACGAGGGTCTGGGAAGCGGGGGAGAAAAAAGAGGGGGAGGAAGGGAGAAGACAGAAGAGAGGGAGGGAAGGAGAAAAAGGGGAGAGAGAAAGAGAAAGGAGAGAAAAGGGGAAAGAGAGACGGACGGGAGAACGGATGGAAAAGAAAATGAGAGGAAGGAGTGGAGGACGGAAAGGCAGAAAAAGGAGAGAAAGGAGGAAGGAGGAAAAGGAGCAAAGAGAGAAAAGGAAGAGAGCATAAAGAGAAGGGGGAAAGGGAGAGAAAGGGAAGAGGGAAAGGGAAGAGAAAGGGCAGGAGATGCAAGGAGGAAAAGATAGGGAGATGAAATCCTATTTGAGGAAGGCTCTTCACCCATAGATTCAACCTCCCTCCCCCACCCCACCCCCCCGAAGCGTAGAGTCGCTGAAGCGGCCGAGTCCCGGCGTCTGTTGCAAACCTGGCACTAACTGCGCGCGAAAAGAAGAAGGTTGGGACGGAGGAGCCGGGCGGGGAGCGAGCGGGGAGTGGGCGAGCGCAGGCGGCTCGAAGAAATGGCTTACAGAATTACATTTGTTTTTCTTGTGATTTTATTAAAAGTCACTCCTCATCTCCAGAATGCGTGAAAATATCTACTTTCCACTCAGATACACCGCATTAACTTGTTGGAGGCGAATTTGTTTGTTTGTCTATTTTATTTATTTGCTAGATAAGATTGATGCAGTCTTATTAGCGCTATATCTAGTTATACAAAGAGATAAGGATGAGATGTTTTTCTTTTTATTCCAATTACTAGCCTTGTCACCTAACTGAATAACTGATATATGATTATTTATACTGAGTAAATAGAAATCAGAAAAGCAACGAACTTAACACATGCAAACAAAATCTCCATGTCACTTATTATATTCCGTGTGGCTAATTGGGGCCATTAAAATTACGGGGCGAAAGGCAAAAAAAAAAAAAAAAAAAAAAAGAGAGAGAGAGAAGCAAGATACGCAGTCAGGGGGCGGATACTAATCCGTCATTGTTTTGTGTCGAGCTTTCTGCGTGGAGGGCCGTAGGCGCCAGTAGTTAGAAGGGAAAGATGAGAGAAAAAACGAGCAAGGGACCGGCCCTTGCGCCCACGAAAAGTCAGGCGGGTGGACGGTCTGGCTGAAGTTTGCAAACTCCAGTGTGTGGGAAACTGTTTACTGCAGAAAAGAAAAAAATGTATATGTCGAGCTCGTATATTGCCAAAGGCTTCTGGGTGGGATAGGAAATGAGACTCTTTGGGGCAGGTTTCTGCCCCTCCGCAGCGCCTGGCACGCCCCCTCCGTGTGAGTGAACAGGCAATGAACACGCACTGCTCGCACAAGCACACACAAGTACACGTGTCATGCACACGCAGCCTGCTACCGGCGCTTAAAAAACAGAAGGAAAGCCCCGAGTGTGGATCCTGAACGCTGCTTGGCATTTGGCTTCGAGGCTGGGGATCCTGGGTCCTGTAGGCAGAATTGTTGCGGCCACAAGGCCCCCTCAGCGACATCAATCGAATAACTGGCTCAAAGCCTCCCGGAGTCCCTGCGCTCCCAGCCCTGGGAGGCCAGGAATATGCACATTTGAGCTGGGCCCAGGCCTGTTTGAGAGGGATTAAAAACGCTTCATTTTGCCCTCCAGAGCCCTCTCCCGAAGGCGAGCGGAGGACCCTTTCACAGTGGCCGGGCAGGGGCACTCAGAAGAGAAGCCTCTTTGGCTGTGGTCTCTATTGCTGGAAACCTCAAGAGAGTTATTTTACGCAGAGAAGCATGGAAATGCCTTTTACCCCTTTACAGAGACTTGGCCACCCTCCCAGATCTCCTTCCTACTAGTCATCCCACCCTCAAAATGACTCCCCCAAAATAAGCCATACACTAAGCAGTCTCAAACTCCAGAGTGGCCAGATGCAGACCACCAACCCCAGTCTGGGAAAGGGTCAGGTGGGGACAGTGGAGGCTGAGGGGAGTGTAGGTTCTGGTACCCAGGGCAGGATGTGCGGGAAAAGTGGTCACCATTGTTCCGAGCACAGTGGACTTGAGAGCGTCCTTATTTGCCTCTAGTATGTGTCCCCACCCTTTATTCTTTTCCATTTCTTAGGTAGGCCTGAGGAACACAATCTGATTTGCCATTGCGTTTGGATTATTGCATATCTGGAAAAGTAAACAGGAGTGTGCAAGTCACTTGATTTGTTTTCTGTAAGCAAATAATACCCAAAAGCATGGCTGTAATTTACCGCGAATTAAAATTGATTCTTTTCATCAGGCAAGAAAATAGGAAAATGTGAGATCGTTAATTATTGAGGGAGGAGCTCCTCATTAAAGGGAACAATGTTACAATTCAGCATTTAATAGCAGGAATGTGAATAATAACGAGCCATATTTCAGCCCACTGTCTGCAAAGAAAAGAGAGCAGTTTACAAACAACTCTAGCAGCCGAAAGTTACATTTAATAAACCTCCGAGGTTTTTGTAAGTGGAAAAGCAATTAGGGCTCTGGGCATACTACCCAATTCTTCCCACAACACCCGGTATATATTCTTATTCTGTCTGTTTCTGTGTCTACAAAGGATTCACAATGAACGCAGAAATACGGTTAGAGAGACAATCAGAATTACAAATACAATCAGCACAAATTCCTCTGGAAGGCACTAGCTGCCCGGGGGCCCCATCCCACCCCACCTCCCAGTCTAGACACACATTTCTAAGTCTTGATCTGGAACTGGACGGCAAAGCAGGAGTAAAGACACTGATTTGATAGTTGCTGTGCTTGTAATTTACATTATCAGTCATCAAGGTGTTTTTTTTTTTTTTTTTTTTTTTAACTCTCCCAGCAAGCCGACTTTCCTCGCAGCTGCGGAGTTCTCTGGCTCTGTCTGGGCGCGCAGGGCGGCTGGAGTCAGGAGCCGATTCCCCGGCCTGTGAACACTCTTTGTGCTTCGTTAGAAAAGAGAAAGAGGGAAAAGGAGAAAGAAAAAAATGATTTCCCTGTGCATCGTCCCTTGGCAGGATCTTGTACAAAATTCAATCTCTATTTTTTATGAGAAGTAAACTGTCTAAATAAATTTTATTAGGGGCAACCAATATATTTTCTGGTAGTTCCCTTTGTTCCACTTCTACGTGTGTGTAACAATCTAAAACCTATTTATTGAGGAAAAATCACTGGATCCGTCATAGAAAATCCTTTTACTTTGCTTTGAAGTGATTTCTGAAGACATTCTTGTCATTCCGAAGATTTGGGGGCCATTGCGCTAAAGCCTCGCCTTGTTAGGGACTTCAGTTCCCATGATCATGTGGGAAATGCCTTAAATTATCAACAGCAATGGGCCTGACCGGCACTTTCCCGGCTGCCCTAGGAACGTGGGAAGATGACGGGGAATAAAACTCTGGTAAATACATATCAGGCGCTACCCAGGTGGATTCAGACATTGGCCAAAACAAGCTGCCGAGAGGGAACCGGGAGCAGGGGCGAGCTTTTTACATCCAGGCTATTGTCGTTTTTCTCGCCCTGCCTGCTGGCGGCGGGCACACGGCTCCAACTTCAGCCTGCGCCCTCCCCGCCTCGACGCCCCACACCGCCACCCTCCCACTCTCAGATTTCCCCTTTTTTTTTTCCTTTCCTTTCTCCCTTTACCCCCCTCTCTGAGATGCTTATGCTCTGAAGTCTTGGAAGAAATGATTTAGTTTGTTTATACTGCTATAAAAATCAAGACCAATAGAAAAGTCATAAAATGAAGCGGGCTATCAATCACGCCGCAACATTGTTATTCAGCAGTTACTAACAGAGATGGATAATCCTTTGATTTCGTCCCATTGTTATTACTCTGATATGTCTTCACATTAACTATTACACATTTATTTATCGACCTGAAAGATACAACAAAACAGAATATACGAGCGAGTGCGTGTGGGAGGACGCTGCACAGCCGGCGCGGTTCCGGGGGCGACTGTGGGATGGAGACACTAGCGCTTGTGTGCACGCACGTGGAGACTCGCGGCCCCGCGCCCTTATCCTTGTCTCCCCAGGTCGCAGCCCCTTCTCCCTCCCTCCAGACAGGGTGTGGAGCCAGGCTGTGCGGGCCTGGCGGACCTGCCTATTTCTGGGAGCAGGGTTCTGGGGCCAGGCCTCCCTGTCTCTTCCTTAGCCACTTTCCCCCCACTTCTGCCCCCTGCGTTCCGGTGTGGACACCCTGCAAGCCCCACCCAGGTGGGCAGAAACCTCCTGCGAGTCCCTGGACGTGCGCAGGCGGGTGCGTACTCCCGAGTCACCGTCCTGGGCTCACGCCGCCCCGCCCTGGACTGCTGTCCGGCCTCCTTTTGCTGTGCGCGCCCAGCGCTTCAGTTTCTAGATTTAAGGTTTTGTTTGGGGGCAAAGGAAGCTTTTATTGGGGAGAATTTGTTTGCTTTAGGTCTCGGAATTCTCCTCCCAGGCACAGCGTTTCTCAAAAGGGCTGCGGCCGCTTGCCAAAAACCCTAGCGTCTACCAGACACGCCGCGAGCCTGAGTCCACGACCCCGGCGCCCAGTCCCACATAGGCCGCGTTGGTAGCAGCTGCACCAGCCGCTGAAGCCCAGTCGGGCCCGGAGCTTCCGGGGAAGCGGTCTCCGCAGCTCAGAAGAAACTGGTGTGGCCAATACCCTGCATTCACACGTGTGTGCATATGTGCGCGCGCGCACATGTGTGTGCAGGAGAGGAGGCCAACGGGCTGCAGGAGGGAAGCAGGAAACAAAACTGTCCCAGAGTTCGCTTTGCCGACTCCTTTGTCTCCTTGCTTGGTCCCTGTCACACATACAGCTGAGGACACACACACACGCACACACACAATTCCTCTCGCATCTGCTCTCAGCCAGCATTTTCAATGTTTTGTCTAAGTCAATTGGACGGCGAACAAAAAAAAGCCATTTGCTCAGTATTATTTAAAACAGACTTCATAGGGCCACCCTTTTGTGGAAGGTTTATTTGCACTAAATGAATAATCTTAATTGCATCACTCTGAATTAAAAATCAATGTTAATCAAGTTGGGAGTAGTAAATATCAGTTTTCATTGTGACTGGGTAGAGGGCATTTTTCTTGTGTTGCAAATAAAAATACAAGTCAAATAACTTTAAAAGGGCATTATGTTCTGCTACAAATACAATTGAAACGGATTGTTTAGGAGCAGATCAGAAACGGTGCAGAATTTTGCACTTAATTTCCTCAGTTATCATTTACAATAAGAACCTCTAGGCTTGACAGCCAAGTCTAAACAGTAGTAAATTAGTACAAATTTATACTGATTTTACTCTAATAATCGTAATAAAAGCTTATAGATTTGGCACTAATTACATAAATGCCTAATGATCTTGAAAATTACTCTGGTTAGAAATATATTACTAATCTAAACTTTGTTGTTGGCTGGCTCTGAAAAATCAGAACATTAGAAATGGTTCGCTTCACTTGTGCAAAGCACTTTAAATTGTTCAAGTAGTTTAACATATTCAAGAGGAAAATAAAGAGCATTTAACTTTATTTACAGCCTTAAGTGGAGTTGGGAGCCGAGCTGAACTTAGAAACTTTGACCAAAAGAGCGAATTAGGGGCGAGGATGCGGGCGTGGGCCAAGCGGAAGAGTAGGAGCCGGGAAGAAGCCCGGTGAGAAGGGTGCAGGGCTCTCGAACCCACACTCCGCGAGGGTCCCCGAAGCAGACAGCGGGCGCTGGCGGTGCCAGGGAAGCCGACTCCTCTTTGCGCTCTAGGCCCCCTGTTGGGTTGGGGCTCGTATAGACTCCGGGGCACAGCCAGGGCGCCTGGACTCTAGGCGCAGGCCTGCTGAGCCGCGGCGAAGTCTAGGCGCTGTCTGAAGGCCGCGGTGTGCCCTCGTCGTGCCCTGGGCAGGCGGGCCAGTATGAGCCGCAGGCCCAGAGAGCGCAGGTGGGGGCGACCCTCAGGTCACGCCAGGGTCATGGCCCCCTCTGACCCCTGCTCTGCCCCTGCCCTAGGAAGATGTTAGCTCAGAGGCACAGAGCTACACCTTCGAAGCGCGCAGGGCCGGCCAAGGGGAAGGAAAGGGGAAACTGGAGAAAATCGCAGGGAAGAACTAGAGGGAGCCCGGCCCAGAAGCTCAGGGCGAGGCCGAGGCGGCTGACGCTGCTTTAGCTCCTGCTCCGGGCTGGAGCTGCCAGGGCTGCCGCCGCCGCCTCCTTCAGGCGGGCGCAGGCGAGCGGGCGGGCGGAGTGGGGGACTCTCCGGGCGCTGACATTTGCAGGCTGCCCTCCTGATTGGTCCCCTCTCCGAGCTGCTCACGGGTTCATTCAACTGTTAAGCACCTCCCCGTCTCTCTAAAGGACATTATAATGCAAGAAGCCCCCTTTTTAACCACAAACCGAATTTTCTTTCATTTAGGTGATCTATATATATATCTATATCGTATAGCTTATAGCTTATATCTATTTTAAATAACTTAAAGCCGCTAAAATTTGGGGGGGAACAGCTTTCGCCCTGGAGCGGTGCGCGATGCTGTCTCACGCCGACCTCCTGGACGCCAGGCTAGGTGAGTGCGCGCCTCTCGCCCAGGCAGCCAGGAGAAGCCGGGGCAGGAAATTGTCAATTTGTTCCTTATTTTACCTTAATGCGACCTAAATGGACTAATTTCTTTAAAAGTAATTGTGCTGCATTAAAGTTTAATTTGATTTAACATCGCCTTTAAAAAAATCTATGGAATATGTAGATCCAAGAAAGGAGTTGGGGAATGTTGTTACTTTTTATTTTTCTTATTTTTCTCTTCCCCCTCCCCCGCCTTTTTTTTTTTTTTTTTTTTTGAAAGGCGATATACCCCGTGATAATTTGTTAGAAGGTATTTCTCTCTCTTTTTTCCTCTCCTGTTTGTTTTGATTTGGGATTTCTTTCTCCTTCCCTTCCCCCCCGTTTCTCTCTCCCCACCACCTTTTTCTCTCCTCCTTTTCTAAGTGTGGTGTAATTTGTAAAAAATCTGGCATAAAGGAGAAGCTGCTGCCATCGAGGCGGATTTGCTAAGTGTGCTGGTTGAGAAGGAGAGAAGCCAAATTCAACCTCACAGTCATCCCCCACTCTTCTGCAAGGGACTCGGCGTTGCCAATGGCTGTGAGGAATGCGCCTTTTATTTCTCTGGAAAGAAAAGTTGAAATCTCTAAAGTTTGATTCACGGTTGTCCATAGAGTTCACTCGAGTTTCCTTAATGCTATCTGGGTTGCTGGGCTCTGGGTTTCCGGATTGGGAATCTTTGGTGATGGATGTGACTCCATTTTCCAAACACTTTCTCTGATTTGAGGGGGAGGCGGAGCTGATTTGGGTTGATTTCGGGGGGTGGAAAGCTTGGAGGCTTATTCATCTTCCGAAAGTAAGGGGGAATCGGCTGAGGGCTGGAGGTAGAGTTCGTCAGGCTGCCGAAGCGCAGGTGCCGCAGCAACCGAGGAACTGTTTAATTTTCTTTCTGCCCGCCCCCACCCCCCGGCACCCCTGTGTCCAAACATTTGCTCTCGATTTCCTGGGGCGCCTGGGGTACGGCTTATGGAAGGGATTCAGAGGCATGTTTTATTGCCGGGACTGGGAGTGTTTTATTGTGGGAGAGACGAAAGCTTGTGCTGTTTACTATGGGAGCCGGCTGCGGAGAGGGGAAGGGGCCAGGAGATGTTATTCCAACCCGGCTGTCCAAATTCTGGGGAACCCAGCTGAATACCCTGGGAGTTTCTTCCTTAGGACAAGCGTGGGTGCGGAGGGGGCCGAGGACGGGTTGAAGGAAGGCTGCGCGGGGAAGACAGCCCCTCCTGGCATCTCCAAGAAAGTGGTGACCGCGATCCCCTTGCCTCCTCAGGTATGAAAGATGCCGCCGAGCTTCTGGGCCATCGGGAGGCGGTGAAGTGTAGGCTGGGCGTGGGGGGCTCCGACCCCGGGGGCCATCCGGGGGACCTGGCACCCAACTCTGACCCAGTGGAGGGAGCCACTCTGCTGCCCGGGGAGGACATCACCACAGTGGGCTCTACTCCGGCCTCGCTGGCGGTGAGCGCCAAAGACCCGGACAAGCAGCCCGGGCCCCAGGGCGGCCCGAACCCCAGCCAAGCCGGCCAGCAGCAGGGCCAACAGAAGCAGAAGCGCCACCGGACGCGCTTCACCCCCGCACAGCTCAACGAGTTGGAGAGGAGCTTCGCCAAGACTCACTACCCCGACATCTTTATGCGTGAGGAGCTGGCACTGCGTATCGGGCTGACCGAGTCCCGAGTGCAGGTACGAGGGGCTTGGGCTCCGGGAGAGAAGGCAAGGACGGGGCGGGAGTATTTGGGCAAAGGGAGCAGGGTCTTCCCTTCCTCTGTCGAGATCCCGGGCTGTGTTCAGGCTGCCTGTGCGTTCCTGTGTCGAGTTATCTCCTTCTCTACCCGGAAACTGGTCCCCATCGCCATCCCCCAATGGACACGCAAGTCCCCTGTCCCCGGCCAGTATAGCGACAGCCCGGAAGAAGCTCCTCAAAATCGAAGCCCGGCGTTGTCGGGCTACAGGGTTCGTCTCCTCCGCCTGAGAAGGCAACCTCAGCGCCCCCCGGGCGGCCCAGCCGAGCGTGCACCTCGACTCCTGCTCGCATTATTGACAAGTATTGCCCCCTAATGAGTTTGTGTTAAGCGTTTGGATAAAAGGAGGAATGCAACAATTATACAGAAAACAAGAGAAAAGAGCAAATAAGGTGAATGGGCGCCTTTTAAAAAAGTGCTACACCCAGGTTTCACGGCGTGGCTTCCTTATCTTAAGTATCACCCTCCCTCTGCACTCAGGCGAAATATTCCTAGCTTTGATGTTTGCAAGGGGTTTGACCTTTCGTAGTCTACCAGTGCGCTGGGGGCAGCTGACGAGATTCCCACAGCCGGTGAGCCCCGTTTTGTTTTGGAGTCCTCTAAGGAATCTGGGTTGGGGGAGGGGGAATGAAAGCTTTCTGTTGTGGATATCCTGTCTGAAGAAGGGGCATTCAGAACCGGAAAGGTTGACAGGTGGTAGAGGAAATCATTGCTGACCCCTTATTTTCCTCCAACCACTCTCCAACCTGTAAATTATATATAAACTAGAAAATCACACCTATAACTTTTCTGAAAATTGGTGAATAAAAGTATAAGCCTAGTGAATCCCAGATTTTTTTTTTTTTTTTTTTTTTTTTTTGCTTTTTAAAAGAATGAAGACATATCAAATATTTTATGGACAGGTGCCTGGGGGTGAAATTCCAAGCGCCGGTACTTACTCTTGAGCTATCCAGGGTGCTGAAAAATCTTCCTTTGCCGTCTTGGACGGTGGTATTTTCTGTACGATATCCTGGGTGTCATCAACCTGGTCATTTTGTTAAACCAGTGCTACCTACTTTTATAAAATTAACTTTAAGATCTTAGTTACTTTCTATTTGATCTAAGTAAGCAATGAGAACGTCCGTAATCACAGCGTTGAATATTTCTGTCTCCATTCGTCATTTTAAAGATAGTCTAAACTGAAAAAATAGCTCATGCTTCTGCTCTAATAGCAAATGAATATCATTGGGGATTTAAAATGGTCATATTAATAAAGCAATATTGATTAACATAATGATTAGCATTTTTATTCAATATAAGTCTGGGTTGTTTTGCTAGTGAAAGGCCTAGACCATGGTCTTTTAAAACTACACACCGAAAGAGTACTAATTGCATAACTGCAAACATGTATTAGTAATGCTCTTCAAAATTTTTATTTTTCACCTTTTAAAAAATATCTGAAGTTGAGTTTGAACCTTTACATAAATATACAATTTCAATACTTCCATCAACACTGATGACAGTGCTTGCTTGTAGGTTCAATCTTGCAGGTTAGAAATTCATAAATTTGGGGGTTTTGTCCCTTAAGAGAAAGATTATCTATTAATTCTTTATTTAAAGGGTAAAATGCTGTGTCTTAACCTAGATATACTGGCAATTAGTTTAAATTAAAATATAACTTAGAATCACAAATAAAATATAATTGAACAACTGATTTTATGAAAAAAGAAAACGAGGTCTATTAAACTTTATTAGGTCTTCCAAAGGTTAATGACAGTTATTCTTTTAACAGAAAAAGTTGTAAATGAAATAAAATATAAGCTATGTAACAGAAATAGTTATTTTCAAAAAGTACACAAAAGAATGCACAAGAAGAAAGAGACAAAGTACTCTAATTGTTCCAGCATAATGTTCAAGCAAAGATAATGGCTTGAGCCTGCTGATAGACACAATTTAATAGAATGGCAATTTCAATATTTTTAAAAATAATGTTCCATAGTTTAAAAAGTAATCAGATCAACATAACCTTCTTAATTAACTTTTCAAAATGATTAACATTATGTAATGTAATGCAAAAATAATTTATGGAAAATGTATTTACTTCACAATTCACTGTACCATTGCTCCTTGACCAAATTCAAATTAAATAGTAATTGGCTTATGTTCTTTTATGATCAGTACTTCATAGTTTTCTTTATAGTTAACAGATTGCCACACATTCTTTTCAGTGTGTGGGCCACTGTGCTGATTAAAAATTATCTGAACATTTAATTCATTACAATTGTATATTTTTAAAGATGCTTTTTGGTTCTAGACTAAATTATCCAGTATACTTATTTTTATCTTTATTTGGTATATATCACACTTTTAAGTATTTATTAAAGCATCTCTACTCACATGGAGGCCAATTCCATGTCTGATATCGCTCCTCTTTTCTGGCCAGTATAATAAAACCATTCCTTTTATAGCATGCCATTATTAGAAACCAATTTCAGAATTATTTATAACCTGGAATGGCTTATTAAGCAGCAATGTGAGAATCATGCAAATTATGTGATCAAATGCAATATAATAAGCATAATCATTAGTCTCTAGCATGGATTAATTAACTTTCAATATTTTATTTACATAAAAACCAAATCAGTGAAATAACTTCTGCACAGTCAGGCTTGCCTTTCAATATTTTATATGAACAAAAATAATGTGCTGTAATTCCATTGACCGTGTCCCCCAGAATGGCCCTGTCACCTGCCACATCTTAATAGGGGGACAAGCTGAGAGTATTTTCTAGTTTTCTAATGGAATGAGAAATTGCATTTTCTTCCTCTCCCAGCACTATTAAAGTGTAATGAATTCGGCCCAGAGTTCACGGCTGGCTGATCGAAATGAACCTGAGATCTAGGCTTTAATACAGCTCCCCAGATTTCCTCCAAAATCTTCACATTAATCATTTGCTGGATTCCAATGAGATCTTCATAAAGCATTTGCTTCAAGGGGGGAAAAAGTAATATTCTCTCTTTCTCTCCCTCTTTTTTCTATTTCTCAGTCATTTATAGCTGGGGAATTAAACGGGCTATATATTTTAAAATACATTTACAGTATGTCTATATTACTGTAACAGCAGATATCATGAAAGTGGATTTTTAGATTCCAACCTCCATTGGATTCTCACTGTTGTATTAAGCATTTTCCAAGAAGAGCTGCATTTCAAACTGAGTACAAAGTTGGCCCGTTGCTGTGGTTAATATATTTCCTGGAGTTGTCATCTGTGCTTTCTAAAAATCTCCCTTAGGTTTTGCCTGCATTTTAATCCGTCATGCTCTAGTTTTCAAGTGGAAACGTTCACATTTAAAAAACATATGCATCGTAGCTTGGAACGGAGGTGCTCACACCCCACGCAGATTTTTTTTCCCAATCCCAGTAAGCCATGAAACATAAAAAAATTTGTAGCCATCATTTGACTACTAACCCTCAAACATAATTGAGCACGATTTTTCGATTATTTCTATAATATTTAGTTCTTTAACAGCTGTTCTTTTCCGCCTGTGCCTGAGCAGATCCTAGATTCAGAAACCATTCTGGTAGTTGCATTTTCTATTGAAATTCTACTGGGCAATCCTCCCCCTCTTTCTTTTTTCTGCTCCTTCCCTCACACTCCCTCCCCTCAAACAAACATTTCGGGATTCACTGGCACTTGCAGATTGTTAGGAACCGGTCTTGATTTTATAAGACACCTTTCAAAACGTAAGTCGGGTGCGGCGTGTAAGGTGTGGGAACGTTTAGTCACAGACACCGTCCCGTCTACCTCCCCCGAGTCCAGCCTTGGGTGGGTGCTGCACAGCGACTTGCGGCCTTAGGTCTTCTCGCTGTGCCTTCCTTTCCTCCTGAGAGATGCTCTCTGCCTAAGACCGCTAACAGCTCAATTGGGTCTCATTGATCCCACTCACTATCTAGAGCCCTGCTGCCTCATTAATCCGTTGTGCCACCAGCTCACGGGCTGCAACTGGGAAGAGACGAGACCTGTTTACCCATCGCCGACACTGGGATACGCAGCAATCTGCAAAATGGGGTAGACACCACAGGAAGAAAGTGGTAGGCGACGGCGCAGGCACGGTAGAAAGGCGAGGGCCGGCCCCAAGCTTACCGTTCACACTGGTAAGCGTAGAGTGCGTCTACGCTTGCCTGGGCATGAACACACCGCTGAACATTGTTGGCTCACCGAGACCGAGGGCAGGTATGTCCATACCCCTGATACTTTAGCTTGCAGAGTAAACACTAAATAGGTTAGATTAACGGATGCACAACTTTTTTCGTCACGGATATGGTGGTCAAATTGCGTTGGCCAAATTCTAAGAGGAAACTCAGTACCTGGGCTGTG
Source organism: Pongo abelii (assembly GCF_028885655.2). NCBI lineage: Eukaryota > Metazoa > Chordata > Mammalia > Primates > Hominidae > Pongo > Pongo abelii. The sequence goes on along the minus strand of NC_071989.2, from coordinate 85,160,014 downwards.
TCCCACATCATTTATATTTAGGCACAATAAACTCCAGAGGAGTAGATTCTAAACTGCAAGTCTTCCAGGCAGGCTTGCTGGCAAATTATTATTATTATTATTATTATTATTATTATTTAAAAAGATCGCGTTCAAATAGGGGGAGATGGGAGTTATCTTGGATTGGCAGCTTATGTGATATCTTTCAGGCAGAACTCTTCTTCTGCGATAGAGGGTTTGACATGCCTAGGCAAATTTGCCTGACAGGGTCTGTAACTCCTGGGACACTGTTAAAAAAAAAAAAAAGAATAGGAAGGCTATTTTCATTTGGAGTGTATTTATCAAACTCATTTCCCTGAAAACGGACGTTTGGGTTTGTCTGAGCAAAATTAAATTTGATTCATATATCTCGTGGTGAAATGTGACCTCCTTTAATTCGTATTGGTCCGAAAATTTGCTTTTAGTTTATAAATGAAATGGCGACTTAAGGGAATTGGAGGCCTTGTTACTTGGGACCCTTAGTAAGTTCCTGAAAGGAATAGACTTTGGCTTGGCGCGGTGGCTCACGCCTGTAATCCTAGCACTTTGGGAGGCCGAGGCGGGTGGATCACGAGGTCAGGAGTTCAAGACCAGACTGGCCAACATGGTGAAACTCCGTCTCCATTAAAAGTACAAAAATTATCTGGGCATGGTGGCGCGTTCCTGTAATCCTAGCTACTCGGGAGGCTGAGGCAGGAGAATTGCTTCAGCCGGGACCCGGGAAGCAGAGGTTGCAATGAGCCGAGATCGTGCCACTGCACTCCAGCCTGGGATACAGAGCGAGACTCCGTCTCAAAAAAAAAAAAAAAAAAAAAAAAAAAAAAGAATAGGCTTGAAGGCTCTTGGGGCAGCAGGTTCCAGCCACTCGTACAGCCCAGACAAAGGTGTCCATAGAGTGGTTTGGGAATGAGGCACGGAGAGTTGTGGCAGTAGCACCAAGCAATATGGGAGGAACGGGTAGTCATGGTGGTGACCCAAACAACACTGTAGCTCAGTGGCGTTCACTTTCCCACGCAGATCACTGTATTAACCTCTGCTCTGTCAACCGTAGCGTTAGGGGTTTTCCTTTGTCTTTCGATTTTGAAACTGACTATGTCATCCACAGCCTGTCATCAATTTCCAAATTTCCAGCGTTTCTGAAAATTCTATAGCCCATCGGTGTTATAAGGCATGCTATTAAGCCACATGGGTACACGTTTATCTTCATTCGTACACCTGTGGGTCGAGCTTTGACACATGCCTGACTGCAGACCTGTGAATCTGTGCAGTGTACAGATTGTGCAGGGGCGTGGTGAAGGCTGCACACGTTTGGTGTGTTTACACAGTACGTAAACTCTCCGGGGTACGAGCTCTTAGGAGCGCAGGACTCCGCGCTTGGTGGGTGCAGGGGGCGCCAGCTGCCAGGAGTTGGTGGGGAGCCACAGTCTCCGGCTGGGTATGGGGGCTTGTCGGGCCGATGGCACTTGTTCCTCCCGGGGCAGAGCGGCTGTATCCGAGGCGGGTTTCTGGGGCTCAAGCCCCAACTCCCCAGCGGCCGGGCCGGCTAATAGCGCCCTGTCTGTCTCCCGCCCCGCCCGCTCCAGGTCTGGTTCCAGAACCGACGCGCCAAGTGGAAGAAGCGCAAGAAGACGACCAACGTGTTCCGCGCGCCCGGCACACTGCTGCCCACGCCAGGCCTGCCTCAGTTCCCGTCGGCTGCCGCCGCCGCTGCCGCCGCCATGGGCGACAGCCTGTGCTCTTTCCACGCCAACGACACCCGCTGGGCGGCGGCCGCCATGCCTGGCGTGTCACAGCTGCCTCTGCCGCCGGCGCTGGGCAGGCAGCAGGCCATGGCGCAGTCGCTGTCCCAGTGCAGCCTGGCGGCCGGGCCGCCGCCCAACTCCATGGGCCTGTCCAACAGCCTGGCGGGTTCCAACGGCGCGGGGCTGCAGTCGCACCTCTACCAGCCCGCCTTCCCCGGCATGGTGCCCGCCTCCCTCCCCGGCCCCAGCAACGTCTCCGGTTCGCCCCAGCTCTGCAGCTCCCCGGACAGCAGCGACGTGTGGCGGGGCACCAGCATCGCCTCCCTCCGCCGCAAGGCGCTAGAGCACACAGTCTCTATGAGCTTCACTTAATGCAGCCGCGCCCCGGCCCGCTCCGCCCCCAGCACCGCCCCCGGGGCCGCCCCGAGGCCCTTCCGGCGCGCACCCGGACCCAGGCGCCCTGCCCCGTCCCGCCCCGGCCTTCGCCCCGTCTCGTTTCGTCCTCACCTCTCTCCTCCACTCGCTCGGGCTCACCCCAAGCCCCAGCCCGCGAGGCCTCCCCTCCGCCCGATTTCGATCGCCCGCGGTCCCCAGTCTCCCGGCCGCCCCTCTTCTCTTCCCACCCAGCTGCGCCCCCGGCCCGGTCTCCAGCGCCTCAGCCCACCCTTCCCGCCACCCCGGCCTCCCTGCTCGCGCTGGCCGTGCTCGCGCCCTCCTCCCGGCCTTCTGACTGGCGGCGTTCCCACCCACACCTTCGACGCGACGCCTACGACCCCCCTCGCCCGCCGCCTCCCCTCCGGTCCCCTCTTTCCCGACACTTCGCGCCCCTGCTCCCGCGCCCGGCAAAAAGCATCCTTCCCGCCATTTTACGTACCAGGGAGTCGACTCAGGATCTGAAATCAGACACCAATGGACTGGTTTGTGGGCAGAAACACACACACTCGCACTCTCGCTCACGCTCAGACGCTACACACGCGCGCGCACAGACACGGTGCACCTAGGTCACACACGGACGTGTTCAAGGGACAGCACAATGTTAGGGATTTTTGTCTTAAAGGAGGACAAGCATCTGCTACCAACCGCCTCATCTGAGGGCCCAACTGATATAATTTGATTTATCCTTGTACTCTCCGAGCTCCTGTCTTTCTTTCCTCTCCCACCACGCTACCCTTGCCCAGTCCACCCAGTCACATCCGTGCAGCCCTCTCTTGGCTTGCAAGATAACGCTTTTATTTTTATTTTATCTTATTTTCATTTTCTTAAGCACAACTGTGTGAGGGTGTAGAAGAGAAGGCTTCTCAGGAGGAACGTGACAGTGGATTGGGTGGCTGGAGTAGACTAAAGCAGTCATGTGACGAGGAAGAGGTGATCTGACCCATTTTGATAAGTCTTTATAAGGAAGAATAAACGTGTAAGCAAAATTTTCTTTTGTAAAAGCAAAAGCCACATCTCTTTTCTGGATCCTTCAGGACTGGGGTTTGTTTGCTTCCTTTTTCGTTTCTCTCTTCTCGCTGCTCTGTGCCCTTGGTTGTTTTGTGGTGGTCCTGTCGTCCCTCGTGCCCCTCGGCCACTTGCTGGCAGCCGACGGGGGCACTCGGACATCTACAACCCTGCAACTTTGTACAGAGAAACACAATCAGCTCTTTCTGCATGTGCTGGTCAAATCCAAACCCAGAGAACAGAAGCGCTTTCTAAGAATGAACAAACATGTGAAATAGGATGTTTTGTGTAGATAAAGCATTCTTGTTACATACTGGTCAATTTGTGATATGTTTTAACTTAATGTCTGTGCTTATTTATGGAATTCGGTTTTCTTAATAAATGTTTGAGCTAATATAAAGCATATTATTTGACTTTTCCGGACAAGTTTATATCAAGTTCAATGTAAATGGATAAAATAAAATCATTTTCAGTATGTGATATAGAGAATGATGGGTTTTAGTGTGACCTTGAACGGCAGGAGGGGTCTGTCTCGTTGGGGGAGGGGAGGAGCCAGTCTTGGGAATGGTTATATTCGCGGCAGTTGGGACGCGTGGGCCCTTCGCCCTGCAGTGGGCTTGGGTTCGGTTTCTGGGCTGCACGGTGAGGTCTCCACGACGGGGCGGCGTGCTGGGGCGCCGCGAGCGCCCCACGCAAGCTCTGAGTCTCCCGAGGTTTCGGGCCAACTCAAGTTTCCGAGGCCCAGGTGGGACTCCGAGCGTCGCTGTCGGCGCGAAACGCAGGGCACGAGAGTTCCTCAGATGAACGGTGTCCCTGGGGCAGTGGCGCGGAGGGCGCCCCTCGCGGGATGCGTGCGCGTGATGGGGCGGCCGTGGGTGGGATGGGACCACAATTCGCACCCTCGGCCTTTGGAGCCTGGAGTTCTGCTTTCCGGCGCCGCCCCAGCAGTGTCTGGCCCCAGGTACGCGGTGGAAGCGAGGCCGCGGCTCTCGCCTCCTCCGGGGCCTAGGCCTCTTTGGGGCCTTCCCTAAGGCCACGGCGCCCCTTCGTGTCCCCAGACCCGGGATCCGCTTCAGATACCCGGGGCCTCCCAAGTAAAGGGCAAACGCGCTTCTCCAGAAGAGGCATGTCCGGGACGACCAGCGCCTACCAGGGCTCCCCCAACCCCGGGGCTGCTCTGGTTTCCTCTCAGGGTCCCTGCTGGCTGCGTACTAACCTCGATTTCAGCCACGTGCTCAGAGGACTGCCCCAAAGGAGTAGGAAAAAAATGCCGTTTCTTCGGTCGGTCGAGGGGAAGGTTGCGGTGTGTTTTAAACTTGGAGGCAAATCGATCTCACAGGCTTCCTTGGGAAGGCTAACCGAAATCAATCTTGTGGTTTGAAATTTAACGGTCATTATAAGCGTTGAGAGGGCACCCCTTTTCCCACGGGAAGACTTCTCATTTGGTTGTCTCAGAGTGTAAACCCTAAAAAACACCCTCCTGCTAAAATACAATACAGCTGGGCTACATGTGAATTTAAGGAGCTGTTGTAGTCGTTACTCAACTAAGAGAACACAATGGAATCTCCTCAGAGATGAGAACAAAAAGCTATGATTTTTAATGATAAAGTAAATCTGTTCATGTTACCTTAGGAATTTTAATTAGAGGTAAACTGGTGGGTGGGTTCACAGAATATTTCAGTTATACACTTTCCTAAAGACTATTTTTAGTACATTAAAATATTAAAGAAGAGAAAACATGCTCATTTTGAATTTCATACAAGAATGGAACATTTCTGTATTTGAGAACCCATCCAAGAATTTAGCAGCACACAACCACCAAATTTCTAAAATATGAGTTAATGAAAAATACTTTTCCTTGTTTTTACATTTCATCATATTCTTGCTTGTTTTATGTTAGTGCTTTTTTTTAAAAAAAATTGAAATCATGGATACTGTAATCTCAAGTCACATTTAAGAGATCAGTACAAATTACAGATTGCTTCACCAGTGCTCATGGAATGTTGTTTACAAGGATGCTAATTTTACAGCTTTTTATGCTGCTATAAAGCATAACTTTATGATGTAGGAATGCAATAAAGGATGCTAAATGGAATCTTTAAAAATTGTATTTCTCAAAGGCAAGGGAAATGGGATCTTTCATTGGAAAAAAATGGGCCAACTCAGAACACTGATGAGAAGTTGCAAATCAACTCAAGTGATAGATGCTTTCAAAGATACTTATATTTCATAATGTAGTGGTTATTTATCAATATTATAGTAAAGTGTACAGAGTTTTTCACTTGACCTGACTCTGGGCTAATATTTGTTTCTATAGCAATAGATTTTTGTGTTAAGAATCCTGAACATTTTAAAGTCATATATGCCATTAGGTTAAGGGAAGGCAAGCAGGCCTGAATTGTTAAGGTTGACGGTTTAGCAAAGATAAAAAGAGGAGAATAAGAACCTCAATCACAAGCCTGAAAGATTTCTGCTTTTTGAAGGAGAAAAATCTAACAACAGAATAATGCTTCATGTTATTTTTTTACTCATCATTAACAGCAATTCTGACTCAAAATTGTTAAAGATCTAATAATAATTAAGTAAATTTAATAAGGGAATAAAGACAATAATGTTGAATAGTATCAGAACACAAAGTAGGTAAGTACAACATGCCAGATGTCCTGCCTCTAATAATTGTACTTTTTGCTGAGTAGCCTGTTTGGTATTGAATACTGTCACCACATGCTAGCTGGAAACAATCCATTATGATGTAACCATATGATTGATTTATTTTAATATACAAGTTCATCCTTGTATCTTTATTTTTTCCTCAGTATTGGTACTAAATATCATACATGCCATACAAGTGATGGTATAGTAATGATGTTGCACTTAGATTACCTTTTGTTGATGGTGGAGGAAATATGATATGGGAATGGAACCTGCTGAAGATGATGTTAGATACTCAATACAAAACAGCATGCAGAGCAGTTTGGGTAAATCAAGGTAGATGTGCGTATAGACATGCAGAGGAAATAAAGAGGAAATTCTAACTTTGGGACAATTTATGTTTGGTGCCCCCAATGACAGCTTTTCCCAAAAATGAAAATGTGTTTTTAATTTATATTGTGGACCTTACATTTAAATTTTTAGGATAAAGAAAAAACTTAGCCCACAAATATGTGTATTCTAGTAATGGCAGTAGTTAACCTGTCAGTTGAAATAATGTAACCTTCCTTTTCTCCTTTTCATGACATAAAGATAACCTCATCTGAGGGCATTTATGTGAAGAAATAACAGCATGGCATGGTGAAACCACTGGCTCATTAATCCTGGCATCTACTTCCTACAGGGTTCCTTGATTAGTTAGATTCATTCACTGGGCATTTCAGAGTTTTTGATTTGTCACCATTGGCTAGGTTCACTGAGTTCAGGCTAAATTGAGCCAGAAGCAATGTTTATTAGTAATTTTGTAGTACAGGCTACCCTAATAATTCAGCCCAAATATCTCATCTGAAAACTATCCATTCACCCTCACTTCTAATGTGGGTTGCAGCTGTGTTCATAGGGAATTGAAAGAACATAAGTGATTGGGCATGTATTTTCTAAATTATTTATATGATGGCTAATAGCTGTAAACCCATCTTCGTATCCAATGCAGAAATTATGACTTATTTTAAAAATGAAAGCTGCAACAAAGAGGGGCATCCCCTGCCCAGCTTTCTGCTAAGTCTTCTCAGTGCAGAGCTTTTGGTATAGGAACCATGGCTGATTTAGCATGTGGCCATTACAGAGAGACACAGAACAATGCCTTTGGCTTTTTCTAATATGTACACTATCAAAACAAGGCATGGATTTAGAAGACTTACTAAAACATGCCATTAAGGAGTTTTGGGTATGAGCTGTGTACAGAGTTTTTCACTTGACCTGACAAAAGAGAGCCATCTTTTGATTTTGATGATGGCATACATGCCATACAAGGGACCGCAGTTCACACCCTCGGCCTTCCGAGCCCTGTGCTCGTCAGTTGTTTGTCTTTAAGCAGGCATAATTAGTTGTTATTACCATTAAGCTGCATCTTCCATCCACGTGATCAAATATCCCATATATCTCAGTTTCCATCTTCAGACCCATTTTATTTGAGTTACACTTGTTGCAGTTGCTCACGCTGCCACAATCCCTCTCAGTTCTGTGTTGAAGTAATTCACAAGTACCAGGAAATGTATAATTAACCCACATGACATATATAGTATATGTTTTTTGCATCTTTCGCTGAACTGTCGTAAGGCTTTATATACTTTTGTTCCTAGTCTTTATTGAATCTATTAAAGATAAACTCAAGGTCAGATTAAGAACTGTAGATGCTTTTTAACACGGAAAAGATTATATGTGATTTTTATAAAATTAAAAATAAAAATATTAAATTATAAAACAAAACATAGATATACTGAAATTAAAATAAGTTCTTTTTAGATTTGCTAATTGCACAATTCTGAATGAGTTAAGTGAAGCTGAATTGGTCTCTCTTTTTGCTACCCTTGCTTTATTAATTATCTTAGTCTATTATCTTAATGCTTAGGTACTCCAACATTGATTTCAAAAATAACATTTTTAAAGAGTGTTATTTCATTACTTTCCCTCTAGTACCTTACATGTGAACTCCATTTTTTAGTTGACACAGCTCATTATCTCATTTAAATCATGGCACCATTATGAAGTAGATATTTTAACCCTTGTTGTATAGAGGAAGAAATTGAGAGTCATGAAGGCTAAGTAACTTGCCAAAGGTCACATCCCTAGTAAGTGGCAGAGATCATTCTTTAAGTTACATTTTCAGGTCATTAAGCATTACCATTATGTATGTAACATATAGACATTTCCCCTACTGTTAAAGTATTTTCAGGGAATAAAACTAAATATCTTTACTTAGAAATTTAACAGTCCACCCTTGTAATTTAAACAAGAGATACTTTGATAGGACATGATAACTGCATCAAAATAACACACGGTTTCAAGAGTCTAGAAACACTCCTGTCCTACGGAACCTCACCCTCTTTCCAGAGGTTAATTCAAGATATTTCAGCCACCGAGAAGGCTCTTAATCCTGTGAGAAATCTTTATCAATGAAGTCATCTCCTTGTGACACAAGCTCTGAGCTGAGGTGGCAATAAACTTGTGAAATAGCCCTAGGAGTACTTTGAAAGGGGTGGCATTGTAGATGGATGGGGAAGGGAGAAGATCCTTGGGTCTTTTGGTGCTTTTCTTGTCTGTCCCTGCAAGATTTTACAGGGAGATACTTTGATGTTGCTTCTGTATATTATTAAAAGAATTACAACTCAGCATAAACTGCATGTCCTTTTTCTGGCCTCCACATATTAGGAATCCATTGCCAAACATAGATCATAAAATCTTAGCATTTGAAGGGATCTTGAAATCATCTCATTCAAATTTCTTGACCACAGTTGTCCCTTTTTTATTTCTCACCAAGTGGACTTGCGGGCTCTGTTTGAATGCAAGGTAGATGTCTTTTATTGGCCTGCCAGAGTCCTTCCTTTCATTGAGCCTAGTCTGTCTTTTGTCTCCTAGTTCTTTCTTCTATAGTCTTACCTCAGGAAGGACTTTCTGTCACAGCTCTTACTACTGAAATGATTTTTCTTTTTAGTCTTCTTTTATCAATATCAGTCAGTGTAATACCCCTAGGCTATGCTATGATACCAGATAAAATTCATCTCTGGCTTAACACAACCAGGGATTTTTTTTTCTTGCCCACACAAATGTCACTGTGAGTAAAGTGAATCTCTAGGAGAGCTCTTCTTCATGTGATGACCCAGCGATCCAAGCAGGTTTCATGTTGTGACTTAATCACCCCATTATGGGGTTTCCATGGTCTTTGTGGGAGGAAGAACAAACTAGAAGTTTAAACTCGTTCTTTATGCTTTGGTCCAGAAACTTCTACTCATGGTCCGGTACCTAAGAAATTATTATAAGGCTTCCCCTAATTGCAAGAGGACTGGCAAATGTGGAACACATGAATAGCCAGTGAATAGAACATATCTCTGCCATAATCTTATTTTCTCGGTGATAAACACTCTTATTTTTCTCATGTAACATGTTTTTCCTACTTATATACAAGTCAACAATTTTTTTGTGCTTGTTGGCAAAGCCTGTAGGTGGGGGTACCAGAGAAATATATAACATCCAAGCTCTTTAAGGAGCTTATCATATAATTGGAGAGATAAGACAAATATATTTTAAAAAGAAAATCATACAAGTCAATTTATAATGGATTGATCAAGGGCTAAGTACTCTGATCTATATCTCAAATGCAATGGAAACTCAGAGAAGCAGGAGATCATTGTGGGTAGAATTCCTGGCCAGGCTTCCTGGAGGAACTGGGTCTTATAGGATAACAAGGTCACCCTTTAGGATTTTATTCTCCACTTATGTTTTATTCTGTTGGAATTATTTTGACCTTTCCTTGTGGCTTTTATTTTCAGATCTATAAAGTATGTTTCTTGTGTTTATATATATCCTTACTAAATTCTCCACTAACCTCTTAAATGTGGAGCCATTAACCGGATTCAAATCTCTAATGACCAAGGCAAGACATGGTGGGCCACTTGCCAGACTCACTTTAATAGCCATTCGTAATCTGATAGAGTGTACATAGATGGATACATTTGAGCAATGTAATTCCCCAATATCTAGCATAGACTCTGACACGTATTAGGTGCGCAATAGATGCTTATTAAGTTGCATTTAGGTCAGATGTGTTGATGTTAAAGCTCCCAGCTTATTGCACTTGCTATGATCTATTATCATGGTGGGGTAGTTACCAATTAAAAATATGTATCGTAAAGGGCTTACATCATTATTAAGGTAAAAAATAAATCACTCCTGACAAGCAAGATACTGTTTTTATTCCCACAAAAAGAGATCATCCTTGTCCTCTGATGAGCACAGTGCTCACTTGGAGTAAACTAGTCACCCATGGGAAGCTAATTACCTTTTCCAAAGAACTGGGGTACCGTGTAATGTCTTCAAAAAGGTAATTTAGTGAATGATGCCCTGTTATCTTGGAAGAGTTAATATGCCACTTTCAGAAACTCCAGTGACTGGATTGTCTCCCACAATGGAAGGAGGAGCACACACTTGCCAGGAAACCAGCTATCTTAGATTTCCCTGTTGGAAGACTTAAGAGCTTCATTTTCATTTTAAACCTAGTGGTTTCTTTGAGAACTGGTTGTATGCCATAAGCCATTTTAGATTTGAAGAGTGATGATGAGAATTTTCTCCTTAGGCAGAAGAACTCCAGAGGAAGACCTTGAGCTTCTGATAGGGGTTGTTTTGGGTTCAGGTTAGGAGAGCGTTGCTTCTCAGGGAGGGAGGTTGTTTATTTTTTAGTTACAGAAGAACAATCCTTGTCCAGTCATGACTCTGCTATATTTGGGGACCCAGAAGAAATGCATGGTTTGGAAAACATAGTTAAAGTCCTTGATCTGCCGTTACCTGACCGTGTTTTTAGTTCAGTCACGTAGCAGTTGTGCACTTCCATTTCCTCATCTAATATCTGAAGTTATTTCCCAATGCCGACCATTTCTAGTAATGAATAACTCTACATTGCTGACTAGTGTGGGGCAACTCAGTTTATTTTATTTTATTTTATTTTATTTTTTGAGACGGAATCTCGCTCTGTCTCCCAGGCTGGAGCGCAGTGACGAGATCTCGGCTCACTGCAAGCTCCGCCTCCCGGGTTTTACGCCATTCTCCTGCCTCAGCCTCCAGAGTAGCTGGGACTACAGGCGTGCACCACCTATGCCCGGCTAATTTTTTTTTGTATTTTTAGTAGAGATGGGGTTTCACCGTATTAGCCAGGATGGTCTCGAACTCCTGACCTTGTGATCCGCCCGCCTCGGCCTCCCAAAGTGCTGGGATTACAAGCGTGAGCCACGGAGCCCGGCACAACTCAGTTTAAACATAATCAAATGCCTGGACTGGTCTTTGTCTAATCTGTTTCTTTTTAAGGCATTGTCCCTTTTTTTTTAACCTGGAGATAGGGGCTCTGATTCTGAGTCAAGTCAGCATTGTGTTACCGTGGTGAAAAGGTAAGCTCATAAATATCAATGCTCTGCTGAAGAGTTGCTGCCACTGACAACATCATTAGCCTCCTTGTAATAGGACCCAGGGAAGGGATTGGGACTGTGTAGGAATTGTTTTCCAGAGTAGGAAAGAAAGAGTGGAACATGCTAGGATATAACTTCTTATAGACAAACATGGCTGTGCAAAAGAATCCTGATTCCTGTCCTTAAACAATTAGTGCCATGGGGTTTGCATATCATCTAACTGAAAAGGAGAAATTAGAAAATAGACAACCTAGACATATACTCATATAGGAAGCACTCAGTAAATTTTGGTTGGATTAATTAGATTCAAACAGTACCAGTTTCTTGTGTAAACTTAGTGGAACAAATGGCCAACGACTTAGAAGCCTGAGGGGGCAGTTCCAGCATATTTATTTCGTTGCCAAGGCAACACCAGGTGTTTGTGACCACATGGGAGAATGAAAAGAATGGGCAGCCTAGTGGTTGCTCAGGTGAGCGTAGGTACACAGACCAGGAAGTATCTCTGCTCCTAACCTCTCTTTATGCATGCATGAAGGCTAATTGTTCAAGTCCAGGGGAAACTGGTGAGGTATGTGAAGTTTTTGTTGGGCCTTCAGCTTTCTTCATCCCCCAATATTTTCAGGGTCATAGGACCTTATCTTTCAAAGTCTTTTCCCCTATTAAAACGGGAAATTTCTGGGATCATTTACATTTTGACTAAATAGACTTACAACAATATGCTAACTTTCTATTTTAAACTCTTTAATTTTAGTATAGAAAGAATATTTTTATCTTAATTCATTAAAATAACTTTTAAGCAGTAAGAGGCAAGTAAGGGTTATGTTGTGGGTGGAGTTTGCACAGGGGCATTCTGCAGTTTCAGGAAATTATACCACACCTGAAAAGAATCTACTTTAATTGTTTGGGAATGCTCAAGGAGCCGGAGCAAAAGGGGTGAAGAAAATATTCTTTCTTTGGGAGGTGGGAACACAGGTATTTGTTTTCTTATTATTTACATTGTATATTATATATATATATATATATGCTTATTTCTTGGACATATTTCACAATAAGATAAGAAAAAAAGTACCAGTAGTAATTTCCTCTTCGCTTAGTGTCCCCTCTTTAAACATCTTTACTAGAGTGATAGCCTACAGGTTCCCCGAGGGATTGATTGCCTCACAGCTGCTAAGTATACAGAGGCACCTTTTAGCATTGCTGACTTCTCCTATGCGAAGCCCTGGGCTCCGGAGTCACCTCTGTTTCCTGGCTTTCCAGTAGGACTACCTAACCCTTGTTAAAAAACCAAAAAACAAAAAACACCCCTTTTCCTTTCCTAGCTCTAGTCCTCTGCTTTAAAATTCCCAGGGTTCATTCTTACTGTGTAATATCCTGCCCTGAATTTTCTTCTTCCTTCCTTATGGTAATCCTGTTGTTCCCTCTAGACAGGTAGTCCTCATCCTCCTGGCCCCCGGTCTCCACTGCATCAGAAACACCTGGACTTGGGGTCAGGTCTGGGGAGAAGCAGCAGCTGGACATGTTGCTCAAGCTCCTCTCAGATAATGGGGGTGAGGGTAAGACGGAAAACTGGGGGGTCTCTAGGGGTGTAATACAGGAAAGTCTGCCCTGGAACACCCAGGGATAGGTTGAGACGATGAAACCTGAGTGTGGGGAGAATCAGATTCAGGACTTTTGTTTCTTAATTTGTGTGTATTGATGATTAGTTTAGCTATTTTTCTGGCCTGAATGTGTGGTATCTGACACTTATTAGATGGCAAAAATTATTTGTTGAATAAATGATCCTGGAATGGTGTGAGGGAAATGCAATATCAACTTTGACTTTAGGTACCAGAAAAGTGAGAGAGGAATCAAATGATTTTCCATGTAAAAGTAAAAATCATATTGATGTGAGCTGCTTATGTAATCACCATGAAGCAATTACCATGAAGCAGTTATATGTAAAATAAAATACTTTCAAATGAACTTTGAGTTCTATTTTGTAACAGTAGTAAATTCTACTAGTGTCAGGTAGGCTGTATCAAAGTGTAGAAAGGGAGGTTACTGGTCATCTAATCTTATTGTTGCTGGTTAAATTCTTCACACAAATTATAGACCAAATTGTCATTTAGCATAGCTTATGGACAGGATGCCCACCACCTTCTATGGGATCCCATTTCTTCTAAAACGTCGTTATATCACACTGAAACCATCCCCCTTCTGGCTTATCCTTGATGTCCCACAAAGCAAGTCTTCAACCTTTATTGCTTGACAGGTCCTCACATGTTTAAAGACAGTTTTCTGGTTCCCCTTCTTTATTAAGTTCTGTGAAACAATAAGGGGCTACGGTCATAGGCACTAAAGTTCCCCAAGTCATCAAAAAACTTGTTTAGGCTGAGTGTGGTGGCTCACGCCTGTAATCCCAGCACTTCAGGAGGCCGAGGCAGGTGGATCACTTGAGGTCAGGAGCTCAAGACCAGCCTGGCCAACATGGTGAAACCCCATCTCTACTAAAAATACAAAAATTAGCCAAGCATGGTGGTGTGTGCCTGTAATCACAGCTGCTTGGGAGGCTGAGGGAGGAGAATCACTTGAACTCAGGAGGCATAGGTTGCAGTGAGCTGAGATCGTGCCACTGCACTCCAGCCTGGGTGACAAAGTGAGACTCCAACTCAAAAACAGAAAAAAAACAAAACAAAACAAAAAAAACTTGTTTAGTCATCTTTAATAAATAGAAGACAGATTTTATCCATAAAGAGCATCAGAGTGTTCATACACTTTTTCCTATACCAGACATTTAGAGCAAGTTATTCTTTTAAATCAGTATTTCTCAGGTCCTGGGAATGGGGCTTAGGAATCTCATTTTATAGTTTGAGAACCATTGTTTCAATTGCTTCACCTGTCCAGGGGAATTAAATATGATTGATGCTAACCTCAGGAATGGGTCACATCTGGAAAGCAATGTTGAGCCTTTCTGGCCTCTCAGCCAATGGCCTTGGAACAACGTTAAGTCTTTTACTGACTGAATATTAACATTATTCCTCATTAGCTCTCTTATTCTCATTTGCAAGCTTTCTTTTCCCTTCTTTTTCTTAAGTCATTGATTTCTCAGTTCTAGTTACATCTCCCTCTGCAGCCCACGACTGGAATTCTTTCAGCCTCCGTATCCTCAGCCCTCAAGTTGCCACTCATATGAGTAGTTATTTGCTTCCAACATTCAAGTTTTATGAGACTATTCCTACACTCAGTCCTTTAAATTGCATTGCCTTTCAACCTTTGTTTATTTTTTCTAAAACTTTACTTACATACAAATGTTCAAAATCCATTTATAACCTGTTGCTCCATCTGGTTATTTTCATGGGTTATGTTCCCTTTCAATCCTTTGACACCTACCTACGTAATATTTTAGTACTTATGACCAAAAACATAGATGGCATTTTGTATTTCGTTTTGCATTTTGCTTCTGTTTATTTTCTATATCGGTATATATCTTCATATGCATAGTTTTAATGACTATGATATTTGTTTATAGCTTTCTCTGATTTTTAAATATTACCTGTTTATTTAAAAAATTGTTAAATATAAACATATTTATTCACTCAAAATATATTTGAATGTCTGATTCTATAGATGCTTGCCCAGAGTTAAGCACTATTAAGATTTAATGTATCTCTCACTGTGTGTGTGTGTGTGTGTGTGTGTGTGTGTGTGTAGATGAGAGAGACAGAAAATTATTTTAAAGAATGTTTTGTATATAACAAGTCTTCTAAGTGAAAACACAACAAATGAAAGTCTTTCACTTACTGCAACGTTGTCCAATATGGTAGCCACCAGCACCATGTGGCTATTTAAATTTAAGTTAGATAAAATCAATATTTCTCTTCCTCAGTCACAATAGCCACATTTTAAGTGCTCAAAACCCACATGTGGCTTGTGGCTATTATACTGGATATCATCGCAAAAAGCTTTATTGGACAGTGCTGACTCAGCATTCTAGGCTAAAAAGATATAGAATAAAGTTGCCCTGCTTCTTGCTGAGTTTCATGGGCCCACATTCTGTGCTTTAGCTGTGGAATAGAACAATGGACGTGGACAGTGAGTGTCCCTGAAGGCCGCTGAAGAAACGCGTGTAAGTAGGAACTTGGCCTAGTCCTGAGATTTCTATCTGGATTTTAATGTAAAAACATTTTTAATGGGATAGGATGGGGAAGAAGAAGAAAGTCTTAACTACCAAGGGAATAGAATGAGAGGGGTGTGTAGTTTAGGTCTGATATTTCTGTGCTTGCTATACACCACTACTAGAATCCATGCTTCGGTGATTTTCCGTCAGTGGTAACCAAAGGCGGCTTTTTAATCTAAGGTTTTAATGTATCTGTATGTAAATGTTTGGGCTGTGGCTTGGTCATTTAGAGTGGGTATATGAGGGATGTGGTAAGAAGTGCAAGAGGAGAGAAACTACGACGTGAAGTAAATGTATGTGTATGCAACACACACACATACATGCACACTAAGATTTTCTCCAGCGATGTCATAGCTGTTTCAGGAGAACAAGTGTCTCACCACTTACAGCTTGTCCAGTGCCTGATCTGAAATTAGCCTCACTTTCTCCCCAGGGCATCCTTAGTTCCCTGCAGATCTCAAAACCGGTTATACATCAATACTCTGTGGACCTGGTCAGATGTGCTGCTACATTAATTATAATGCAGATCATGGTTGTGGATTCTGTATGCAGATGTGCATGGAAAGCCTGCAGATGTGCACAAAGAAAAAGCTGTTGAAAGGGCTTAAATACATTGCATTGGTGCCAGGTATATTTATCACAGGCTAGTTACTGAGAGTGCTGATGGATTTATTTCATGACCTGTGTGGTGTAAAGCATGCAATGAGGAGAGACTAAACTGAGTTGGTAGAAAAAAATATATACATATACCTCCTATCCCACCCCAACTTCCCCCACCAAAAAAAAAAAAAAAAGACAGAGTGGGTTTATATAAAGTTTTGAAGTTTCAAATGATGACTTAAAGGTAAGCAATTTAATTTTACTTTGGAGACTTGCAGTAATTTTATTTTATTTTATTTTATTTATTTATTGTTTTTTCTTTGAGACAGGGTCTCACTCTGTCTCCCAGGCTGGAGTGCAGTGGTATGATCTCGCCTCACTCTAACCTCTGCCTCCTGGGTTCAAGTGATTCTCCTGCCTCAGCCTCCCGAGTATCTGGGATTACAGGCACATGCCACCATACCTGGCTAATTTTTGGATTTTTAGTAGAGCCAGGGTTTCACTATGTTGGCCAGGGTGGTCTCGAACCCCTGACCTCAAGTGATCCACCTGCTTCAGCCTCCCAAAGTGCTGGGATTACAGGAGGCATGAGCCACCACACCCGGCCTTTTTTTTTTTTTTCTGGACTTGCAGTAATTTTAAAAACTGAGATTTAGAATGATAACCTGGTGTCTTAGTTGCTGGCAATATTGGAAAATCACACAAACTCATTATTGCCTTGGTTTATGGTATTGACAATGAGAGGCTATTATAGTAACCATCAATTTTTTAAATTATAAAATACTTCAAACATATTCAAATGTAGAAAAAATAGTACAATGAACTACCATATCCATCACCTAGATTCAATAATTGTCAAGGTTTTATCCTATTTCCTTAATTCATTCTTTTTCCCATTTTAAAAAATCTGTTGTAGTATATTAAAGCATATCTCAGACATTATAAATATTTTAATAAACATCTTTAAAAATATGGACAAATATGCCATTTGTACCCAATAAAATAAATGATATATTTTTAGTATTTAATCCATAACCAAATTTATTTGACTATCTCAAAAGTGTCTTTAGAGTTAGTTTGAGTCAGGTCCAAACGAGGTCCATACAACAGAGTTGTCTTAAGACTTTTTTCTTTTTTAGACAATTCAGTGACATTAATAAACTTGTAGAGTTGGGCAACTATCATCATAATCCAGTTTTAGAACATTACCATTACCCTTCAAAATTTCCTCCAGCCCATTTGCAGTCGATCCCTGCTCCCACTTTCAGCCTCAGGCAGCCACTGATCTTCTTTCTATTTGTATACATTTTACTTTCTAGACATTTCATAGATTATGTCTTTTAAAATCTAGCATAGTTTCCTCCTCTCTTCCCTCTTCCTCCTGCCATGCACTTATTGTTCTTTAGAATGCCCTGTTTTCTGAACTTTTCTGTTTACTTCTTTCTGGTGTCATTTAACTTGTTCCTTTATCCCCTTCTTCTCCACATTTCTTTTAAATGGAATTAGGTACAGAAGAGCACCATCCAATAAAACTTTTGCAGTGATGGGAATGTTCTGTATATGCACTATGTAATGACTACATGTGGCTTTTGGGTACTTGAAATGTGGCTGTTGTGATGAAGAAGCTGGTTTTTTTATTTTACTTTTTAAATTTAAATATCCACATGGGCCATAGTAACTGTTAGATACTGAAGCCTCTACAGGCTTAATCAGAATTAGGCCCAATGTTTTTGGGCATGAATACTTCATAGATTCACATCAGGAGGCAAGTAATGTTTGCTTTTCCTACTTCCAGGGTTCTGATGTTGAAGTGGTAACAGCTTGATCTCCATTGTAACAATTTCCTATCAACATTTTACAATGGAATATTATTTGGCCTTAAAAAGAAGGAAATTCTGACACATGCTACAACATAGATGAACCTTGAGGACATTTTGCTGTATGAAATAGGTCATCTCAAAAGGACAAATACTGTATGATTCCACTTACATTAAGTACCTGGAGCAGTCAAATTTATAGAGACAGAAAGTAGAATAGTGATTGCCAGGGTTGGTAGGGGGAGAATTTGGAGTTATTGTTTAACGGGTGAGTTTCAATTTTGCAAGAGAAAAGAGTTAGTGGATGGCTGCCATTGAACTGTAGGCTTAAAAATACGTAAGGTGGTAAGTTTTATTTTATGCATATTTTACCACATAAAAAAGTAGTTCCATAAAGTTTCATGTGGGCAAAGTCCTGATTGGATTTTGCCCACATTTAAGTGAGAATGGAAGCAGTAGAATTGGAGAATATAAATATAGGCAATTATTTGAAAACTTAAAGTATATACAAAGTCAGCAAAAAGTATTGTAAAATCCACTTATATGCTACTTAAAGATAAGCATATACTTTAAGTTATTTTATATATTTTCCACATGTATGAGTATATTATTAAAGAAATTTACATCATTTCAAAAATCCATAGGGAATATTTACCCCTCTTCATTATCCTGAGACACCTTAAATGTGTTTAAACCACACTTATCTTGGAATGCCATATCTGGAAGAATCATACAGAGGATCTAGATTAAATTAGAGGATGACACAGGGTCCAGAGGTTGTGTTTACTCAAGGTAAGTAGTGCTAGACCTGGCAGAATGCCTATCCAATTTGATGTTCTTATCACTGCACTCAGCTGCTTCTAGTAACCCTCTTGAAAACTTGTTCTACCTCTTGCTTTCCCTGTATCTTTCAGTGTCCTCATTATTCATCTAGCTACCAGGCTTAAAATATGGAAATAATCATTAATTTCTATTCTCCCTTCTGCTTCTGTCTCACATCTAATAACTTAAGTCCTGTGGAAGTTTTCTTTGTAGCATCTATCACACCTTCCTCTATTTCCTCATTTTAGTGATGCTACAATTGATCAGTGGGTTCAAGTGTTGATAGCCTTACCTTCATTGTTCAGTTCCATATTAACTTTTTATCTAATAATAGTTTGATCTAATATCTAATAATAGTTTGATAATATTACTCTTATCCTAATTCAGAGCCTTATTGTTTCTTGCTCATCCTCCTGAGCTTTTTGCTTTTCTCTCCATGTGTACTACTGCTTGGTTTGTCTTCTTAATCTATCCTTCTAATCGTGTTTGTGTCTTACTCAAAAACTTCTCCATGGCCTTCCCACAGAAGTCACAGTTTGGTAGTATGTGACCTGCAAACTTATCGTGAGTTACTGGCAAAGTGCTTTTTTTTTTTCTTTTTGATTGAATGCTTTGGGGCAAGGCATGACCTCACCTCAGGCTGCATGATATCCCATTGCTTTTTTTAAACTTTTTTTTCTTTTTCTTTTCTTTCTGACAGGGTCTCACTCTGCCATGTAGGCTGGAATGCAGTGGCACAATCATGGCTTGGTGCAGCCTCAAACTCCTGGTCTCAAATGATCATCCCTCCTCAGCCTCCTGAGTAGCTGGGACTCCTGGTGTGTGCTACCACACCTGGATAATTTTTTCATTGTCTGTAGAGACAGGGTCTCGCTGTGTTGCTCAGGCTGGTCTTGAACTCCTGGCCTCAAGTGATCTTCCCTCCTTGGCCTCCGAAAGTGCTGGGATTACAGCCACCACACCCGGCCTCTATTACATTTATCTAGCTCAGTCACTCCAGCCATTTACACTTCCTGTTTGTTCCTGTATCCATTTGAGTTGGCCATCTTTCCTGATATTTAGCATGGTGTTCAATGCACTAAATAATGTCTGCACTCTATTTTCCCAACTTACTTTCTTTCCTCCCCTGTAGGAAGCCTTTTTTCTTTTCTTACCCTACCTCTCCTTTTCTCACCCCTTACCCTCATCCCAATACCTTGCAATCAGCTTATCAGACACCTTATGACCAGTTTCTGGCTCCATGTGTTAAATGAATGGGTGGATGAGCTTTTCTGGCACTAGTTAGGCTCATATAATCTCTGTCTTTGAGGAACTCATAGACTATGCAAAATATTGGTGTGTAAACAGCTAATTTTGATAGCAGATAAAAAAGGGTAGTTATAAAGAGGGATGAATTCTGCTTGGAAAGTATGAACGGCAAATTCTGCTTGGGAGGGCCACATCTTCTAGCTTTCCCTAACTGCTCCAAATCATTGACTTCTTTCTTTGTTCTTTGACCATACCATTTCTTAACATATACACACACACTTTTTTTTTCATTCTTTATATTTCCAAAATTAGATGACAGTCTTCTTGAGAACAGTAATCACATTTGTATTTTATTTACCTATATCCTTCCCTGCTTATGATAGGTTCTCAAGTGTTTGTTTAAAGTCTATCAGTCAAAGTTTTTTTACCTATCATATTGTTTTAAGCACAAAGTTTTATTGGACAGATAATGGAGACTCACAGGAAATGACGGGAGGCCCAAGGAACAGGCTTAGAAAATGGGCAGGAACCACAAGGGCCCTAGAGACTAGGCAGCCTTAACAATCTGGCCAGCCAGCTGCTGTGTCTGTGGATACTGCCATCTTCATGCATTCCTCCATCAACCAGTCCTATCTGAGCCTTTGTCTTTGGGTCATTCTCCCAAACTCCAGAGTTCTAAGCAGCTCTGCCCTTCAGGGAGTACAGAAACAAAGGATCTGTCCCTTTTGGTCCCGTAGAGCAAAGCCTCTCACAAGACTATACACAAAATGGATTCCTCTAAATAGGAAGAGGATTTAATATTGGGCAACTTCCACCACACGCCACCCCCAGAGGGAAACAACAACAAAATACCCACTACTAATGAATAAAGTGTATGTAACCCCTGCTTTGGGAAATCTGTCAGAGAAGTGATTTATGGCGAGAATCCTTGGGCGTGTGGAGTGATAGGGAGAAGAAGGTCAGTGGTGAAGGCTTTGAGAATTTAGGGCAGACAACAGTAAGGAGCAGACAGAATGTGTGCTAACACAGCAGAAGCAGAAAACTGTCCAGGTCAGACGAGGATCCCAAGGACAATCTTCATCATTTTATTTAGGGCTGGTTCAATCAGTAGCATTTTTGTCAGCTCATTAGGAGGTAAAAGTTGACTTATCAATTTGGAGAGAGTAGAATGGTTAACAATTAAAATATAAAAGAGTCTATAGTAGAAAGCCTTCCTCCCACCTCTGCCCCCATACCAAAATTCTCCTTCTTAACAGGTAGTCATTGTTATGTTTCCTGTGTATCCTAGAGATTTTTTAAAAATGCATTAAGAACCAATTTGATTATATGTTCTTTCCCCTTTTAGTGCACAAATGGTTACATTCTGTTTCCCTGTTCGGTACATTACTTTTTTCATATAGTGTACATTGGAGAGATTTCTACCTCAGTACATAAAGAGCTTTCTCATTTTCTTTACAGTTATGTAGTATTTCATGTATGGATGTAATATAATCACTTGAGTCCCCTATTGGTGATCATTTAGGTTGGTTTTGGTCTTTTCCTATTATAATTATGCTGTAGTGAATAATGAACATTTATCATTTCATGTGCCTGAATATATTCATTGGATAATTTCTAGAAACAGAGTTGCTAGATCAAAGACTTTTCCATTTTTAATTTTATAGATAATGTCAAAACATCCTCCATAAGGGCTTAACAACTTAAGGACAAAATGTCCTCCACAAGGGCTTAACAAGCCCCAATAGCAATTTATGAGAATGCCAGTTTGCTTAAGACTGAGGATGACTTTTAAAGATTGAGCCTTGAAAGACTATATTTTCAGAGATCATTTCTTAGTTTATTACTAGAGAAGTTTCTCTGAGCATGTAAAGCACCAGAACTAGCTGAGAAAGAAATCAAGAAGGCAATTCCATTTACAATAGCTAAAAACAAAACAAAACAAAACAAAAGCAGGAATAAATTTAACCAAGGAGGTGAAAGACCTCTACAGGGAAAACTACAAAACACTGATGAAAGAAATGGATGAGGATATAAACAAGTGGAAAGACATCCCACGGTTATGGATTGGAAGAATTAATATAATTAAAATAACCATACTGCCTAAAGAAATCTTCAGATTCAATGCAATCTGTATCAAAATAGCAATGTCATTTTTCACAGAAATAGAAAAAATATCCTAAAATTCATATGGAACCAGAAAAGAGCCTGAATAGCCAAAGCAATCCTGAGGAAAAAAGAACAAAGCTGGAGCCATCACACTACCTGACTCAAAAATATATTGCAAAGCTCTATTAACCAAAACAGCATGGTATTGGTATAAAAACAGACATATACACCAATGTAACAGAATAGAGAATCCAGAAATAAATCCACATATTTATAACCAACTAATTTTTGACAAGGGTGCCAGGAACATATACTGGGGAAAGCACACCCTCTTTAACAAATGGTACTAAGAAAATTGGATATCCACATGCAGAAATCAAACTGGACCCCTGTTTCTTATTATATACAAAAGTCAACTCAAGATGGATTAAAGACTTAAACATAAGGCCTAAAACTATAAAACTACTGGAAGAAAACATAGAGCAAACACCTCAGGACATTGGTCTAGGCAAAGATTTTATAGCTAAGACTTCAAAAGCACAGACAACTAAAACATAGACAAATAGAACTATATTAAACTATTATGAAAAGCTTCTGCATAGCAACAGAAACAATCAACAGTGAAGAGACAACCTGTTGGATGGGATAAAATATTTGCAAACTACGCATGTGAGAAGAGACTAATAATGTCCAACACATACAAGGAACTCAAACAACTCAATTGTAAAAACCAAAAACCATAAAATCCCCATTGAAAAGTGGGCAAAGGACATGAATAGACATTTCTCAAAAGAAGTCATACAAATGTCCAACAGGTACATGAAAAAAGGCTCAACATCATTAATCATCAGGGAAATGCCAATGAAAACCACAATGAGATATCATCTTACCCAGTTAGAATGGCTGTTATTAAAAAGACAAGGGCTGGGCGCAGTGGCTCATGCCTGTAATCCCAGCACTTTGGGAGGCCTAGGCGGGCAGAACATGAGGTCAGGAGATCGAGACCATCCTGGCTAACTTGGTGAAATCCCGTCTCTACTAAAAATACAAAAATTAGCCGGGCGTGGTGGCAGGCGCCTGTAGTCCCAGCTACTTGGGAGGCTGAGGCAGGAGAATGGCATGAACCCAGGGGTCGGAGCTTGCAGGAATCGAGATTGAGCTACTGCATTCCAGCCTGGGCCACAGAGCGAGACTCCGCCTCAAAAAAAAAAAAAAAGAAAAAAAAATAACAGATGCTGGTGAGGATGCAAAGAAAAGGGAACTCTTATAGATGGTTGGTGGGAATATAAGTTAGTACAACCACTATGGAAAACAGTGTGGAGATTTCTCAAACAAACAAACAAAAAAAAACTAAAAGTAGAACTACCATACAATCCAGAAATTCTACTACTGGGCATTTATCCAAAGGAAATGAAATCACTGTATCAAAGGGATACCTGCACTTGCATGTTTATTGCTGCACTATTTATAATAGCAAAGATATGGAATCAACCTAAATGTCCATCAAAGGATGAATAGACAAAGAAAATGTGCTATATGTACACATTGGAATACTATTTGATCATAGAAAAAAAAATCATGTCATTTGCAGCAACATGGATCTAGAGGTCATGATGTTAAGTGAAATAAGCCAGGTACTGAAAGACAAGTATCACACATTCTCACTCATATGTGGGAGCTAAAAAAACTGATCTAATGGACATAAAGAGTAGAATGGGCCAGGCACAGTGGCTCATGCCTGTAATCTGAGCCCTTTGGGAGGCCAAGGCAGGTGGATCACCTGAGGTCAGGAATTTGAGACCAGCCTGACCAGCATAGAGAAACCTCGTCTCTACCAAAAATACAAAATTAGCCAGGCGTGGTGGCACATGCCTGTAATCCCAGCTACTTGGGAGGCTGAGGCAGGAGAATCGCTTGAACCCATAAGGTGGAGGTTGCAGTGAGCCGAGATCATGCCATTGCACTCTAGCCTGGGCAACAAGAGAGAAACTCCATCTAAAAAAAAAAAAAAAAAAAAAGAGTAGAATGATAGATACCAGAGGATGGGAAGGGTGGGGATGAAGAGAGGTTGGTTAATGGGTACAAATATACAGTTAGATAGAAAGAATAAGTTGTAACGTTTGATAACAGAGTAGGGTGACTGTAGTTAACGACAATGTTTTGTATATTTCAAAATAGCTATAAAGAGGACTTGAAATGTTCCCAGAACGTAGAAATGGTAAATACTTGAGGTAATGGATTCAAACACCCTGACTTGATCATTACACATTCTATGCATGTGACAAAATATCGCATGTGTTACATAAATATGTACAAATATTATGTATCAATAAAAAATAATTTAAAAGTTTTTAAAAAAGATTCAGCCTTGACGTTTATGAATAGGAAAAGGAGCTGGGGAGGAATTACTTTTCACTTTATTTCCATTCCATGTCTCTGAGGGAGGCACCAGGTAAAGAGAGATGAGCCATTGGGTGGTGAACTTGAAATGAGGGTGTAGCTACATTTAGAAAAGTAGCTTCATATTGAAGCAGCAGAGACTTTCCCTCCCACATCCTTAAGTGCCAAACCCTTAGTCAAATTGTAGTGAAAGTTTTCTACAATGCATCTTCAAGCTAGTTTTCTCACTCTCTAACCTCCTTGCAGTCTAAGTACTTCATTTATAAACAATACATTTAAAATTAATGTTATTTATAGTTTCTCTGCTTTACTGACATCCTTGCAACTCTTTCTAATGAAGATTTTGAGAAAATACTATGCTATTATCCCTCTAGAAAGTCAGAAGGAAAGCAATGGACTGATTCCCAGTAGCTGAAATAAAATGATTTTCATCTTTCAGGCCCACTTTAGTTCGGGGTTCATCTCAGGTAGGTATATCTCGACAAAATAAAAATTTAATAAAGGGTCAAGTTTTTACTCTAAAATTTTTCTCCTGATGATTTAAAAAACTATTTTAGGCAATAGTACTATTCCCACAAATAGTACTATTCCCCAAACTTTATTATTTTATTAGTTTCATGTTTCAATTTTGGCCTTCAGTTATAATTCCTTTGGTTTCAAGACAAACATTTCCCATAGTCATCTTTATGAACTTCCAGAACTCTAGTGTTTGAATTTTTCTTGAAGACCTTTTCTTACTATGATCTTCTTGAACTTACTCTGACTTAGATGATGACTAGATACACACTGTTTATGGCCTTACACACACACACACACACACACACACACACACACACACACACAGAGTTAGATAATATAATTTTAATTATGTGAATTTTTTTTTTTGTTTTTGAGACAGTGTCTCACTTTGCCATCCAGGCTGGAGTGCAGTGGTGTGATCTTGGCTCACTGCAAACTCTGCCCTCCGAGTTCAAGCGATTCTCCTGCCTCAGCCTCCTGAGTAGTTGGGATTACAGGCGCCTGCCACTGCCCCTGGCTAATTTTTGTATTTTTAGTAGAGACGGGGTTTCACCATCTTGTCCAGGCTGGTCTTGAACTCCTGACCTCATGATCCACCCGCCTCTGCCTCCCAAAGTGATGGGATTATAGGTGTGAGCCACTGTGCCCGGCCTCAACTATGTAAAATTTTTATTTTTTTAGATATACAGCTCTGAGTTTTGGCAAATGTACATAGCCAAGTAACTACCACCACAATCAATATATAGGATATTTTTATCACCTCCAAAAATCCCCTTATGCCTTTTCGTAGTCAATCCCTTCTCCCTGCTTTCAACCCCTGGTCTATTTATTGTTTCTAAATGTTTTGTCTTTTCCAGAATAACAAATAAGTGAGATCATTCAATATGTGGTCTGTGAGTTTAGCTTCTTTCACTTAGCATGAAGGTTTTAAGATTCATCCAAGTTGTGGCATGGGTCGGTTTTTTCTTGCTCAGTGGTATTCCATTGTATGAATGTACCAAGGCTATTATTTTTAGTGTGTGATTCTGAAGAGTGATTTGAGTATATTGGTAAGGCTTGAGTACATAGATCAGTAATTTCAATTAATCCATGGTCAAACCCATGTTTGACCTATGAATGTTTAGTAGTACATTCTGGCACAGGGGTTTTAAATTTTCTTCAGGAATAGGCGATGTAGAAGACATCACTTCAGCTATATCTGGAGGCATGAGGAAGGAGAATGCCATGATCCACAAGAAAATGTTACAGAATAATATGTGACCATAACCACAAAACTTGGAGTTTCTCGATGAACTTGTCTTGCTCTTTTCTATATTATCGTTCCTCTCTAGTGCCACTGTGGGCCCTTGACAGTTATTTGTTGAGTAAGCAGAACCATCCCAAAATGCAATCAGACTGTGGCTTTAACATATCTTGCCCCTAAAGCATAGTGCTTTTAAAACCACTGTGTACTTTATTGGATTGTGTGTTCTCCATGCCACCACCTCCCACCACCAACAAATAGCTGTAAAGAAAGAGAGCTAGCCTCTTACATTAGCATTTTCTTCTTTTCATCACCAAATGCTAAAGACCCTTTTTATTCTTCACCTCTTTTCCCACCATGGGACCCTGTATATTGTAATATTTTACCTATCATATAGCATTTATTAACTAAATAATCTCCTCATTTGGAAAATCAGTCAAGGAATCTTGCTAGATAGCTGTCTGTGTACCTATCTATGTATCTGATATTAAGAGCTTCCAGGCAGGGCGTGGTGACTCATGCCTGTAATCCCAGGACTTTGGGAGGCCAAGGCAGGTGGATCACCTGAGGTCAGGAGTTCAAGACCAGCCTGGCCAAAATGGTGAAACCCCATCTCTACTAAAAATACAAA
This sequence comes from Pongo abelii, assembly GCF_028885655.2. Lineage (NCBI taxonomy): Eukaryota > Metazoa > Chordata > Mammalia > Primates > Hominidae > Pongo > Pongo abelii. The sequence continues at coordinate 85,133,167 of NC_071989.2, read as the reverse complement.
ATTAGCCAGGCTTGGTGGCGGACACCTGTAATCCCAACTACTCGGGAGGCTGAGGCAGAAGAATCACTTGAACCCTGGAGGCAGAGATTGCAGTGAGCCGAGATAGCGCCACTGTATTACAGCCTGGGCGAGAAAGAGAGACTCCATCTCAAAAAAAAAAAAAAAAAAAAAAGAGCCTCCGCTTAGCAAGAGATAGCCATTGTAAATGCATGGAGTAGACATAATTCTATCAATAGAAAAAAAAACTTATGTTTTAGTTAACCTCATTGAAGGAACATATGCAACTGGTTTTAGGCTTTTTAGAAATATTAATAATAGCTTGAAGTGCCTCAAGCTATTCCTAATATTTCTAATATTAGTAATTGCAAATCCCTAAAGGTCTAAAGACTTCAAGTTTGAAATTACTGTGTTTTCTTTTGTCAGGAATGCCTGATCTAAATATTAGCCAAATGCTATGAGAATCTTGACTTATGGCTTCCTTGACTTTGGCTTCCTTGACTTGTGGCTTCCTTAAGGCCATAGGAATTTAAAATACTTCAGGACAGACTTTGGCTTTATGTTTCAGCTCTCAGCAGCAGCGTTAACATTGAATCATAATTGTCTGTGCAAATCTAGGTTGAGCCTATGAACAAGCAAAAAATACTGCATCAGACTGTACTTTTCTATTGTTAATGTCAGACAACTCAACTCAAGCTAAGCTACAAAAAAAAAAAAAAAAAAGGAAACTTACTGATTCACGTAACTTCAAAGGCCAGCTTGGCTTCAGGCATTACTTGATTGGAGCTCAAGTGTTGTTCACTGAGCCTAGTTCTTCCTTCTTTGTCTCTCACCTCCAACTTCTGCTGTTTGTGTTCTGTTCTCAGGCAGGGTCTTCTCTGCGGTTCTAGGATGGCTGAAGCAGCTCCTGTCTGCATCTTTTCAGGTTTAAGTCCAGTGGAAAAGAGAGAGGCTTTTCCCCAAGATTCCCAACAAGAATTCCATTGACTCTCATTGGCTCTGACTGAGATATGTGGTCATCTTGTACAAGGGAGTAGTATGTCCAGGGAAATGATGCACTGATTGTTTAGGCTTAGGCCAATAAACCCAGGTCTGAAGATCTATCCAAAGCGTATGGACTGATAACTGGGGAGGGACAACTTTTGATATTGTTATCAAAGGTAGATGGAATAGAAGTATGATAGCCCAATACCAACTGTCTAGACACTAGCATTTAACCTGTGCTTGTTATTTTCTATTTGCTAGGCAATGTGCTAGATACAATCACAAATGTAGTTTCCTTTAATTTTATTCCCACAATGTCTCTATGAGATAGTTTCTTCTCTCTCTGTTTTACAATTGAGGAGATTATCTGAGAGGTTAAGTCACTGCCCAATTTCATTTCAGTGGTAATTGCTGGGACCAGGATTCTAACTAAAGTCTTTCTGAATCCAAATGTGGTGTATTTCCCATCACCTCCTCTCTGATGTTCAAAAAATACTCTGAGTGATAGTTGCAGCATCACTAGAAAACGATTGTAACCTCTTTAAGTTAAATTATTTCAAAACACTCATCTGGATGTGTTTGAAAAATAATGTTACATTATTTTAAGCTTATTCTTTGTGTAGGTTCATATGGGGTACATTCATTCATTCATTCAATAAATATTTGTTGAGTGCCTATATATGAGTCGGGTACCACCCTTGGAACTGAGGATAAAGCAGTGAACAAAACAAATCTATTTCAAGGAGCTTACATTCTAGTACAGACAAAATACATAAAGAGGTATATAATATCAGGTGATCATGAGATTTCCCTTTACTTTAGATTACTGAAGGTGCTCAAGCCCTCATAGGTATTTGCTGCTGTAGGCAGAACTGTGAAATTTCATCCACAGTTTGCCTAATCGCGACTCTGATGAAACTACTTACTGAGGGCCAAACTCAGATCAGGGCCAGAAACAAGGTAGAGAACTAAATAAAGAAACTATCTAAAATCAGTCAAACTGTAAGGAAAGCTAAATGAATTAAACACTCATTAATATTCAAAGTACCTTTTCCTCAATTTTCTGGATTGTTTTTAAAGAGTTATTCTCCACTTTCCCCTCAGCCATTACCTTCCCTCCCTGTACAAAGAATTATAGGCTTATTAGAGCAGTGGTTCTCAAAGAGTGGTCTGCAGACATCTGTGGGTCCCCTCCCCTTTCAAGAGATCCAGGAGGTTAAAACCATTTTCTTGTCTTTTTTTTCTTTTTCTTCTTCTTTTTTTTTTTTTTGACGGGATCTCACTCTGTCACCCAGGCTAGATTACAGTGGCACAATCATGGCTCACTGCAGCCTCAACTTCCTAGGCTAAAGCTATCCTTCCGCCTTTAGCCTCCCAAGTAGCTGGGACTACAGGTGTGCACTACTATGCCTGGCTAAATTTTCTGTATTTTTTTGTAGAAATGGGGTTTCGTCATGTTGCCCAGGCTGGTCTCAAACTCCTGAGCTCAAGCAATCCATCCCCTTGGCCTCCCTCCCAAAGTGCTAGGATTACAAGCATGAGCCACTTTGCCTGGCTTTACCATTTTCATAATAAGACAAGATGTTATCTACCTTTTTCACTGTGTTGACATTTGCCGTGATGGTGCAAAATCAATGGTAGATGAAACTGCTCATGTTTTAGAGTGAATTAATACAGATGGCACAAAACTGTGCTAGTTGTTGTTGTATTTCTGCTCGCAGTAGAAAAAGAAGGCAGGTGTAGTGGTGCCTGTAACCCCAGCTACTTGGGAGGCTGAAGCAGGAGGATAGCTTGAGCCAAGAGTTCAAGACCAGCCTGGGCAGCATAGCAAGACTCCATTTCAATTTAGAAAAAGTTTAAGAACAATTTTGATGAAGCACTGAAAAAAAAAGTCTCAAAGTAATAGTAATAATTTTTTTTTTCCCAAGTTGGAAACTGCTTCTACTTAAAAAAGAATTCAGCCAGGCGTGGAGGCTCACGCCTGTAATCCCAGCACTTTGGGATCACGAGGTCAAGAGATCAAGACCATCCTGGCCAACATGGTGAAACCCCGTCTCTACTAAAAACACAAAAATTAGCTGGGGGTGGTGGTGCACACCTGTAGTCTCAGCTATTCGGGAGGCTGAGGCAGGAGAGTCACTTAAACCTGGGAGGTGGAGGTTGCAGTGAGCCAATATCACACCACTGCAGTCTAGCTTGGCAACAGAGCGAGACTCTGTCTCAAAAAAACTTCTACAGTTTAGATCAGGATTAAATGTTATATTACTGTAAAGACAGGCAAAATTAAGGATGGTCTTACAGTGGTAAAATGGAGTCGTTTTGTTTTTTATCAGACTGAATGATGGAATTTGACCAATAGGTTATGGCATTAAGCCCACAGCCAGTACTTAGAAAACAACAGAGGTAATAATTAAGAAACGTCTGGATTCCCAAATTTCATAAAATAGCATCGTATTGCTCAGGACCACTGGCATTTAAAGAAAAAAATAAACATTCCACAAAATTGTCTATTTTCTAGTTAAACTGATGTTCCATAACTGTATCTGAAAAGCTAAGTTGTAATTTTGAGGACACCATGGATGAAAGAGAAAAAAATTACTACCACTAGTAACAGATGTGAAATTACATTAGATAAATATAATCATTAGTTTCAGTCTCACCCTGGTTAATTTGTTTGTGGAAATGTGCAACCCATTATTCATTAGATAATTTTTCACACATTGATTAGAAAGCCATGTCGAATTGTGACCCTGCACATTTGGGCTTACCTATCTTGCAATGAAGTCTACCACTTACAATAGTGGAAATGGGGGACAAAATGTTTATCTCAAGCTGATTTTGTGCCAATAAATAAAGTAAATCAATAGCCAGTGAAGTGTGAACAACATTTCTCTGCTGTATAATATGGTTTTGGGGGCAATTTGACATGCTACAAGGGGAAACAAGGGTCTTGAACAGAAAGGTAATAAAAGCAAATCATGCTGGTAACTGTTATTGAGGTCCTGTATTTTTCTATACTTGGGCAGCTTTAAGATGTGAAAAATAATGCACATAAAATTATAAAAATACTGAGGCAACTCTCCCCCATATTTATAAACATTCTTTCTTATAGTTGAACTTGATTTTATCGGTCATGCACTCTATACCTGCGACAAATCTTTTCTATTTTCTATTTGATCTAATTTAGTACACAAATTCAAATACCTTTAAAGAATTTATAGCAAATGAAGCACAAAGACCTTAAATTTCAAATAGATTTTGTTAGCAGTCAGTAAGATCTCATCTGAATTTTACTTTTCAATATTCAGATAGCTACTTACAGTAATCAGAAACCTCTCAAATTAAAAAATGTTTTCTCTCCTCTGTAAAAAGCTTTAGGGATAAACCCTTATTTCCTAATCTTTCACCTTTCTTACTATTTCGGACCCTGCAGAACCATAGATGTCTTCTTTATCCAAGCCCATGAATCTATTTTCTAATGCTCTGAAGGAGAATAGTGATATAAATGCATTTATAAAGTGTATCTTCTTGTCAGTTGGAACCTCAGATGTTGTCTTTTAAATTAAGATGAAAGTAACACCTTTTTCCACATAATGCAGGCTGCATTCATATAATTAATGGTTAATTAAAAACAGCTTTTTTTTTCCTGCAACTCAGACAGTGAAGGGCTCTGTTATGTTACCATAGAAAGGAGAAGGTTGGGCTGTTTGGTTTCTAGAAGGAGGCTTCTAGCCTGTTAATCTAAAATCATAGCCAGGGAAACCTGCAGATTCAAAGAAGAAATGGTTACTGGTGTCATAGAAACAGTGTTTTGCTGCCCAAGTGTGTTATTTCCTTGATAAATTCTGTATACCATTGTTAGAAATTTTAAAAATCATGGATCACAGACATTTTTATAATGTATGCCAAGATGTATTTAATTATTTATTTTCTTTTTTATTTTTTTATATATATTTTTTATTATTCTTTAAGTTCTAGGGTACCTGTGCACAACGTGCAGGTTTGTTGCATATGTATACATGTACCATGTTGGTGTGCTGCACCCATTAACTCATCATTTACATTAGGTATATCCCTTAATGCTATCCCTCCCCCCTCCCCCCACCCCACAACAGGCCCCGGTGTGTGATGTTCCCCTTCCTGTGTCCAAGTGTTCTCATTGTTCAATTTCCACCTATGAGTGAGAACATGCGGTGTTTGGTTTTTTGTCCTTGCAATAGTTTGCTGAGAATGATGATTTCCAGCTTCATCCATGTCCCTACAAAGGAGATGAACTCATCATTTATTTTCAATGACTTGATTTATGTGAAGAGTCCTGAAAATTATATCTATCTATGTATCTATCGTCTATCTAGCTACATATCTATCTCTGATTTTGAGGTAATCCTCCCCCCTTTTTTATTTGGACAGGGCTTCAGTCTACTATAGATTAATTTTAAAAATCTAGATTTAAGAAGATTTAATATAACTTATGAATAAAATAGACATTCTATTAGCTCTAATTGTCTGTTTGAATGCCAATTAGCAGGAGTATAAGCACTTATGAAATCTAACATAAAAGAGAGACCATGGGTGAAATAGAATGAGGATTAGACTGAAAATCAGATCTGTATTCTAGGCCTTGCTCCATCACTTAAGTCAAGAAATTTATTATTGACTATTTTAAATAGTCAAGAATTTATTATTATTCAAATTTCTCTGTCCATGGACTTATTATTTGTGTCGGCAGATCTCCAGGCCACCCTCAGGTTTCTTGGTGGGTTAGATGCGTAATCCTTCTGTTCTTGGTGGGTTAGATGCGTTCTAAGTCTCTTCCAGCTTTAATATTCTATGCCTATAATATTTTTATAAACTAGCTCCATATTATACATGGATGAATGAACTTTGTGACTCAGATAATAGTTTATTTTTATAACTGCTTTGTTTACATTTACTATATTATAAACATTTTCTTGTGTTCTTATATATTATTTTATATTATTTATAATGACTGTATCATATTCCATTATATGGATTTACTGTAATTCATTTAATCATTCTCCTGTTGCTGGACACAATCAAAGCTACCATCATCTCTCTTTTGTAATGCTGCCATAGTTTATTACTCGGTTTCCCCTTTTCCACTCTTGCTGCTTATAGTCTATAATTTCTGTAACCAAATAAATCTCACTCTCTTTCCCTCTCTCTCTCTCTCTGTCACTGCCTCTGTCACTCATGGCAATTCAGATACAACATTCCTCTGCTGAAAACTCTCCAAAGGCTCTGATCATCCTTAGAGTAAAACACAAAGTCATTATGTGGCCTACAGAGCATTGTGTAATCTGGCACCTGCCTACCTCTGGAACCTTATTTCTAATACTCTCTGCCTCACTGCACTCTACCCACTGTTCTCCTGGCTGTTTTTCAACTCTCTGAGCATGTCCCCACCTCAGGGCTTTTGCTCCTGGTGTTTCCTCTGCCTGGGACTCTCTTCTTTCTGATATTCATGTGATTTGTTCTTTCAATTCCTTTGGGTCTCTTACCTGGGAATGTGGGTCACGACAGTTAGTTTATTGCTAGCAATGTGATTTATGGTGAACACCTGTTTTTGTTCACCTGTGGCCCTAGCCATACCACATTAGTTTGACCTCTGAGGTGGAGGGAGTGGAAACTGATTAGCTAAGGTCAATCACAAGGGTTCTCCGTGCCTATGTGACTGACTTTCCAATAAAAACACTGGACACCAAGGCTCAGGTGAGCTTCTCTGGTTTTTCTCATGTTAGCAGTACTTTGCGTGCACTGAAAACATCATTGCTGGGAGAATTAAGTGGTGTTATTCCAACTACACTGAAAGAGGAATCCTGGTTTCCTCTTTTCCAAACTGAAAGATTGATCCTGGTTTCTCCTGGACACTTCTGTTGCCCTTTTCTTTTGCTGATTTTAATTTGTATACTTTTGCAGTCATAAACTGTAATGGTGAGTATAACAGCTTTTCCAAGTTCTGAGTTCTTCTAAGGAATCATCAAACCTGAGGGTGGCCTGGAGATCTGCCGACACAAATAATAAGTCCATGGACAGAGAAATTTGAATAATAATAAATTCTTGACTATTTAAAACAAGGCAAGAAAGAAAAATAAGGAACAAAGAACAAATAACACAAGTAGAAAATATAAATTAATATGGGAGATTTAGACCCAGATATTATCATAGTTACACTAAATGTAAGTTGAATAAATGAAAGATAAACTATCAGACTCAATTTAAAAAAATCTAACTATATGCTGCTTATAGTGCCATACCTTAAGTACAGGGACATGAAAGACTGAAAATAAAAGGATAAGAAAAGATATTTCAAGTAAATATAATACACAAGAAACCTGGTAACAGTAATACCAGATAAAGTAGACTTTACTAAGACAAAGAAGTTCATTTCGTAATGAAAGGCCAATCCCACATAGTTCTAAATTTGCATATTCTTAATAACATGGCCTCAATACGTATCAAATAAAATATATAAAAATAGAAATAGATAATTTCACAATCATAATTGTAGATCAGTATACTTCACAGTCACCAATAGAGGAGGCAGGGAAAATAAGTATAAATATAAAAGATTTGAACAATCTTAATTCAATTGATATAATTACAATCAGTATTTAACAACCTAGAATGTACATTCTTTTAAGTGCATATGGAACACTTACTAAAATTGATCATATGGTGGAACATAAAGCAAGTTTCAGCAAATATCAAATGACTGAAATCTTACAAAGTCTGTTTTCTGACCATTGCAGAATTAAAGTAGAATTCAATAACAGAAAACTAGTAAACCTCCAAACATTTGGAAATTGGATAACATTTTCTGTATAACTTAAGGGTAAAAGAAGAAATCAAATTGGAAATTAGAAAACATTGAGCTATACAATAATAAAAATACAGCAGATTAAAACTTATGAGATACAGCGAGAGCCAGGCTTAATGGGATGCTTACAGCTCTAAACACATATATTGGAAAAAAGAAAGGCTGGCTATCAGCAAATTAAGTATCTATCTCATGAAATTAGTAAAGGATCTGTGAATTAAACCTGAAATGGAATAAGAAAAGTAATAAAAATAAGAACAGAAAGCAAGAGAACAGAAAACATAGGTACAATAGAGAAAATAAATACAGCCAAAAGTTGTTCTTTGAAAAGGCTAATAAGTTTGATTAACTCCTGCTAATACTGATGAGGAAAAAAACAGAGAAGGCACAAATGACCAATATCAGTAACAAAATGAGACATTGCTATAGATCCTAATTATTGAAAAGGCAATAAGGAGGATGTTATATATATTTATACCTTAAATACAAATGTATACCTAAACATTTGAAAATTTCAACAAAAGTGAAAATTGCTTGAAAAAACTTAAGAAAATGGAATCAAGGAGGAATAAAAAATTCAATTTTATTTTCTATTAAAGAACTTGAGTCTAATGAGAAGAACCACTCAGAAGGAAAAATAAAGTTTCAGATGACTTCTCTGGTGAATTCTTCCAAACATTTATTTCCATTAATATTTAAAGTAGTATTTCCAAACATTAGGTAATCCAAGTCTTAAATAAACTTTTCCAGAAAACAAAAAAAGAGGGAGCACTTTCCAACTCATTCTATGAGACCAGCATAACCTTTCTAACAAAACCTGACAAAGACAATACAAGAAAGGAAAAATACAAGCCAATCTCTCTCATTAACACTGCAGTGAGAAAATATTTTACTTAGCATGAGTTGTTGCCACGACATCTGTCAAGGGGAAAGGGAGAAATATAGACCTGTTTCAAGGGAGGACTCCTCCCTTATCACACAGGCCACTAGTTCTACTAGCTGCTCTTCCCCTTGCTGTCCTGAGCAAGACTCCTTTGCTGCCAGCTATTTTATCTAACACAGCTCACTCTCAGTTCCCCTCTGCTCTTCCTCTTTGTCAGCTCTGACCTAGTTTCCCACTACCTTTTACTCAAAGTACCCAATTAAAGTTATCTGTGGGAAGCCCTATCCTTCGTGGCTTGTAAGGCTGTTTTGTTTTGTCCTCTTTCTCTCACCCCATGTGCCATCTGTGTGGTCCCTTGGGGCAAGCTGTATCCCTCCTTCTGGGCATTGTATGTCTTAATAACTCTGATGTGTTTCCTCTACATCCTGTTGGGTGTTATATGCTCAGTCATGTGAACCTATCGTGAAAGGAGATGCCTGCTAATCCACTGCAGACATTGGTAAGGCAATCAAAACAAAGAGAGACACATAGTTGTAAAAATCCAGAATTAAAATATTAGCAAATCTAATCCAGCTATCTATAAAACTGATAATATACCACAACCAAGTTGAGTTTATTCCAGGAATGCAAGGCTAGTTTAACATTTAACAAGTCAATAAAATTCACATTAATAAAAGTCATAGAATAAAAGACAAAAAACCTCCTCCATAAATAAACAAAGAAAAAAAGCATTGATAAAAAATCAACTTATTTTTATGAAAGCTCTTAGAAAACTAGGAATCAAAGGCTATAACCCAAAACTCATATAGAATATCTACAAAAATATTATGTAAACATCAAATATAATATTGAAATATTGAAAGTTTTCCTTCCTGATATAGGGAAAAAAGGGTGCCAGCTCTCACCATTTCTATTCAGAATTGTACTAAGTCTTAGCTAGTGCTATATGGCAAGAAAAATAAATATTATAAGGATTGGAAAGGAATAAATAAAAATGTCATTGTTCATGAATGACATGATTATGTATGTATAAAATTTTAGAAGTACGGATAAACTGTTAAAATTAGTAAGTGAATTTGGCAAGATCAAAATACAAAAATCAATCATATTTATATGTAGTGAAAAATTTTAAAATGATGATTTTTGCAATACCATGGAAAACACTTAGGAATAAATCCTAAGAAATGATATAAGAGATATCTACAGAGAAAACTCCAAAATATTTCTGAGAGAAAGACATAAATAAATGGGAAGACATACCGTATGTAGATTTGGAAGACAACATAGTTTCCTCCAAATTGATCTCTAGATCCATTGTAATCTCAATCAGAATCCAAGCCAGTTTTTTGTTTTTGTTTTTTAATGTAATGCAATCTCAAACCCCTGGAAGCTTTGTTAAAACTTGATAAGCTGATTCTAAAATGAATAACTCTGACAGTTTTGAAAAAGAACAAAGTTAAAGGATTTATATACTACTGGATATTAAGTTAAAAACCCATAGTAAATATGGTAGAATAAAACTGGCATGGTATAGATATACAATTCCTTCTCATTATTCATGGATTTAGATTTGCAAATTCACATACCTGCTAAAATTTATTTGAACCCCCAAATCAATATTTGCTGCTTCACAGTCATTAGAGGACATTTGCATAGCATTGAAAAATTTGAATTGCCTAACGTGCATATTACCAGCTGAGGGTGAACAAGCTGTCGGTTTCTCTCATATCTAAATAATGTCCTTTTTGTGATCAAGTGCCACATTTTTCACATTTTGTGCTTCTTGTTGATGATTTTGCTATTTAAATGGCCACCAAGAGTCGTGCTGAAGTGCTTGCTGGTGTTCCTAAGTGCAAGAAGGCAGTGATGTGCTCTACTGAGAAAATATATCTGTCATATAAGCTTCTTTTAGGTATAGTTATAGTGCTGTTAGCCATGAGCTTAGTGTTAACGAATCAACAATACATATTAAAGATTTTTTTTAAAAACAAAAACACACATAAAACAAGGTTATGTATTGATCAGTTGACACAAATGTTGTGACTGGAGGCTTTCAGGAACCTAATCTTTTATTTCGCATAGGAGCAACCATTTGGTATTTGCTAATTCAGTGTTTGCAGAAACTTTGTTATTAGCCATTGCAAATAATGAGAATTGACCACATAGGTCAGTGAGATGAAGTAGAAAACACAGAAATAGATTGATAATTGATTAAACTCAAAGTTGCCTTGGAAGTGCATGGGAAAGGGTCATTTTTTTCCAAAAAAGGAAATATCCAAATTGAAGTAAAAAGGAATCTTCATCTTTATCTTATGTTACACACAAAAAATCACTTCCATATGGACTTCAGATCTAAATGTGGAAAGTGAAGCAATACATTTTGTAAAAAATCACACAGGAGAATATCCTTATCAGCATTTTTTTTGGCAAAGATTTTTCTAAACAGAATTCAAAGTACTAACTATAAAAGAGAAGAATGAGATATTGGACTTCATGGAAATCAAGAATATCTATTAATTAAAAGACACCATTAAAAGAGTAAAAAGGCAAATCACTGAGTGGAAGATTTTTGCAATGCATATATATGACAAAGAATTCATATCCCCAATAAATAAGCAACTACTAACCATCAATAAGGAAAAGGCAAATAATCTGGTTTTAAATGGATTGTTTGAACAGGTGTTTATAAAAAAAGGATTTAAAAATGGCCAATAAGCATATGATAAGGTGACTATATTAGTTTATTAGGGCTTCTGTCATCAAGTACCACACAATGGGTGGCTTAAACAATAAAAATTTATGTTCTTACAGTTCTGGAGGCCGAAAGTTCAAGATCCTATTGGTAGAACTGGTTTCCTCTGAAACCTTTCTCCTTGACTTGCAGATGGCGCTCTAGCTGCTGCTTCATATGCTCATCCTTCTGTGCACACATGCCTCTGGTTTCTCCGTGTGTCATAATCTCCTCCTTTTATAAGGACACCAGTCATATTAATATATTAGGATATACCTTAACATCCTCATTTTAATTTAATTGCTTCTTCAAAGGCCCTGTCTCCAAATACAATCACATTCTGAGGTACTGGGGATTAGTGCTTCAACAAATGAATTTTGAGAGGACACAATTCAGTCCATAATAATGCTCAACATCATTACTTATCAGGGAAAGGCACATTAAAACAAAATATAACACTTTATATACACAAGAATTGCTAAAATTATAAAATGAAACAAAATAGACCATATCAAATGTTGATGAGTAAGTGGAGATGGGAACTGTCGTACTGCTGGTGACAGTATATGTTGGTACAAAACCTCTGAAAATTATCTGGAAGTGTTTACTAAAGCTGAATGTGTGCATATCTTCAGACCCAGCAATTTGACTCCTAGATATATGTCCAGCAGAAATGTGTGTTTATACATATGCACCAAAAATACATGCACTGGACTGGTTTAGGGAAGTATTATTTGTAGTAGCCAAAAACTAGAGCATAATTCAAACGTCCATCTTACAGAAGAAACTATAACACAAAAAAATACAGGTTGTACCATTTATATAAACTTCAGGTGTAGGCATAAGTAATCTAAGGTAACAAAATTTAGAATAGGGTTACCTTTAGGGGGCAATCACTGAAAAGGGGCAAGAGAGAAGCTTCGGGGGTACTAGAAATGTTCAATATCTTGATCTGGGTGGTGGTTTCATGAGTAGGTTAACCTTATAAAAAATTCAGGGGGCCAGGCACAGTGGCTCATGCCTGTAATCCAAGCACTTTGGGAGGTCGAGGCGGGTGGATCACAAGGTCAGGAGTTCAAGACCAGCCTGGCCAATATGGTGAAACCCCGTCTCTACTAATAATACAAAAATTAGCCGGGCGTGGTGGTGGGCCCCTATAGTCCCAGCTATTTGGGAGGCTGAGGCAGGAGAATCGCTTCAACCCGGGAGGTGGAGGTTGCAGTGAGTCGAGACCGCACTACTGCACTCCAGCCTGGGCAACAGAGTTAGACTCCATCTCAAAAAACAAAAACAAAAAAAAATTCAGATTTGTGCACTTTTCTGTATGTAAGTGATACTTCAACCAAAACATTAGATTTAAAAAGTTTAGATAATAGGCCAGGCGTGGCGGCTCACGCCTGTAATCCCAGCACTTTCGGAGGCCAAGGTAGGCGGATCACAAGGTTGGGAGATGGAGACCATCCTGGCTAACACAGTGAAACCCCATCTCTATTAAAAATACAAAAAATTAGCCAGGCGTACTGGCACGTGCCTGTAGTCCCAGCTACTCGGGAGGCTGAGGCAGGAGAATCCCTTGAACCTGGGGGGCGGAGGTTGCAGTGAGCCAAGATCCTACCACTGCACTCCAGCCTGGTGACAGAGGGAGACTCTGTCTCAAAAAAAAAAAAAAAAAATTTTATTCTCTTTGAAGCAATTGTGAATGGGAGTTCACTCATGATTTGGCTCTCTGTTTGCCTGTTATTGGTGTATAAGAATGCTTGTGATTTTTGTACATTGATTTTGTATCCTGAGACTTTGCTGAAGTTGCTTATCAGCTTAAGGAGATTTTGGGCTGAGACAATGGGGTTTTCTAGATATACAATCATGTCATCTGCAAACAATTTTACTTCCTCTTTTCCTAATTGAATACCCTTTATTTCCTTCTCCTGCCTAATTGCCCTGGCCAGAACTTCCAACACTAAGTTGAATAGGAGTGGTGAGAGAGGGCATCCCTGTCTTGTGCCAGTTTTCAAAGGGAATGCTTCCAGTTTTTGTCCATTCAGTATGATGTTGGCCGTGGGTTTGTCATAGATAGCTCTTATTATTTTGAGATACGTCCCATCAATACCTAATTTATTGAGCATTTTTAGCATGAAAGGTTGTTGAATTTTGTCAAAGGCCTTTTCTGCATCTATTGATATCATCATGTGGTTTTTGTCTTTGGTTCTGTTTATATGCTGGATTATGTTTATTGATTTGCGTATATTGAATCAGCCTTGCATCCCAGGGATGAAGCCCACTTGATCATGGTGGATAAGCTTTTTGATGTGCTGCTGGATTCGGTTTGCCAGTATTTTATTGAGGATTTTTGCATCAATGTTCATCAAGGATATTGGCCTGAAATTGTCTTTTTTGGTTGTGTCTCTGCCCGGCTTTGGTATCAGGATGATGTTGGCCTCATAAAATGAGTTAGGGAGGATTCCCTCCTTTTCTATTGATTGGAATAGTTTCAGAAGGAATGGTACCAGTTCCTCCTTGTACCTCTGGTAGAATTCAGCTGTGAATCCATCTGGTCCTGGACTCTTTTTGGTTGGTAAGCTATTGATTATTGCCACAATTTCAGAGCCTGTTATTGGTCTATTCAGAGATTCAACTTCTTCCTGGTTTAGTCTTGGGAGAGTGTATGTGTCGAGGAATTTATCCATTTCTTCTAGATTTTCTAGTTTATTTGCGTAGAGGTGTTTGTAGTATTCTCTGATGGTAGTTTGTATTTCTATGGGATCAGTGGTGATATCCCCTTTATCATTTTTTATTGCGTCTATTTGATTCTTCTCTCTTTTTTTCTTTATTAGTCTTGCTAGCGGTCTATCAGTTTTGTTGATCCTTTCAAAAAATCAGCTCCTGGATTCATCAATTTTTTGAAGGGTTTTTTTTGTCTCTATTTCCTTCAGTTCTGCTCTGATTTTAGTTGTTTCTTGCCTTCTGCTAGCTTTTGAATGTGTTTGCTCTTGCTTCTCTAGTTCTTTTAATTGTGATGTTAGGGTGTCAATTTTGGATCTTTCCTGCTTTCTCTTGTGGGCATTTAGTGCTATAAATTTCCCTCTACACACTGCTTTGAATGTGTCCCAGAGATTCTGGTACGTTGTGTCTTTGTTCTCGTTGGTTTCAAAGAACATCTTTATTTCTGCCTTCATTTTGTTATGTACCCAGTAGTCATTCAGGAGCAGGTTGTTCAGTTTCCATGTAGTTGAGCGGTTTTGAGTGTTTCTTAATCCTGAGTTCTAGTTTGATTGCACTGTGGTCTGACAGACAGTTTGTTATAATTTCTGTTCTTTTACATTTGCTGAGGAGAGCTTTACTTCCAACTATGTGGTCAATTTTGGAATAGGTGTGGTGTGGTGCTGAAAAAAATGTATATTCTGTTGATTTGGGGTGGAGAGTTCTGTAGATGTCTATTAGGTCAGCTTGGTGCAGAGCTGAGTTCAATTTCTGGGGATCCTTGTTAACTTTCTGTCTGGTTGATCTGTCTAATGTTGACAGTGGGGTGTTAAAGTCTCCCATTATTATTGTGCGGGAGTCTAAGTCTCTTTGTAGGTCACTCAGGACTTGCTTTATGAATCTGGGTGCTCCTGTATTGGGTGCATATATATTTAGGATAGTTAGCTCTTCTTGTTGAATTGATGCCTTTACCATTATGTAATGGCCTTCTTTGTCTCTTTTAATCTTTGTTGGTTTAAAGTCTGTTTTATCAGAGACTAGGATTGCAACTCCTGCCTTTTTTTGTTTTCCATTTGCTTGCGTCCTCTTCTAGGAGAACTACAAACCACTGCTCAATGAAATAAAAGAGGATACAAACAAATGGAAGAACATTCCATGCTCTTGGGTAGGAAGAATCAATATCATGAAAATGGCCATACTGCCCAAGGTAATTTATAGATTCAATGCCATCCCCATCAAGCTACCAATGACTTTCTTCACAGAATTGGAAAAAACTACCTTAAAGTTCATATGGAACCAAAAAAGAGCCCGCATCACCAAGTCAATCCTAAGCCAAAAGAACAAAGCTGGAGGCATCACGCTACCTGACTTCAAACTATACTACAAGGCTACAGTAACCAAAACAGCATGGTACTGGTACCAAAACAGAGATATAGATCAATGGAACAGAACAGAGCCATCAGAAATAATGCCACATATCTACAACTATCTGATCTTTGACAAACCTGAGAAAAACAAGCAATGGGGAAAGGACTCCCTATTTAATAAATGGTGCTGGGAAAACTGGCTAGCCATATGTAGAAAGCTGAAACTGGATCCCTTCCTTACACCTTATACAAAAATTAATTCAAGATGGACTAAAGACTTAAACGTTAGACCAAAAACCATAAAAACCCTAGAAGAAAACCTAGGCATTACCATTCAGGACATAGGCATGGGCAAGGACTTCATGTCTAAAACACCAAAAGCAATGGCAACAAAAGCCAAAATTGACAAATGGGATCTAATTAAACTCAAGAGCTTCTGCACAGCAAAAGAAACTACCATCAGAGTGAACAGGCAACCTACAAAATGGGAGAAAATTTTCGCAACCTACTCATCTGACAAAGGGCTAATATCTAGAATCTACAATGAACTCAAACAAATTTACAAGAAAAAAACAAAGAACCCCATCAACAAGTGGGCGAAGGACATGAACAGACACTTCTCAAAAGAAGACATTTATGCAGCCAAAAGACACATGAAAAAATGCTCATCATCACTGACCATCAGAGAAATGCAAATCAAAACCACAATGAGATACCATCTCACACCAGTTAGAATGGCAATCATTAAAAAGTCAGGAAACAACAGGTGCTGGAGAGGATGTGGAGAAATTGGAACACTTTTACACGGTTGGTGGGACTGTAAACTAGTTCAACCATTGTAGAAGTCAGTGTGGCAATTCCTCAGGGATCTAGAACTAGAAATACCATTTGACCCAGCCATCCCATTACTGGGTATATACCCAAAGGACTATAAATCATGCTGCTATAAAGACACATGCACACGTATGTTTATTGCGGCACTATTCACAATAGCAAAGACTTGGAACCAACCCAAATCTCCAACAATGATAGACTGGATTAAGAAAATGTGGCACATATATACCATGGAATACTATGCAGCCATAAAAAATGATGAGTTCATGTCCTTTGTAGGGACATGGATGAAATTGGAAATCATCATTCTCAGTAAACTATCGCAAGGACAAAAAACCAAACACCGCATGTTCTCACTCATAGATGGGAATTGAACAATGAGAACACATGGACACAGGAAGGGGAACATCACACTCTGGGGACTGTTGTGGGGTGTGGGGAGGGGGGAGGGATAGCATTAGGAGATATACCTAATGCTAAATGGCGAGTTAATGGGTGCAGCACACCAGCATGGCACATGTATACATATGTAACTAACCTGCACATTGTGCACATGTACCCTAAAACTTAAAGTATAATAAAAAAAAGTTTAGATAATAGTAAAAAAAAAATTGATTTCATGCATGTTTCAAAATATCATATAAACTATTTTGCAACTTGCTGATTTTTCTCAACATTTAAAAAAATAGCTATATTGAGGCCAGGTGTGGTGGCTCATGCCTGTAAATCCCAGCACTTTGGGAGGCGGAGGTGGGCAGATTGCTTGGGTCCAGGAATTCAAGACCAGCCTGGCAACATGGTGAAACCCTGTCTGTACAAATAATACAAAACTTAGCTGGGCATGATGGCACACACCTGTATTCTCAATTACTGGAGAGGCTGAAGTGGGAGGATCAACTGAATCCAGAAGGTAGAGGCTACAGTGAGCTGTGATTGCACCACTGCACTCCAGCATGGGTGACAGAGTAAGACCCTGTTTCAAAAAAAATAAATAATAAATAAATAAATAAATAAATAAAAATAAAATATAAAGGGCTTTATTGAGATATAATTAACAGACTATACAATTTACCCATATAAAGTATAAAATTTGTTTTTAGTATATTCACAAATATCCAACCATCACCACTATCAATTTTAATAACTTTTTTTGCAAATAAAAAATTATTTGTTATTTATTTAAACTGTCATGGTTTAGTTTACAATTTTTAAAAAAGTTCTAAAAATGTTTAAAATGTAGTATATACTCGCATGGCTTATGAAGTTTTAGATAGAGTTATATTACTTAAATTGTTCAAAGTTCAATATATTTTAAATTAAGAAGAATATATGTATTTTTTTCCATAAGTTATTGGGGTACAGGTGGTATTTTGTTATATGAGTAAGTTCTTTAGTGGTGATTTGTGAGATTTTGGTGCACCCATCACCCAAGCAGTATACACTGAACCTTATTTGTAGTATTTTATCCCCCGCCCTCCTCCCTTTCTTTCCCCCAGTCCCCAAAGTCTATGGTATCATTCTTATGCCTTTGCGTTCTCATAGCTTGTCTCCTACATATCAGTGGGAACATATGAGGTTTGATTTTCCACTCCTGAGTTACTTCACTTAGAATAATAGTCTCCAATCTCATCCAGGTCGCTGTGAATGCTGTTAATTCATTCCTTTTTATGGCTGCGTGGTATTCCATTGTATATGTATACCACAGTTTCTTTATCCACTCATTGATTGATGGGCATTTGGGTTGGTTCCACGATTTTGCTATTGTGAATTGTGCTGCTATAAACATGCATGTGCAAGCATCTTCTTAGAATAATGGCTTCTTTTTTCCTCTGGGTAGATATCCAGTAATGGGATTGCTGGATCAAATGGTAGTTCTACTTTTAGTTGTTTAAGAAATCTCCACACTGTTTTCCATAGCAGCTGTACTAGTTTACATTCCCACCAGCAGTGTAGAAGTGTTCCCTGTTCACCACATCCACGCCAACATATACTGTTTTTTGATTTTTTGATTATGGCCATTCTTGCAAGAGTGAGATGATATCGCATTGTGGTTTTGATTTGCATTTCCCTAATCATTAGTGATGTCAAGCATTTTTTATTATGTTTCTTGGCCATTTGTATATCTTCTTTCGAGAATTGTCTATTCAGGTCCTTAGCGCACTTTTGATGGGATCTTTTTTTTTTTTCTTACTGATTTGTTTAAGTTTGTTGTAGATTCTGGATATTAGTCCTTTGTCAGATGTATAGATTGTGAAGATTTTCTCCCACTGTGTGAGTTGTCTGTTTACTCTGCTGACTGCTCCTTTTGCTGTGCAAAAGCTCTTTAGTTTAATTAGGTCTCAGCTATTTATCTTTGTTTTTATTGCATTTGCTTTTGAGCTCTTGGTCATGAAATCCTTGCCTAAGCCGATGTCTAGAAGGGTTTTTCCAATGTTATCATCTAGAATTTTTATGGTTTCAGGTCTTAAGTTTAAGTCCTTGATCCATCTTGAGTTGATTTTCGTATAAGGTGAGAGATGAGGATCCAGTTTCATTCTCCTACATGTGGCTTGCCAATTATCCCAGCACCTTTACTGAATAGGATGTCCTTTCCCCACTTTATGTTTTTGTTTGCTTTGTCAAAGATCAGTTGGTTGTATTTGTATTTTTCAGTTTCAAGTCTTTGTCTTCTTAAATTTATTTATTTGTCTTCTTAAAATTATTTACTTCTTAAATTTATTGCTTTATTCTTTAAGATGCTATTATAAATTAAATTGCTTTCTTAACTTAATTTTGAATATTTCATTGCAAGGGTATAAAAATACAACTGATTTTGGTTTATTGCAACCTTGTTCAACTCATTTATGAGTTTTAATAGTTTTTTAGTGTATTCCTTAGGATTTCCTACATACAAGGTTATATCATCTGCAAATAAAGATAATTTTACTTTTTCCTTTCTAGTCTATATGTCTTTCATTTCTTTTTCTTCCTTAATTGCCCTGCCTATAACCTCCAGTACAATGTTGAATAGAAATGGTCAGAGTGGACCTCTTCATTTTGTTCCTGATCTTAGGAACAAAGCATCCAGTCTTTCACCAGTGAGGTTGATGTTGGCTATGTTTTTTCACAGGCATCTTTTATTAAGTTGAGCAAATTCTTCTCTATTCCTAGTCTGTTGAGTGTCTTTATCATAAAAGGGTGTTGGATTTTGTCAAATGATTATTCTGCATCTATTGAGATGATTATGCAGTTTTTTTATTCTAATGATATGATGTATTACATTAATTGATTTTTGGAAGTCAGGTCAACCTTGCATTTTTGGGATTAATTTCACTTGGTCAATGTGTATGTTGCTGGATTTGGTTTGCTAATATTTTGTTGAGAATTTTAAGTTAATTAATTTTAATTTATTAAAATTTAAATTTTTATTATTTATTAAAATTTATTATTTTAATAAATAATAAAAATAATATTTTAATAAATAAAAATTATTATTTATTAAAATTTAATTTAATTTTAATTAATTTTAATTTAATTTTATAAATATGCATCCATATTTATAAAGATATTGGCCTGTAATTTTCATTTCCTGTGATGTCTTTGTCTGGTTTTGGTATCAGAGTAATACCTGCCTCATAAAATGAGTTGGGAGAGAGGAAGTGGTCCCCCATTTGCTATTTTTTGGAATTGGCATTACTTCTTTAACAGTTGATGAAATTCAGTGGTGAAGTCAACTGGGCCTGGGAGTTTCACTGTTGGTAGTTTTTTAAAAGTTTTAATTATTATGGATACATAATAGGAGTATATATTTATGGGGTACCTATATAATATTTTGATACAGACATGTAATGTATACGTGGGTAGTTTTTTTTTTTTTTTTTTCTGAGATAGGGTTTCACTCTATCACCCAGGCTGGAGTATGGTGGTACGATCTCAGCTCACTGCAACCTCTGCCTCCCTGGCTCAAGTGATCCTCACATCAGCCTCCTGAGTAGCTGAGACTACAGACATGGGCCACTGTACCTGGCTAATTTTTTTTTTTTTTTTGTAGAGTTGGAGTTTCACCACGTTGCTGAGGCTGGTCTTGAACTCCTGAGCTCGAGTTCAAGCTTTGGCCTCCTAAAGTGTTGAGATAACAGGGACGGCGCCTGGCCTGTGGGTAGTTTTTTTAATTACTAACTCGACCTCTGCACTTGTTAACTTGTTATGTATCTATGCATATTTTCTACTTTCTTGTTGAGCCAGAGTTGGTAATTTGTGTCTTTTAGGAATTTTGTCCATTTCATCTAAATTATGTAATCTATTGGCATATAATTATTCATAAAATTCTTTGATAATTCTTTTTACTTCTGTAAGTTTGGTGATAATGTTCCCTCTTTCATGTCTGATTCTGGTAAGTTGAGTCCTCCCTTCACTCTCCATTAATCTAGCTAAAGGTTTGTCAATTTTGTTGATCTTATCAAACAACTGGCTTTTGATTTCATTGATTTTTTCTCTAATTAAAAAAATTGTTTCATTTATCTTTCCTCTACTTTTATTACTTATTTTCTTCTTTTGCTTCAGGCTTAGTTTGCTTTTCTTTTTCCCGTATCCTAAGGTGTTAGGTTAGGTTATTGATTTGAGATCTTTCTTCTTTAATGTGGGCTTTTGCAGCTATGTATTTCCTTCTAAGCACTGCTTTAGCTGCAGCCCGTGAATTTTGGTATGAAGTCTTTCTTTTCATTCATCTGAAAGTATTTCAGGATTTCCTTTTTGATTTCTTCTTTAAGTCTTGGGTTATTTAGGAGTATGTTTTATTTCCATGTATTTGTGAGTTTTCCCATTTTTTTCCCACTACTGATTTCTAATTTCATCCCATTGTGGTTGGAGAACATATGTTGTATTATTTTTATCTTTTTAAATTTACTGAGATTCATTTTGTGGCCTAGCATATGGTCTACTGAAGAATCCTCCACATCCACTTGAGAAGAATGTATACTGTTATCATTGGGTGAAGTTTCGTGTTCTCTAGAAGTCTGTTATGTGTAGTTGGTTTATAGAGTTACTCAAGTCTTCTGTTTTCTTGTTGATTATCTGTCTAGCTGTTCTATCCATTATTAAAAGTGGGATATTGAAGCCTCCAGTTATAATTGTTGAATTATCTGTTTCTCCCTTCATTTCTGTCAGTTTTTGCTTTATGCATCTTGGTGCTCCATTTCAGAAGCATATATGTTTATAATTATTATATCTTCATGGTAGATTGACCTTTTATTATTATAAAATGTCCCTCATTATTTCTGATAATATTTTTTGTTTTAAGGTCTCTTTTGTCTGTTATTAGTAGTATCTGTTATTCAGTTTTTAAGTGATTGCTGTTTGCATAATACATAATTTTTACCTTTTTACTTTCAATCTATTTCTATATTTGAATCTAAAGTGTGTCTCCTGTAGATCATATTTTTTTATCCAGTCTGACAATCCTTTTGATTGGATTGTTTAATCCATCTATGTTTAATATTATTACTTCTATAGTTGAGTTTTCATCTGCCATTTTACTTTTTATTTTTATTTTATTTTTTATTTATTTATTTTTGAGACGGAGTCTTGCCCTGTCGCCCAGGCTGGAGTGCAGTAGTGCAATCTCAGCTCACTGCAAGCTTCACCTCCCAGGTTCAGGCCATTCTCCTGCCTCAGCCTCCCAAGTACAGGCGCCCACCACTATGCCTGGCTAATTTTTTTGTATTTTTAGTAGAGATGGGGTTTCACAGTGTTAGCCAGGATGGTCTTGATCTCCTGACCTCGTGATCCACCCACCTTGGCCTCCCAAAGTGCTGGGATTACAGGCATGAGCCACCGTGCCCGGCCTACTTTATATTTTTTATATTTTTTTTGTTCCATTTCTTTTGTACTGCTTTCTTTTGCATTAAGCATATATTTCTAAGGTAGTATTTTCATTTCTTCCATGATTTTTTTCACTATATTTTCTTGTAATTTTTGTGGTTGCTCTAGGATTTACCATATGATTTGGTTTGGCTCTGTGTCCCCACCCAAATCTCACCTTGAACTGTAATAATTCCTGTGTGTCAAGGGCAGGACCAGGTGGAGATAATTGAATCATGGGGGCAGTTTCTCCCATGCTGTTCTTGAGATAGTGAGTGAGTTCATATGAGATCTGATGGTTTTATAAGGGACTTTCCCCTTCTCTCAGCACTCATTCTTTCTCCTGCCATCCTGTGAAAAGGTGCCTTCTGCCATGATTGTAAATTTCCTGAGGCCTCCCCAGCCATGCTGAACTGTGAGTCAATTAAACCTCTTTTCCTTATAAATTACCCAGTCTTGGGTATGTCTTTATTAACAGTGTGAGAACAAACTAATACACCATATACACATTTACTTATCAGAATAAACTTCAGATTTATACTTGTTTAATTTCAGTAATGTCTATCTATCTAATCTATCAATGTTATTCTTATATAGCTCTATTCCTTTTCTTCTATTTTTGTAGCATTATTGTTCTACATATTATAGCTACTGATGTCACAAACCTAATAATACACTGTTACAATCATCAATTTATGGTCATTTCCTTAGCCTGATATAGCCTAACTTCCACTCACATTTTTTTTTGCTGCCATTGGCAAATATATTACACTTATATTATATTTCAATATGTTATAGGCCCAACAATACATTACATACATCTTATTTTATACAATTAATGTTTAAATCAGTGAAGATAAGAAAGGGGAAAATATGCAGTTATACTTCTTTTCTGATTACATAATTAACTTTACAATGTGTGTGAGCGCATGTGTTTGAATTACCATCTGGGGTCACTTGCTTTCAGCATGTAGAACTTTTGTATTTCTTGTATGGAAGATCTGCTAGTAACAAATTATCTCAGTTTCTGTTTTCTGGAAAAGTCATTATTATAACTTCTTTTTTGAAAGATAGCTTTTGCTGTATATAGGATTCTTGTTTGACAGGGTTTTTTTTTTGTTTTAGCACTTTGAACATGTTATTCTACTATCTTATGGTCTCCGTTGCTTTTGTTGTGTAGTTTGCTGTTAATCTTATTGAGTTTTGTTGTGTAGTTTGCTGTTAATCACTTGTAAATGATGAGTCATTTTTCTCTTGCTGCTTTCAAAGTTTTTTCCTGGTCTTTGATTTTGGCATTTTTAGTGTGATGTGTCTATTTATAGATCTCTTTGAATTTATCCTACTTGGAATCATTGTACTTCTTGGGTATGTAGGTTAATGTTTTTCAATAAATTTGAGAAGGCTTCAGCCATTGTTTCTTCTAATATTTTTTCTTTTTCTTTGTCTTTCTTCTCTACTTCTGCTACTCCCATTACACATGTTGGGCAAGCTTAGTCATGCCCCACATTTCTCTGAGGCTCTGTTCATTTTTCTTCATTCATTTTTCTATCTTTCTTTGGCTTATGTAATCTCAATTGATTTATCTTCAAGTTCACTATTTTTTTCTCTGCCAGTTCAAATCTATTATGGAACATCTGTAGTGAATTTTTAAATTTTCTTTTATTATACTTTTTAATTTCAGAATTTTTGTTTGACTCTTTTTTATAGTTTCTGTCTCTTTATTGATATTATCTATTTGAGGAGACACTATGATCACACCTTTCTTTACTTCTTTTTTTTTTTTTTTGAGATGGAGTTTTGCTCTTGTCACCCAGACTGGAGTGCAGTCTTGGCTCACTGCAACCTCCGCCTCCTGGGTTCAAGTGATTCTCCTGCCTCAGCCTCCTGAGTAGCTGGGATTACAGGCTCCCACCACCAGCCTGGGCTAATTTTTGTATTTTTAGAAGAGACAGGGTTTTGCCATGTTGGCCAGGCTTGTCTTGAACTCCTGGCCTCCCAAAGTACTGGGATTACAAGCGTGAGCCACCATGCCTGGCCCTTTACTTCTTTAATTATGCTTTCCTTTAGTCCTGTTAACATATGTATAATGGCTACTTTGAAGTCTTTTCCATTAAATCCACCATCTGGTTGCTCTCACCAGCAGTTTCTGTTGCCTGCTATCAGATGTATGGGCCATACTTTCCTGTTTCTTTGTATGACTTGCATTTTTTATTTGGAAAATGAACATTTTAAATAATATATGTAGTACTCTGGATACTAAACTCCCCTCCCCCAGGTCTTGCTGTTGTTTGTTTGTTTGCTTGTTTTCTGACTCACTGGTATATTTTAGCGAATCCTACCCTCTACCACCTAGCTTCCTACAGTGTTAAGCCTCTTAAACTCTATAACATTATGGCTAAATGTCTCTATTGTTTTCTACAATTCCCTGGGGGTACAAATTGCTCTGCAAATGTATCCAAATTGTGATGGTTTGACTTATGATTTTTTTGACATTACAATAATGCAAAAGTAATATGCATTTAGTAGAAACTGTACTTTGCATTTTGAATTTTGATCTTTTTTCGGGTTAGCGATTTGCAATATGATACTCTTGCAATGCTGGGTGGTGGCAGTGAGCCATTCTGTTTTTCACTTTCAGGACAGTACTCAATAAATTACATGAGATAGTGTTGACTATCTCAACACTTTATTATAAAATAGGCTTCATGTTAAATGATTTTGCCTAGCTGTAGGCTAAGGTAAGTGTTCTGAGTGAGCATTTTTAAGTTAGGCTAAGCTAAGCTATAATGTTCAGTAGGTTAAGTATATTAAATGCACTTTTGACTTATGACAGTTTCAACTTACAATGGGTTTGTGGGGACATAACTCCATAATAAGTTGAGGAGCATCTGTAGTTTCTGAGGTCAGTGTTTGATATTTGTTCTGATCACAGGAGAGCTTCTCCCAGCTTTCTTATTCTTTCACTAGGAACAGTGCTGCAATATGTATTCTTGTATATATTTCCTAGTGCACATGTGTAAAGTTTCTCTAAGGTAAACATCTAGCAGTAAAATTTCTCAGTTGTGTAACATTATGGCCAACTTTATTTAATATTGCCAAAATAATCTTTGAAGTATTTAGATGAATTTCTATTCCCTCCATCCTCAGCAATAGTTTGTGTTATCGGAACTAATAATATTTTGCAATTCTGATTAGTGTGAAATGATTCTCTTTGTTTTATTAATTTGCATCTCTTGATTACTACCAAGATTGAGCAATTTTTCATATTTTATTGATGATACTTGTTTCCTATTTTGAAAATTATCTTTATTTCTTTTGCCCATTTTTCTTTTTTTTTTTCTTTTTTTTGGGGGGAAGAGGGCAGGGGAGTGGGGTGGGGTGGGGATATTGTTTTGTAGGAAATCTTTTTTACATTGTGGTACAAATTCCTTGTTGGTATATGGATTGTGAATTTATTCTTCCAGTTTTTAGAACTTAGCTGATTGACCTAAAAGTGACACATGACCTAAGCTTACCCAACACAATTTTTTCTCTGAGAGTATGAAAGAAATTTAGAACTCAGAAGGCAGAGACTGAGAGTTATGTTTGTGGCTAGGCTGAAGAGAAAAATCATGGTCTTCTTGTGAAGTCCCCAGTGATGTCCTGTTTCCTTCACTTCCAATGTCAACTCTTCCTTTGATTCTGTGAAATATGCCAGTATCCTTTCAATACCCACCTACTTAAAAATTATTATTATGCTATGTGGAGTTCATTTGTTGTTGCTTCTAACCACAAAAATGAATCTTAAAGATAACTTTAATAAAATGCTCAAATTTCTGGCTTAGGTAATTGGTCTGAGAGTGACGTCATTAACCAAAAATCAGAATGATAGGAGTGAGCAGGGAGTAGAATTTGAGGAGAGATAGTTGGTGCAGATTTGCCATGTTTAATTGTGCTACCTGTGAAGTATCCAAGTGGAACTGCCCAGAAACAGTGTGAAATGTGAGAAAGAAAAAGGACCAAGAACAGAAACCTAGCTAATGCTAACTCTTAAAGAGGAAAAACAGGCCATAAAGAGATCTGAGATAAGGTAGCCAGAGATCATGGTGGTGTGAGAAAGAGATTCAAGAAGTGGGGAATAGAGAACAGAATAAATGAGTAAGAGACCTGAGTTTAAGGAGAGAGTGGCTTCTATCAGGTCAAGGAATATTTGGCAGTGAGGAGTCATAAATGGTGTTGCCCTGGTCAGTGTTAGGGGCTAGAAATCAGACTGCAGAAGGTCAAGAAGTCAATGGGACATTAGGAAGTGGAGAGTGTGTGTAGAGCCATATTTTGAGGAACTTAATGTGAAAGGGAGCAGAGATAAGACAATAGTTAGAAGGGGTGTCAGGTTGAGGGGGGTACTGAAGGTGTAGGAGAATTGTGCATGTTAATATGTAAGGGAAAGGACCAGAAGGAGAAGCAGAAAAACATGCAAAAGAGACAATGATTTTTGGGAGACAGGAGGGAATGGGGCTGAACATAGATCGAGGGGTTTTTCTAAGAGGGAAAGAGAGTAAGGGTGTGTTTTGTCATATCGCAAATAGTTATGCACTGTGTAAGACATGCTATGAAGTATTGCAACATGATAAGAGGTTACCCAGGAGAGAGCTATTAAATTTCTGTCTGTGGTGTCAGAAAGACTCCATCCAGAAGGTTCACTTTATTCTTGTATGACCGACTGACTGCCTGTCAGCGGAGTACTCAGAACCACAGACATTAGCTTTGTCACTTTATGGTTCTTCGGGATCAAGGATTTTGTAGACTCGATGCATTTTTTAGGCTCTTTTTGTTCAACTATAGGAATATATGATAGTGCAGAAAATAAATCTTGCTTTTTCCGTTTCTCCATATACAGATTCCATGAGGAAAGTCTCAGTCTTCATCAAGGTTACTGTATGAACAGAGAAGTTTCTCTTGTAATACTTCCCAGCGTTTTTCTACATCATGACACACAGAAAAAAAAAAGGATAGTATTTTTCCTGTATGCTGGGGGTGAACAGGTTGCACAATTGGTATCAGGGACTCCTCTCTGAGTATCCTAAGGGATTCAATAGCTTGGGCACACCTGAGCACACCTGCAACTTATTTGGTGTGCTATAGCATTATTTCAACTGGAATGTCCACCCTAAGGTGTGTTCCCTCACGCTTTGATCTCTTTTCAGTTTCTGCTGTATGATAAAGGACTTCCCTCTCACCACTAAAATCCTTACCAGAAGTATTCAACATGTCATGTAGGAGGATGCTTAAATACTGAAAGCACATGGCTTGCTGTGCCTTTACATATCTCCTTCATAAATGTCTATATTATCTTAACCATCTGCATTCAAATATACTGTATAGGTCTCTAAATTATCTCATTGCAAAGTTATTTCCTATTTCTCACTATATCAACTCTGGTATTACTGTCATAGCTTATTCTTTTCCTCTTTTTCTTTCAGAAACTACAAAGATATTTCACAAGTTAGAGTGGTATAATGATGGGAGAAAGCATGTTCGTTACACTAGACACTATACTGCAGTATATATCTAATACATTATAAATAAGTTTCAGTGTGACAAAATCAGTAGGAAATAAGATATGTTTGTTTTTTTAAAATTTTCTGAATGCATTTTCGGTTGTTCTCCCATGGATAGAGACTTTTATGAAATGTGATTTTTGTAATTTATTTTTAACGCCTCATTTCTAGTTGTGCATAATTTTATGTTTGGTCTCTGGAGATTAAGATGTATTGTCAACTCTATGTCCTTTGTATTTAGACAAAGTTGTAGGAAGATAAGAACCTGGACTTTCTTGTTTCAACTACGACAAGGAGAAAAATACAGGAATGTATTATGCATGGAAATGTTGAGTTGTATGGAAAATTGTGTTTTAAGACCTACTGTAGATCTATGTCGGTGTCTGTGAAAGAGAGGATAATTAGTGCCTGCACTCTCAGTCATATCAGACTAAAGGTAATGGGGTGTAAGAAATGGTTCATTAGGCTCTCTCAAGTACTTTTACTGTGTCCATACTATTTATACCAGCAGAAAAAATTCAGTCTTTAAAATGAAGTCGAAGCATTAGCCTTAGATTCTTCAATATGAGAAATAACATTGAGTAATGATCCTTTGAAGTCAAATGAAAAAAATATACATAAAAAACCTACATAGTGTTTATTGGCTTATACGTCACTCACACAGAACACTTATAATGTCTGACCTCCTCCCTCTTGACTGCTGGCTGCACACCTGATATGTCTCTAGGAGCTTGGTGAGGAATAACAGGTAAGATCAGAAACCAGTTTGCTAAACACAATCACTGCCCATATAGGAATTTTATTTATTTATTAATTATTTATTTATTTATTTTGAGATGGAGTCTCGCTCTGTTGCCCAGGCTGGAGTGCAGTGGTGTGATCTCGGCTCACTGCACCCTTCGCCTCCTGGGTTCAAGCAATTCTCCTTCCTCAGCCTCCTGAGTAGCTGGGATTACAGGAACGTGCCACCATGCCTGGCTAATTTTTGTATTTTTAGTAGAGACAGGGTTTTACCATGTTGGCTAGGCTGATCTGGAACTCCTGACCTCAGGTGATTCGCCTGCCTCAGCCTCCCAAAGTGCTGGGATTACAGGCGTGAATCATTGCACCCAGCCAGGAATTTTAATTGAAAGGCAACTTGTTGTAAAAAGTATCTTACCTGGGGCAGATTGGGAAAAGTGGGGAGGAAGCAAGCAATAATGAGACCAGGGTTCTCTCTTCTAGAAAAGTTGCCTGTGATGGTGGATATGAAAATCAGGTCAATTAACAGAGGTTATAGTGTCTCTCATGAACTTACTCAAATACTGCTTACAGAGTTGTTGAGGCAGAGGTATTGGAAAGGGGTGGAGTAGTGTGTTTGATGCTGTCTAGACCACATCTAGTTCTGGAGGAAATTTCTGAAGATAGTCTCTTTTAATATCCTTCCTCCTCCTCATCTCTCCCCCTTTCTATAAATCTGGGATGCACTTCTGAGCTTTGAAGCCGATGCTGTGCATACTTTAGTGGCTATAGTTGGAAATTCCGTGGCTGCAAGCAGAACAGTTCTTCAGCCTATGGAAAGAAAAAGGAGGTACCATGAAGAGTTAGTAGGGGAAGATCTAGCAGAGTTTGCAATTTGGGATAAGCTTCATATTTCATTCTTCTGTGGTCTCTTCTGCATATTTGGAGAATAAAGTTGAAAAACCTGTAATTCCTGTATGAATGGAGTCTATAAATGTTCTGGTAATGTTTTCAGAAACTAATTATATTAAGAGAATCTGATAGGTGTGGCAAACCACCATGGCACATGTATACCTATGTAACAAACCTGCACATTCAGCACATATATCCCAGAACTTAAAGTAAAATAAAAAAAAAAAAAAAAGAGAGAGAGAGAATCTGGTAGTAAATTAGGTCAGGCCTAGTACTTGACTTGTGTCTAGTTTAGTCTCTTAATATCCCATTAGTTTCTGGATCCCCTAAGCCTTGCAGGTAGCTGGGCAAAAGTAGTGAAAACAGCTCTGTCCTGGAGAGGAAGGAACCTTGTAAGTTCTTTGAGGGTAGTGACATGTCTGAATTGTGGCTCTGTGGCATCATGTACAATTGTGAGTGAATGAGTACATGCTCTTTTACTTTGATTGGTATGCTAGGAGAGGGAGATTGGAAGAAGGGAAGAGAAAGCTTAGGAAATACATAGGAACTGCCCACTCCTTTGTGCATATTGCAGAGACCCTGTTTTATACATCACTGTTGGGTTTGATCTAATGAAAGATAGACTGATCTAATGAAAGATACACAATGAAATAAAATACTTTGGGTTCCTGAAAAACTCAATCCCTAACAGGTATTTTGAGAAATAAATGCCAAACAACTAGCTTGAGGGATTGTTTAATGAAATTGACTACTTTGAGACAAATCATTGTTTCAGAAATGGTAAAATTTCACTATAGTGGGGAAGGTGGTCTTGATAAGCAAACTTTTCAGTACATTGGATGACTGGCTACCTATTCATCCACTCTCCTTAAGATTGATCTTATCTTCATTTATTCTTGAAAAAATGTCAGGAAATTGTTGGGTAAAAAATTGTCATTGGGAAATGTCTATAATGACTCAACACTATTTATTAGATAGTAGGAGTTCCAAATTGGGTTAAAAGTCCACAACATGAAACAAAATAAAAGGCCCTTGAAGTAACATTTTTTAGAATTACAGCTCTTGTAAAGCAGCAACAATTACTGAATACTCTTGAGAGCTTTTAAAATTGTTTTTAATTCACATAGCTAGAACAGATACATGTAATTTGAACACAAGATTTGGAGCCAGAAGACCTTGATTCAAGTTTCAGCATTGCCACTTCCTGCTGTGTCTCTTTATTTCTGAGTACTTTTCTCATTTGTGAAGTGGGTAGAATGACATGAAAAAGTAGTGTATCATACAATGGATGTGCATTGTTAGTTCCAAAGTGCTGTACAAGCAGCAATAGGAATAGCAGTTGTTACTAAGATAGCTTTTATAAAGTGAACCTTCTTCTCCCTTTTTCTAGTCTATCTTCCTAACTCCGTTTCATATTCTTTGGTTTTTCAAGATTGATTTCATCCTGAACACACTAACCCACTAAGCCTAGAGAAACGTGGTTTTTAGGCCTTCCGTGGTTGCTTGCAGAATTGTGTGGCTCAGAAGCCTAGCATTTTTCTTGCTTATCCAGGCACTAAGAATGCAAATATTAACCCAATTTCTTCCATTGGAAAAACACTTTCCCCCTTTCCCTGAGAATTGGGATTTAAACACATTAACAGCAATTAGTACCTGAGCCAAGTATTCAGATTTTGAATAAAACTACAGTTGACATTTGCTCCTGGACGAGAGAGTGAAAAATGGTCCATAAAGTTTCTATTAACTTCAAAAGCAGCAGCATCTGCTCCAATCCACAAAGCTTCAGAGTCTACCATGGAGGAAGAGAGTGCTCTCTGTGAGCTAAGAATCCAGCCAGCAGTCAAGACCACAGTCTTCCTAGTTTGGCATTAAAACACTGAAGGAGGGTATCATTTCCAGCAAAAACTTGGAGCAGTTTTATGAAGCAAGATGTGAATGCAGTGTTATGCTTGAGGCTAGCTGAGGAAACTTGGGAGTGCAGCAACCTGAAGAAAGTTCTGCCCAATGCATTTATTTCAAAAAGGTTATTCCAGTGTCTTCCCCTCTTTCTTTTCCTCATCCTCATTTTTAATTGCATCCTCCTTCTATGTTCCTCCTGTTCCTTTTCCTGGTGGATTTTTTTTTTCCCTCCCGCCATGAATATTTGCATAACTCAGTGTAGAAGTTTGTATCCTATACCTCTTTAGGGCTGCTTCCTGATGGAATATTGGGTATTATGTATTAAAAATGACCCAATATTTTCCAAACAATACTGTAGTTTTCTCAGCTACTTAAATTTTCCCCCCAAAATTTAGGGGAATTCTGGACCATTTTGCAATTAGTTAAGGATTATATTTCCTTATTTTTATTAATTTTATGTAAAGTGGGATTTATCAGTGGAGCATTCATTGACACTGACTTCAATTTATTCTGATGAAACTGACTGACATCTGTGTGTGCTGTTCATCAGTCATAATTTAAACCATTCTTAATTGCATTAAATGTAAATTAAGACATTCAATTTCAGCCATTATTTTTCATAAAACACTGTGAACTGAGTTTTAGTGGGTCAAGAGATCTTACATTCAAGATAAATAGGGTAAATTCAAAACTTACCATTTATGTTCATATTTCACCCTTTGTCGACGATTTCTTTTGTTGCTTACTAGATTGGAACAATTAATTTGCTCTCTGAAGAGACGGATGACTAAGGAAGATGTAACTGAAGTTTTTAACAAATGATTTTATCATTTTTAGAGCTTGCCTATGTTTGAAATATATGATTTAAAAACCTTTAACTAACTGTGTACCTAAACCTAATGATAATTTGAATTGAAAGTGCCACACTAAGTTCTCTGATTTGGAACTTGCACCTTTAAATCCTTGGATTTTAAGAATTTAGGATTACATTTTTTAAAAAATGGCTTAGCTATGCTAATATAAACTTTCAACACTATATCTTAGAATATTAATGTAAAAATTAGCAACATCTGTGATGTAGGACATACTAGATGACCTAATATATATAGTAAAGAATAATCTTCCCCACTTCCCTTCTGGATAAGTATTGCATTTTCCAAATAATGTACCCTAGTTTCATTTGTAAGCAACTGTTCCTAACTCCTACAATTCTTCCCATTGAATCATGTTTTAGTCATATAATTATTAGATGATAATGATAATTTTTAATAGTAAATAATAAATAGGCATTGTATGATATATTTTAATGAGAATATTAAAATATGGTTAATAGTCACCCCTAAAGAAAAATTCAATAGTATAGCCTATGATGGAGAACCTGAGGGAAATCAGGCTCAGATGAAAGTCACACTGTTAGCAACAATTAGTTTTCAATAGAATAAAATATCAAATAGCTGTGTTGGAGAGATTGGATTTGGCTGGGTTCCTGATACTTATTTTTATCTAGGAAGGTATTGGGACACTTTTAGGCTTAGAGTTTTTGTTTTATTTGTTTCTAAAAAATAATTGTCTTGACATACATGACTAAATACCAGTTTATTCTTAGAGAGAAAAGAAGTTCCCAGGATCTTCTGGATGTGCTCGTATGCTGAGCTTATACTGTACTGTGCAATAGCCACAGGAGACGTATATGTATTTAAGAAGAACATGCTGTGCCATTCACCCCAGTCAGTGGTGAGAGGTTTCCTTTGATAACAAACTAGCTACAACTTTGCCATGCATTAAACCCCTTTGTTTTCCAATGGAAAGTTGGTCAACAAAGAGAATAAAACTGTCACACTTGCCTTAGTAACTTCTGTAGTAAAATTTTATATGACTATTATATACAACATTTACATTCCCATGTCAGTTCAACTGATGGAAAATGAAGTGTTGCAATAAGTCTGGAGATGGGTAGTGATGCAATCATTCTACTGGTTTCTTGCTATTAATATATGTCTCTTACTCATTTTTAAAGCTAGCATAAATGAGAGTACTGAATATAAATGGCTTTTGTAAGTCATCCAGGTCAGTGAAGCATGTCATTGTTTGCAACCTGAGTTCCGTGAGAGCTCTGGGTGGTTGATAGGCATACGGTATATTTTTCTCATAAATGAAAAAATACAAACAATACTCACAGCATTTAATGAATATTATAAAAAATACGAGTTTCCATAGGAAAAAATTAGTTGCATGTACTTAATAATATGACCTTAGTGTGTCATCTTTAAACTATGTAAAGTCCATATAGAAAGGCATTGTATAATTTATTTCTCCAGATGTAACATTAACAAACATTTTATTATGATTTATTTTTTGGCTCCTTGAAAGATGAAGTAAGTTCCTTAGTATTAGCATTGCTAATGATTTTAATGAGGCATTAAAATGTTGCAGTATTGTAGGAACATTTTTCTTTTTTAAAAACATTATTTCATTAATATTTCACAGGACTTTTAATGTTAAATTGATGAAAGAACCTGAAAGCGTAATCCACAAAGTGTCAAAGTGCTTGAACAGTGGGAAAGAACCAGAGAAAGGCAGGGCACAGTGATGGGGTGACGTCTGATGAGATGTCCCTGCACTGGGACCACTCTGTGACATTGCAGTCTCTTGTTGCTGAAATGAATATAAAACAATTTTCTCTTCTTGCTTAGGGTTTTTCTGCCTCGGTCCACAGAAATCCGGCACACACAGCACAGACTGTTTGTACTTCCAGATTAGGTATGGGAAGCCAGACACGCAAAGAGCTTTTCTGGGAGAGGATAGTCTGTTGATTCACTCCTGTCTTACAGTAACATTCCTGGTTGGATATTTATCATTTGACTCCTATCTACTACATGCTAGTTAATAATTCTTGTGTTTCCATGGCATCTTAGAGTATGCAGAATGCTTTCATGGGCATTATATTGTTTAGTCATCACAAAGACCCTTGTGAACTATGTGGCCTTTAAGGGAAATTATTTTCTCCCCCAAATCATAGTACCTGTGAGAGGAGTTGCTATTTAGATAACTTACAGTTACTGCAAAGTGACTGCTCTTCAAAGTATATAGAGCAGAAGAAATAGGGACTAGCAATTTCATTCCCAGCTAGCAGAGCTCTCATACAGGTTCATAATCCCAGGAAGAATGGGTTATTTTAGACATTTGAGAAAGTTTAAACAACAGATGATCCAAGGACTTAGCAACTTTTACAGCTGCACAGTGAAAATCCTGGCACAAAGGGGAACTGTTCTTGAATAAATTCTCCAATGTCACAGGCAAAAATAGCCCTTGTCATGGTTTGGCCTCAGCAGCTGTTTGTTCAGCCTGGATCAGAGCATGGCAGAATAGTATTCTGGCTGGACAGTATCACTATCTTGTACATTTCATTATCCATAAGCCTGATACTGCCCTTAAACAGCCCTCAAGGCTACATCTTAAAGCTCTATATACCCTGGAAGCAAACACTTTCATCAGTTCTTGCTTTAGAGGAAGTGTGTATTGGATCTTTAACATGGTCTCTAAGTCAGTATAGCTGATTTAGACTCAACTCAGCTGGGGGTTGTGGAACAAGAAAAAAAAAGAGATCTCTTGCTATGAAACCAACGGCAGGGATATCCAACTCTTTTTTTTTTCATTCCCTAGGCACTGATTTTCAACACTGGGCCATGGACCCTTCATACTTGAATCACTGTGGTGGGATGAGGCTGGGGTCGGGATGAGAGGGGAGGAGTAGGAGGATGAATAAAGGGAGAAGAAGGGGTACTTATTAAAATGCATATACTTGGACCCAAACCTATTGAGTCAGACTCTCTAGAGAAAGATTTGGGGAATCTTCATTTTAAACAGGATTCTTAGGTGATTCAGAATAGCATTGGTTCCTTGTTTTAATTTTTTTATTTTTTTTACTAGTTGGTTTAGGTTAATTGTATTGTGTTTACTTCAGTACTTAGTTTGTAGAGATAACATTTATTACTAATTAAAAATAATTCTGTTGATGCAGTGTTTGTACTACCGCTTGAGAATGAGGGGTTTGCACTAACCCTGTAATGTTGGTATGTATATGGGTCAAGTAACTCTGTGAGGATGGAAGTGGTGCTCTTTTTTCAACCTCAGCATCAGCCAGCCTTCTTGCAAATATACAGGCAGTAGTTGATCACAGTGAACAAGCCAAGAGTGCAAATCTCTTTTTCTCTGGTGGCTTAATGACACCTAACCAAGAATGCTAGGAGATGTATAGAAAAAACTAAAAGCTGAAATGCAAGCCAGTCACTTATTCTGTTTGTTAGCTAATATAATAAAAGCTCCATTAAGGAGGAGATGGCTTAATACCTTGACTAAAATTAAATTTTTATATTATCTGTGGATTTCAATTATTCATGCTATTCCAAAACTCCAAAGCATGAAAAATCTAGAGCTACTTATTACCTGTTCTAGTAGAACCTCTAATAAATATGTGGACGCCGATATCAGTGTAAATAGAGCAATGGACTCTGTTGCTCTACCTCATTTGTTTTTAGCATTTTAATAGGGCTCAAATTTTTAGTGTGTAGTTCAAGACAAGAAAGTTGGTTCATGTACTACCATATTGGCTCTCCTATGAATGTTGGAACATATTTTTTCCCATTAACATGAACTGATAGAAGTGTCTCATTCCATCACATGGAGTGCCATTTAACTCTAGTGATTTCTGGTGCCCCTCAGATCATGCTGACTGTCAGGAAAACCAGACCCCCAGGCCCAGACACTTGCACAGACTTTGACTGCAGTCAATTCACACACCCTGAGGCATAGCAGGTCTGTGTGTCAGAAGAAGTGGGCAACATAAAAAACAAGTCACTTATTATCCTGACATAAACAAATTTTGATGTCCACTTTACTTTCAAAAGCATATTCTTTTAATCCCTCTGTCCCCCACCACACAAGCGTGCATATGTGTGCACCACACCCTCAAACTCACTGAATAAATAAATCCCTTTCTTTAAAAAATGGCGGCAAAGGCCCAGAAATATTGAAAAGGAAACTCTCTAATGAAACATGTGTCTTGGCTTGCTTTAATAGCCTTCAGAATGGACAGTTTGGGTAAGGGAGAATTTTTATTTGCATCTTTTTTTGTCCTAGAATGGTTTAGGTACTCATCACTGCAACTAATATGCATAAATTAAGAGTTATCTAAAAGGTTATGTAGTATCAATATAAATAGAGACCCAGAGAGACCTAAAGGACATACAGGACAGTGAGTAGAGAACAGTTGCCTTTAACTAAACAAACACATAAAGATCAGTAAATAGTAAAATAGCTTAGTTCTAGGCAGATGAGTTAGATGGCCTCATAAGTCCTTTCTGCTGCTCATGTTCTATGATTCCATGGTGTGTTGGCTAAGACAATAAGCTTTGGAAAGACTGCCTAGGTTTGAATTTCAATGCTTCCTCTCGTGAATGGTGTTAAGCTCACAAGAGGAAGAACTGAAATTCAAACCAGGGCAGTCTTGACCATAGAGAGGCAAATTATTTCACCTCTCTATGTTTATTTCCTTGTCTAAACAAGGAGTTTTATTTTAAAATCCTCATAGGGTTGTTATGAGAATTAAATGAGTCAGTACATATATCTGCTATGCAGTAAGAATTCAATGGGTTTTAATTAATTACAATAATGTGTTGAGTACCTACAATACACCTTCAGATGTTATCAGGAGAAACATGAAAACAAATTTTTGGTTCTTCTTTTCATGACATTTACACTCTGTCTATGGAGAGAAGATTATAAAAATGTAATAGGAGAAGTATAAAACAGCATGGTACTGACTTAAATCACAATAGGAGGCAGAGAAGGAAAAAATATAGAGGGAAGAGTATGGCTAGAGGACACTAAGTAAGAAGGTCAGATGGGGCTCATCTTTGAAGGAAGGAGGAGGTTAATATTGGTGGGTAGATGGGGAAGGAATCTTTGAGTCTTTTCCCTTTTAAATCCCTTATAGTCAATCTATCACCAGTTTCTTTCTCTTTAATATGTCATTCAAATCTAAATAGTCCTTTCTACTCTCATTGCCATGATTGCAGTCCAGGGCCTCATGACCTCAAGCTGGAATGATGCAGGGGGCTCCCAGCTCAGGGAAAATGAATGGAGGAATTGAC
Organism: Pongo abelii; assembly: GCF_028885655.2. Lineage (NCBI taxonomy): Eukaryota > Metazoa > Chordata > Mammalia > Primates > Hominidae > Pongo > Pongo abelii. Next base: position 85,095,775 of record NC_071989.2, on the reverse strand, counting down.
ATGAGAATAAGATTAGAAGACTGTACTTGTCAGACTAAAAATTAGATCTGAAAAAGTAAGGTGGGGCTAGGTTATGGAGACTTTTAGGAATTGGCGAAGGACATTCAGCTTAATGTGCCTCGCAGTAGGACACCATTAGAAATGCACCATGGTAAAATTGGTATTTAAATGCACTGTATGTGTTGAAAGTGGAAAGACTAGAGACATGAAATCAATTGAAATCATGGTTCCAAGTCTAGTTGTGTGTGAGAATCAACTGGAGAGCTTTATCCCCCAAGTCTTCTGATTCAGTAAGCCTGGGGCAGCCTTCTGTGGTTTTGCAAAATTCCCTCAGGTTATTGTGCTCTGCATCTAGGATATGAGAAGCACTGAGCTGGGAGCCCACTGCCTCATTCCAGGCTTGAGGTCATGAGGCCCTGTAGTACAATCATGGCAATGGGAGTAGAAAGGACTATTTAAATTTGAATGACACATTAAAGAGAGAAAAGAAATTGGTGATAAATTGACTATAGGGGATTTAAAAGGGGAAAATACTCAAAGATTCCAAGTTTCTACTTGGATAGAAGAAAAGATAGTTTGAAATACATTATGGGACTGTTGAGTTTGAGTATATGGTAGTTCACTTAACAGTGCATATTCTGCAGGTGGGTAGAAGCTGAAGACTGCAGCACAAAGTAAAGGTCAGGACTGGAGATAAGGATTTTAGGGTCACTGGCATAGAGTTGGTGGTTGAAGCCATCAGAGTGGCTATGCTTACCAAGGAGAATATGTAGAGAGACATAAAAGATGAGTGTTAAGAATACAACCTCATATTATACCTATCTACCATTGGGAAGTAAAAGGATTTCAGCCAGGAAAGGAGACAAAGAAGTTAGGCCATTTAGAACGTGAGATGATTGAACTAGAGGCTTTTGAAAGTTTTATAAGTGGTGACAAAACTATGTTGATCATCCGAACGATGTCCATGAAGTCTTAATGGGATGTTCCACATGCAAAATATGAATTTATTGTGAAAAAATGCAATTTGTTTAGTTGTTTTTTTTTTTAAATAGACGGAGTCTTAATATGTTGCCTAGGCTGGTCTCAAACTCCTGGCCTCAAACAATTCTCTTGCCTCCACCACTCAAAGTGTTGAGATTACAGGAATGAGCCGCTGTGTCTGGCCAAGAATGCAATTTGATGGTTAACCTTTCTATCAGTTATTCAGTGGTTCCGGTGCAAGGAGTTGAAATGGCAGAGATGTGAAATAACAACATAAGGATCTGATAGGTCTCTTTTAGGGGATGGATGAAGTTCCTGCAGAACCACCTACTATGTTTGGTGCTGTCTTTATACTTTACATGTATTTATTTAATCTTTACAATTGCCTGAAAAGGTAGGTATTATTATGCATATTTTATAGATGAGAACATTCACACTCATAGTGATTAAATAACTCACCCAAAGATATATAATGAGGAAGAGGAATAATTGAGTTTCTAATCAAGACTTATTCCAAAGCATGTGTTCTTTCAGACAACTTATCAACATTTTTCAACTGACCTACCTAGAATGGCAGAAGAGAATGCATTCACACTCAGGGGGATCAAAAGCAGTCTACTGAAAGTAGGAATTTTTTGAATTCTATATTTTAAAAATTCATGCAAATTTTGCATTCTATTTCTTACTTTATTTTAATATAAAAATGTTTTAAATCATTGAAATTCCCCATCCAAGAAGTACCATGTTTCTCCAGCGTCTGCAGTATGTCCTGGCACACTGCCCGGTTCCTCGTGAGAGTACACAGCACTGTATCGTAATTACCTTCTAGTGCCTGGTACATAGTAAGCACTCAGTAATGAGTTGGTGAATTAATGTATGAATCAAAGGGCCATAAAAGCGAGCTGCATGTACCTTTTACTGAGAAGGCAACTTCCCATGGAATGACTTCAAATACTTCAAGACATGGATGAAGTTTATATCCTGTGACTTACACTGTGGTTAGATGAGGCACACTAAGGTTATTCTATATTGAGAGATCTGAGTATTATGTGTAGGGGAGTGCTGTTTTGGTGAGGTTGGCTGTAGAGGGGTCTTAGATGAGAATTAGGTATAGCATGTGGTCTTGCTGGTGGGAGGATTCAGAGAGAAATCCGAAACTATAAAGTGAGACTTCTGAATGTGAGTGGGACCATCGTAATCTGTATGTGGTGATTGAAGTGGAGATTCAGGAAGTCAGCCAGATATTAATGTTAATGATAAAATCACCACAAATACTCATAACTTTAAATTTTCATCAACCTGGAGACTGCTACCATGTTGTAGATATGCATTTATCATTCATTCATTCAACGAACATGTATTGAGCGCTAGGGAAGGAGATGTTTATAAAGATAAAATAGATGCGGTACTTGCTCTTAAGGAACTTACAGTCTATTGCAGGAAATGAGATAAAATGTGTCCCTCATACAAGATAAACAGCAATAACTAAGGAATGCACAAATCAAATATTGTAGAATTTCACGGAAGATCTTACTTCTTGGGAGAATCAGGAATTGTATCTGGAGGGTACAGCATTTGAGCTGAGTCTTAAAGGATAAATAGGATTTGGTCACTTTACAGATGCACTAATAATATGTTTACTAGCCTCTTGGCATGAATTACTCTCACCGAGGCCCAAGTGATTTTAGAAGGCAAAATTTACCTGTATTTGTTTTTGTTTTGCTGCATGTATGGAATATCTTTTAGTAGTCAAGATGTCTAGCCAATATGATGCATAGGCCAAGATGTTATATTTTGTCTCTAAATTCCTCTCTTTCTAGAACAATTATCATGTCATTTTGTGTTAGAAGGAAAAAGTTTGGACATATGCAATTTTCTGTTGAAGACATCATTAAATAACAGAATTTATTAACAACTACAGTTGAAACAAAGGACACATCAACTGATTGTTAGTTCCCTGCCACCAAATGAAGATATATTATCGGTATTTGTGTTAAATATTCCATTTTAACAGTGCAGATACATATTCATTAGCAGGCAGAATAACCTTAGAGTTGGCACTTTGCAAATGCTTGTTATTTTCGCCAAGTCTGTGCAGGTTTTAAAACTTTGTATTACCTTCTGCATGTAATCTCAGAGTCTGTCATTCACATGTAGAAAACTCACCTCTCTATTTAGCACGTGGTTGGTGAGAGATAGACATTTACAGGGCCCCTCTGCCCTTGAGCTGTTCCATTAGTGCATGGAAAGCACCTTGCAGCCTGTGACAAGCGCAGCAGATCGGCACTAAATCAAAAATCAGTGCCAGCCAGGGATCTAAGCCACCATGAAGGTCACAGCCATCAACTGCATGCCATCTCAATCCAAACAAAACACACTGGATACAGGGGGATTTTCACAACTCACAATAGGTGACAAACATTTCATGTTAGAGTAATCCATAGCAGTGAAACTGGGAACTGATCTTTTAAGTACTTTTGGGTATTTAATCAAACTTTGAAAAAGCTGGAGGTAATTTTTGGTAATATTTTACATTTATAAACAAAATATAACAAAATAAAACCTCTATAGCATAGTGCTACTGCAATCAGGATTTTGAGGAAAGAATCATTTTTTTGTTTCAAAAGAAAACACATGTGTTTTTAAGATATAAAATCATCAGAAACATTATATAAAAATAGTTTTCATTTGATTTCTTGCTTTGAAAAGTGTGTCATTGATTCACTATGAAGTGAACAATTTGTGCTGTAAACTGCCCAGTTTAGCTTATTCTGAGAATTTATAATTAGCATCTATATTAAATAGGAAATATTTGGTCTTAGTCTGACTATATTTCAAGTTCACCTTCAGCAATCCAATTCAAGCTGAAGTTGCTGAATTTGAGCCTATGTATTAATAAGATTTCTGTATTGTCCAATGAAGATTTCTAATAATAGAAACATTATTTAAATGTTGTAGATGCAATTCCCTTTTTACTTCCCACTTAAAAAAAACAAGGAAAAAAATGTATCAAAACTAAATAATGAACTCTCTACTTCATGAATTTTGTGAGATTCTGAGAAATAATTACCTAGGTTAATAAGAAGTGTTGGATAGCCAAGCAAAGTAAACTGGATTTTGCTAAATTAACTTGGAAAATTCATGTGCTTCACAAAATGAAAAACTTATATGCAAAAATTATTTTCATAATTGAACTAGCATAGTAATGTGATCTGATTGAATTATATCGCACTGCTATGGGAGGAGGGGATGAGGCAAAAGCTTAGATCTACTTTTGATGAAATAACTGACAAGAGGCTAACATAATTCACTTATACATTATTTCTACTAAAATTAGCTTTTGTGAATGATATTCAACAAAACAATGGATACAGAGAACACTGTAAAAATGAAATACTTGTTACCATCTAATCAGGTTTGGAGCAACCAAGACTATTTTAAGAATATGCCATTTCAGAAACAAATGCTTCAACCCAGCTATCTCTACCGTTGAGTGAATTCATGGTTAATTTACACTAGCTGGTGAAGAAGTTTCATGAAACTGTAAAAGCAAAGCAATCCAGCAGGAGTGTATGTAATGGAAGAATGCCATCTGCTGGTGAACCCTATCAAATCCATAATTAGGAAAACCTGAGAACACATACCCTGTAGACAAGGAAGATTCAAAGTTTGTGGAAGCATTTTTAATTCTGAGAAATCTGCTTTCATTAAGCTGATGCATACCTTTGATATACATTATTCATTTTAAATTAACTTGATTACTAATTTCCTGGAATCACTAGTCAGGAAAACCTTGAAAAGAAATCGGCGCAAAGGACTTTTTTTTTCTTTTTGCCAATTTACAAAGTTTTTATATTCATCATTCATCAGTAGTCAGCCAGTGAGTCTGTTCTATTTAAAAACTCTGGCTTTTCACTTAATGCATCCCATCTGTTTCTGAAATAAATTGCAATAATCCGTGTTTAATTTTAATCAATGTATTACTAAATATGCAAATTATATTAAAAGCCATGGTTTGAAAAAGCTTTCATTTGTAAATATGGTAGCTTAAAACAGGAAGCATATCTAAAAGCCATTTAGCTACAGTAGCCTAACTCTAACACTGTAGCTGATTTATAAAGCAGATCACAAGTTGATCTTTCTCCCACATGGGGATATGTAAAACTGTTGCATATCAGATTTTGTTAACATCTGATGGGCTAGTGCTTACAGTGTAAGAGACTCATACTTCAGCAACCGTGTCTTTTACATTTAAATTAAGGTAATCTTATTCCATTCTACATCTTTCTAATTTTTTTATACAACCTAACATATGAATTTGCGTGATTGGTTTATGAATCACAGTTAAAGCAATTTGAGCAAGCCTTTCAATCAATCTTAAAATTTTAGTGTCTAATTTACTTGTGATTTGCATAATTAATTGTGGAAGGGATCCTTTGGGAGTCTCCCTTTTCCCCCTTTTTCCTTTCCTACCTTGTGTCTCACACACTGACTAGATAGATTGGGAATGATACTGGAGTTCTTTTAGGCCTGCTAGATGACTTTGTTAGGAATCCAGAAATTATGTGTTGCTTTGTTCTCTCTGATCTGTCTGGACCAAGAGGTAATTCTGAAAATTAGGTCTGTTATCTGCAAAACAATTCAATAGCATGGCTGTGATTGAATTGTGTATAGAGTTTACCAAGCAATTACCTTAAAGGAGGATTTCAGAACTCTTTCCTATATAAAGGTCATGAGTATGTAGGAATACACACACACACACATAACATTATATATAAAGTTTTATATATAACATTAGATATAATGAAAATATATATTATATATAATGCTGACATATAACAAATTATAGATATGTATACATCAACATTATATATATATATAACAACATTATATAAAAATCATGTCCATATATTGAATTCTGTCATCTACTAATTGTTGTACTGGATTGGGTAGTACATTACCACAAGTATGGTCTAATTAGTGCCTTGCTAAAGCAGCTTCAGGAATTTTGCCAGCCTGTTGTTAAACACAGTAATTATCAACAATCAAATTATATAAACTTATAATTTAAAATTTATATTAATGTAATAACTGCTCAAAAACATCACTTTCTAATTATGGTGCTACATTTTAACATCTATACTCTTAAGACTGTTTACATCTATCTTTTGTATCTGTGTGGTACATTTCTCCCCAACTCAACATTTAGTGATACCAAATTGGTAGCTTGAAATTGGCCACAGTGGGAGCATTTACATGACAGAAACTGGCAAATGCTACAAATCAAGTCAAGGCTATTTCCCTCTCTATATAGCTGGTTGTTAACTATTTACCAGCATACCACTGTCTTTAACTATAATACACACAGAGCAATTCAATACATGTGTCTGTTATTTATTCTTGAGCTCTCCTAAAAGAGTAATAACAACTTTCATAGACCCTTTTACAAGAAGTGAAATGTATATTTGATTCCCTAAGGAATCTTAGCCCACAATTTCTTGTTAAGCTTTAAAAATTAAGGTTTTTTTCCCTTAGTGTAATAGATAATTTGGAAAATACAGAAAAAATATTTTTTCAATGACTTTATTATTTTGAAAGGACGAAAGTAATCACATATTCATAATTTTCTAAACAATTCATGTCTTGCGTATTGGTTTATCAGACAACTTATTGCTGAGTTTAAGAGACTGCCAAACAATGCTAAGATTAGAAAGTGCTGGAAAATTAGTTTGTGGAATGAACTCACTGCAATAATATAAATAGTAGAAACATGCCAAGGACCATCTTTGTTAGAAATAAACTTATTTCTCTATGCAGAAGACTTATTAATCATATCTCAGGATGTTTAGTAGGGTAAACAAATTAAAAACTTCAGCTTGTGATCCAAAGTCATTTTCAAATTGGAAATGACCTCAGCCTGCCCCAAGAGGGCTAATGATGTAAAAATAAGTAGGGCCCAGTCCTCTGGGGAACTCAGTGCAGGTCAGCGAGGCTCTTTTGGTGAATGCAGCAATCTGCTCTGCCTCCATAGGCCTTTGTGTAGCCAGACTCCCTGGGAAAGGTGGGCTGTCTGCTGTTGCCTGGCATGTATGTAAGAATTTTCTTTTTCAATTTCCTTTTCTATTTTTCTTAGATTTATACTCATGCACAAGGAAAAGCTTATAAGACACTAAAAATGTCACAATGGTAAATTTTCCTTTCCTAAACAGAGAATTCAAGAGCAATGATTTTTCTTTATAAAAATTGTTTTTTAAAGTTAAATATTAAATTAAAATATATTAACATTTGAAGAATAGCATTTTAACGATTACCTACATACTACTCCTATTTTTTTTTTTTTTAAAAAAGAACATTTGAAGTTCCCTATGTGTTCATCTCTTCCCTCCCTACTTAAAGGTAATCATTACACTGACGTGGGGTTTTTATTTGCTTGTTCTTACTCACTGTGTTGCCATATTTTTTCTTCTAAACAATATGTTGTCTAATTTTGCATGCTTTTGGCCTTTATATGAAGATAATCATACCGTATACATTCTTTAGTAACTTCATTGCTTCTACTATAAGTCATTACTTTTAACTCTCACCTAATAGTCCATTGTATGAATATGCCACAATTGATTCATTCTACTGTTGGTAAACATTTGGACTGTTTTCAATTTTTTTCTATTATGAATAGTGTCACTATACTATGAATATTACTACACATGTAGTTTTGTATATATGTGCAAGACTTTCTGTAGGTACGTGCCTAGGAGTGGAATTGCATGCCTTCAAATCTACTAAGTAATTAATGCCAAATTGCTTTTTCAAAGCGACTATAGTGATTTCTACTGCCACGAGCAGTGTACAGGTGTTCTCGTGGCTCATGCTAACACTTAATATTGTCAGAATTTTTAATTTTTGCAAGCTTTGCAGATGTGAAATGTCATCTTACTGTGAGCATCTTTTATCTTTTTATACTTTTGGCTACTTCTGCCTCCTCTTTGTGAAATGCTTGCTCAAGTCTTCTGTCCATTCTCTATTGGATTGTGTGTGTTTCTCTGGTGATTTATAGTAGGTCTTTGTATATTCTGGGTACGATTTTGGCGGGTCACTTTTAGGATGTTACAAATCACTTCTCCCAGAGTGTGGTTTACTTATTTATTCTCTTAATGGTGTTTTGTTTTGTTTTTAAACAGAGGTTTTTAACTTTAATACACTGGAGTTAAATTTATCTCTTTTTCTTTATGGCTAGTACTTTCTGTGCTATGTCTAGTAAATCGTTCACTACCTTGAGATCATAAAGATATTCTTCAATTTTGTCTTTTAAAAGTTTCATACTTTTGCTTTTAATATAACTCCTAATCCACAAGGAATTTTTTGTTTATGTGTGTAAAAGGGATCTATAATAAATAATCTAATTCCGTTTTTGATGTTTGACTACCAACAGCTTTCAGGCTCCACCCCTCGCCCCTTTCCCTCTTGCCCAGCAACTGGCAAAGCTGATAAGAAACCCCAGGTGCCCCCTCCCTTGGTGCCAAAGAGAAGTTCAAATCATCCCTCATATTAGCCCCATCACTGACCACATTAAAAATCAAAGACTCTTGTCCCTCCCTCCTTCAAGCCATTTAGAACTGGCTTGGGTACCTGTCCTGTTCTGACCAGAAAGCCTCATTGTGTGTAATAAACTTTTAAAATACCTTCTTGTTGTAAATGTGGTATCAACAATCTTGATATCTGAACCAGTTTTGGATGGGGGCATTGAGCTCACTTTTCATGGGGCAACCACAAAAATAAGACCCAATTTCACTTTTTTCCCCACATGAATAACCAGCTGTCTTAGTGATATTAAATTTAAAACTCCATGAACAATACAAAAATTAGCTGGGTGTGGTGGCCCGCGCCTGTAATCCCAGCTACTCAGAAGCTACAGGTAGGATAATTGCTTGAACCCAGGAGGCAGAGGTTGCAATGAGCCGAGATCACGCCACTGCACTCCGGCCTGTGGAACAGAGCGAGACTCCACCTCAAAACAGTCAGTCAGTCGGGTGCAGTGGCTCACGCCTGTAATCCCAGCATTTTGGGAGGCCAAGGTGGGTGGATCACTTGAGGTCAGGAGTTCTAGACCAGCCTGGCCAACATGGTGAAACCCCATGTCTACTAAAAATACAAAAATTAGCTGGGCATGGTGGCACGGGCCTGTAATCCCAGCTATTTTGGCAGGCTGAGGCAGGAGAATTGCTTGAACCCGGGAGGCGGAGGTTGCAGTGGGCCGAGATCGCACCACTGCACTTCAGCCTGGCAACAGAGAGAGACTCCATCTCAAAAAAAAAAAAAAAGAGTCCATCTTTTCCCTACCACCTTTGTCAAAAATCAAACCTGTTTCTGGGTTCTGGGTTCTCTATTTTCAACTGTTGGTTATTTTTGCTATTTCTGTGCAAATGCCACTGTGTTAATTGCTCCAGCTTTATAAAACACCTGATACTTGGTAAGGCAAGTCTCTTCCGTTTTTCTTCTTCAGTAGTGTTTAATTCTTGGCTCTTTTCTTTCCATATGAATTTTAGAATCAGCTTGTTAGTTTCCACAAAGAAACCTTGTTAGGATTTTGATTGAAATAGTATTGAATCTTTACATCTTTATGAATTTGTCTTCCAATCCATGAGGATAAGATTTATACTCCATTTATTTAGTCTTTTTATCTCTTTCAATAAAATTTTATAATTTCTTCATAAGGATCTTACCCATTGTTTGTTAGATTCATTTCTAGGCACTTTATATTTTTGGATGCTGTTGTAATTAATGTCTTTTTTAAAGATAATTACAGGCTAGGTGGGGTGGCTCATACCTGTAATCCCAGCACTTTGGAAGGCTGAGGCAGGAGGATCTTTTGAGCTCAGGAGTTCAGGACCAGCCTGGACAACATAGCAAGACCTTGCCTCTGCTAAAAACCAAAACAATTATCTGGGTGTGGTGGTGTACACCTGTAGTCCCAGCTTCTTGGGAGACTGAGGTGGGAGGCTCACTTGAGCCAAGGAAGTTGAGGCTGAAGTGAGCCGTGATCGTGCCACTGCCCTTCAGCCTGTGTGACAAAGTGATACCTTGTCTTAATAAATAAATTAATTAATTAAATAAAAGATAATTGTAGATTAATATGCAGTTTAAGATACAACGTAGAAAGATCCTTTGTACACTTTGCCCAGTTTCCTCCAATGGTAACATTTTTGAAAATAATAGCATAGTATTACAACCAGAAAATTAATACAATTCACTGATTTTATTTAGATTTTTCCAATTTGAATTGTACGAGTGTGTGTTAAGTTCTATATACTTGTATTTTTTTTTTTTTTTTTTTGAAGTAGGGTCTTGTTCTGTCACCCAAGCTGGAATGCAGTGGTACAATCATGGCTCACTGCAGCCTCCACCTCCTGGGTTCAATAAATCCTCCCACCTCAGCTTCTTGAGTAGTTGGGACTACAGGTGTATGCCACTGTTCCCAGTTAATTTTTGTACATTTTGTAGTTTGGTCTCGAATTACTGGGCTCAAGTGATCCACCCACCTCAGCCTCCCAAAGTGCTGGGATTGCAGGCATGAGCCACCCCACCCAGCCTCTAGGCACTTTTATCACCTATGTAGATTCTTGTATCCACTACCACTGTTTAAGATACTAAACAGTTCCAGCACTACAAGGATCCTTCCTGTTGCTCTTTATAACTACATCACTGTCTTAGTCCATTTGGGTTGCTATAACAAAATACTATAAACTTATAAACAACAGAAATTATACTACATAAGTTATAAATTATACTATATACTATAAATTATAAAAAATTTATACTATATAATAATAACAAATTTATTTCTGATAGTTCTGGAGGCTGGGAAGTCCAAGATCAATACATCAGCAGATTCAGTGTCTGGTGAGGGCCTGTCTCCTAGAAAGGTACTTTCTAGTTGTGTCCTCACATGGTGGGAAGGGTGAGCTAGCTCTCTGGGATCTCTTCTACAAGAGCACTAATCCTACTCACGAGGGCTCTACCCTTATGACCTAATCACCTCCCAAAGGTCCCACTTTCTAATACCATCTCACTGGTGATTAGATTTTAACATAAGAATTTCAGGGGGAGAGAAACATTCAGACCAGAACAACTACTTCCCTACCTCCCCTCAGCAGTCTCTACCATCTGGCAACCACTAATCGATCCTCCATTTCTAAAATTTGGCACTCCCCAAATTTTATATGCATGGAATAATGTAGTGTGTAACTTTTTGGGATTATAAAACATTATATTATTGTACGCAGCAGAATTCCCTAGAGACATCCAAGTCATATGTATCAACAGACTATTTATTTTTATTGCTTAGTAGAATTCCATGTTGTGCATATACCACAATTTCTTTAACCATCTGTTGACTTCCAGTTTTTAGCAATAACAAATAAAGCTGCTATAACCATTAATTATTTGGGTTTTCATGTTAAAATAACTTTCATTCCTCTGGCATAAATGTCCAGGAGTGCAATTTTTGGGTTGTACGGTAGTTGCAAGTTGAACATTTTAAACAACTGTTAAACTCTTTTCCAGAGTGGCTTACCATTTAACATTCCCACCAGTAATGTATGAGTGAGCCAGTTTCTCTGCATCCTTGCCAGCATTTGGTGGTGTTATTTTTTAAAATCTTAGTCATGTTGATATGTATGTAGTGGTATCTCATTGTAGTTTTAATTTAAAGTTTCCTAATGGCTTATGATATTGAATATCTTTTCATGTGCTTATTTTTATCATCTTTGGTAAATGTCTGCTTATGTCTTTTGTTCATTTAATAGATTATTTTTTAATGTTGCGTTTTGAGAGTTCTTTACACATTCTAGAATTTAAAATATGTAAGTTCTTTGCTAGATATTTGGTGCTAGGATTTGAAAGATGGCATTCCTTCCAAAATTCATGTGTTGAAACTTAATCCCCATTATGATGGTATTAAGAGGTGGGGTCTTTTGGGGAAGTGATTAAGTCAGGGGGATTCTGCTCTCATGAATGAATTAGTGCCTAGCTGGAGGGAACTAGCTTAGGCCCTTTTTGCCCTTTACTTCCCTTCAACTATTTGAGGACATAGCATTTTTCCCCTCAAGAGGATACAGCAACAGGGCTCCATCTTGGTTGAAAGTGGAGATGGGGGCCTCACCAGATACCAAATGCTGGTGATTAAATCTTGGACTTCCCATCCTCCAGAACTGTGAAAAATAAATGTCTGTTCTTTATAAATTACCTAGTTTGAAGTACTTTGTCATAGCAGCACAAAAGGACTAAGGCATATGACTTGCAAATATTTTCTCCTGGTGTGTAGTTTTCCTTTTTATCCTCTTTATATGGGTTTCACAGAACAAACATTTCTAATTTCAGAGAGGTCCAATTCATCAGTTTTTCTTTTTATGGATCATGCAGTTGGTGTCAAGTCTGGCAACTACTGGCTTAGTGCCAGATCCTGACAACTTTCTTCCATGTGTTTTGCTGAAAGTCTTTTAGGTGTATGTTTTACATTTAAGTCTGTGATCCAATTTGAGCTCATTTTTTATATAAAGCATGAAATTTAGGTCTAGGGTGTTTTTCCCCATATGGGTATGCAATTGTTCCAGCATCATTTGTTGAAAAGGTTATTCCTCCTCCTTTAAATTGGTTTTGCACCTTTGTCAAGTCAGTGTAGCAGACTGTGTGAATCTATTTCTGGGTATCCTGTGCTGCTCCGTTGATTCATGTGTCTACTCCTCTGCTCACACCACACTCTCTTGATTACAGTAATTATATAGCCAGGCTTAATATGGGTAGAGTAGTTTCTCCCATTTCTTTGTCTTCCTTCTCTGTCAAGACTGCTTTAGCTATTCAGGGCCTGTGCCTTTTCATATATATTTTAGCATAAGCTTGCCTAGGTCTATGAAAAAAATATTGCTGGGATTTTGATAAGAATTACACTAAACTATAGACCAATTTGGGGAGAATTGACAGCATTACTAAACTGAGTCTTCCAGTTCATAAACATGATATATCTCTTCATTTATTTAAGTCTTCTTTGACTTCCACAAAATCAGCATTTTGTAATTTGTAGCATATAGATCTTGTGCATGTTAAGTAAATGCATAAGTATTTCATTTTCCTTGGAGTGGTTGTAAATTGCCCTGTGTTTTTAATGTCATCTTCTGCATGTTCACTGTTACTATAATTGATTTTTATGTGTCTTTATATCTATTTAAATTACTAATATATTTAGATTTATTTTGACAATTTTATTTAGTGGCTTGTATTTGCCCTACCTTTTCTATGGTCTTTCTTGTCCTCCCCTGCATCAATTGCATTTTTTTTCTCATTCAGTTTTTTCCCTACTAGTTAGGAGATTTTATTTTATTTTATTTTATTTTATTTTTTGAGACAGAGTCTTGCTCTGTTGCCCAGGCTGGAGTGCAGTGGCACGATCTCGGCTTGTTGCAACCTCCGCCTCCCCAGTTCAAGCAATTCTCATGCCTCTAGCCTCCCGAGTAGCTGGGATTACAGGCTCGTGCCACCACACCCAGCTAATTTTTGTATTTTTCAGTAGAGAAGGGGTTTCACCATGTTGGCCAGGCTGGTCTCAAACTCCTGACCTCAGGTGATCCACCCACCTTGGCCTCCCAAAGTGCTGGTACTACAGGCAAGAGCCACCGCGCCTGACCTTTATTTTTTTATTTTTTGAGGCAGAGTCTCACTCTGTCACCCAGGCTGGAGTGCAGTGGTGCAATCTCAGCTCACTTCAGCCTCTACCTCCTGTGTTCAAGCAATTCTCATTCCTCAGCCTCCCAAGTAGCTGGGATTACAGGTGAGTGCCACCACACCAGGCTAATTCTTGTGTTTTTAGTAGCAACAGGGTTTCGCTATGTTGGCCGGGCTGGCCTCAAACTCCTGACCTCAGGTGATCTTCCTGCCTCAGCCTCCCAAAGTGCTGGGATTACAGGCATGAGCCAACACACCCAGCTAGTAAGGAAATTTTATGCTATATTATTTTTACTTTGTTAATCATTCTAAAATTAGCTTTTGAATATAATTTATCAAAATCTAACATGAATTAATATTTTTGCCTCCTTCTTAAACTACAAAATCCTTAGGACATTTTATTTTATTTTATTCTTTCTTTCTGAAATTTTATTTTATAATTTCAAATTTTGTTTTCAATTCACAAAGTACTGTGCAGGATTGTTACGTGAGTACATAGCATGATGCTGAGGTTTGGGGTACAAATGATCCTGTCACCCAGGTAGTGAGCCTAGTACTCAATAGGTGGCTTTTCAGCCCTTGCTCCCCTCTCTCTCTCCTTCCTCTAGGAGGACCCAGTGTCTATTGTTCCCGTTTTTATGTCATGTTTACCCAATGCTTAGCTCCCACTTATAAGTGAGAACCTGTGATATTTGGTTTTCTGTTCCTACATTAATTTGCTTAGGATAAGGACATGACTTTATTCCTTTTTATGGCTGCGTAGTACTCCATGGTATACATGTACTACATTTGCTTTATGCAGGCCAACACTGATGGGCATCTAGATTGATTCCATGTCTTTGCTATTGTGAATAGTGCTGTGATGAACATATGAGTACATGTGTCTTTTTGGTAGAATGATTGATTTGTCTTTGGTTATAATTCAGTAATGGGATTTCTGGGTCAAATGGCAGTTCTGTTTTCAGTTTTATGTGAAATCTCCAAACTGCTTTCCACAGTGATTAAACTAATTCGTACATTCCCATCAACAGTGTATAAGCATTCTCTTTTCTCCACAGGCTTGCCAGCATCTGTTATTTTTGGCTTTTTAACAATAGCCATTTTGACTAGTGTCAGATGGTATCTCATCATGGATTTGATTTGCATTTCTCTGTTGAGCATTTTCCCATTACGTTTGTTGGCCACTTTTTTGTCTTCTTTTGGGAAGTGTCTGTTCATGTCTTTTGCCTATCTTTTAAAGGGAATGTTTGGTTTTTTGCTGGTTGAATTGTTGAAGTTACTTATGGATTCTGGATATTAGACCTTTGTTGGATGAATAGTTTGCAAATATTTTCTCCCATTTTGTAGGTTGTCTGTTAAATCTGTTGATCATTTCTTTTGCTGTGCCGAAACTATTTAGTTTAATTAGATCACACTTGTCAATTTTTGTTTATGCTGCAATTACTTTTGAGAATTTAGTCACAAATTATTTCCCAAGGCCAATGTCCAGAATGGTATTTCCTGGGTTTTCTTTGAGGATTCTTATAGTTTGAGGTCTTCGATTTAAATCTTTAATCCACCTTGAGTTAATTTTTATATATGGTGAAATGTCGAGGTCCTTTTTTTTTTCTTCTGGTTATGGCTAGCCAGCTATCTCAGCACCATTTGTTGAATACAGTCCTTTATCCATTGTTTGTTTTTGTCAACTTTTTTGAATATCAGATGGTTGCAGGTGTGCAGCTTTATTTCCGGGTTTTCTATTCTGTTTCATTGGTCTATGTGTTTGTTTTTGTACTAGTACCATGCTGTTTTGGTTACTGTAGCCTTATGGAATAATTTGAAGTTGGGTAATGTGATGCCTCCTGCTTCACTCTTTTTGCTTAGGATTGCTATGGCTATTTAATTTCAGAAGTTTTTTCTAATTCTGTGAAAAATGACCTTGGTAGCTTGATAGGAATAGCGTTGAATTTATAGATTGCTTTGGGCTATGTCCATTTTAATAATATTGATTCTTCCGACCCATGAGCATAGAATGTTTTTTCATTTGTTCGTGTCATCTATGATTTCTTTCAGCAGCATTTTGTAGTTCTCCTCATAGAGATCTTTCACCTCCTTAACTAGATGTGTACCTAGGTTTTTTTGGGGGGGTGTTTTTTTTGGAGCGGCTATTGTAAAATGAGATTATGTTCTTGATTTGGCTTTCAGCTTGAATGCTCTTGCTGTATAGAAATGTTACTGATTTTTGTACATTGATTTTGTGTCCTGAAACTTTACAGGAAGTCATTGATCAGTTTTAGGAGCCTTTTGGTAGAGTCTTTAGGGTTTTCTAGGTATATAATCATATCATCAGTGAAGAAAGATAATTTGACTTATTATTTTTCTTTTGTTTTAAATTTCCATAGGTTATTGGGGAACACGTAATGTTTGTTACATGAGTAAGCTCTTTCGTGGTGATTGGTGAGATTTTGGTGCACCCATCACCCAAGCAGTATACACTGCACCGTATTTGTAGTCTTTTATCCCTCAACCCCTTTCCCCCCTTTCCCCCTGAGTCCCCAAAGTCCATTGTGTCATTCTTATTCCTTTGCATCCTCATAGCTTAGCTCCCACTATAAGCGAGAACGTATGATGTTTGGTTTTCCATTCATGAGTTGCTTCACTTAGAATAATAGTCTCCAATCTCATCCAGATCACTGCAAATGCCATTAATTCATTCCTTTTTATGGCTGAGTAGTATTCCATTGTATATATACATATACCACAGGGGTTTTTTTATCCACTCATTGATTGATGGGCATTTGGGTTGGTTCCATGATTTTGCAATTGTGAGTTGTGATGCTATAGACATGTGTGTGCAAGTATCTTTTCCATATAATGATTTCTTTTCCTCTAGATAGATATCCAGGAGCAGGATTGCTGGATCAAATGGTAGTTCTACTTTTAGTTCTTTAAGAAATCTCCACACTGTTTTCCATAGTGGTTGTACTAGTTTACATTCCCACCAGCAGCATAGAAATGTTCCCTGTTCACAGCATCCATGCCAACATCTACTATTTTTTGATTTTTTGATTATGGCCAGTCTAGCAGGAGTAAGATGGTATCACATTGTGGTTTTGATTTCATTTCCCTGATCATTAGTGATGTCAAGCATTTTTTCACATGTTTGTTGGCCATTTGATATCTTCTTTTGAGAATTGTCTATTCATGTCTTTAGCTTACTTTTTGATGAGATTGTTTTTTTTCTTATTGATTTGTTGAATTCATTGTAGATTCTGGATATTAGTCCTTTGTCAGATGTATAGATTGTGAGAATTTCTTCCCACTCTGTGGGTTGTCTGTTTACTCTGCTGACTATTCCTTTTGCTGTGCAAAAGCTATTTAGTTTAATTAAGTCCCAGCTATTTATCTTTGTTTTTATTGCATTTGCTTTTGGGTTCTTGGTCATGAAATCCTTGGCGAAGCCAATGTCTAGAAGAGTTTTTCCAATGTTATCTTCTAGAATTTTTATAGTTTCAGGTCTTAGATTTAAGTTCTTAATCCATCTTGAGTTATTTTTGTATAAGGTGAGATATGAGGATCCAGTTTCATTCTCCTACATGTGGCTAGCCAGTTATCCCAGCATCATTTGTTGAAAAGGGTGTCCTTTCCCCACTTTATGTTTTTGTTTGCTTTGTCGAAGATCAGTTGGCTGTAAGTATTTGGGTTTATTTCTGGGTTCTCTATTCTGTTCCATTGGTCTATGTGTCTATTTTTATATCAGTACCATGCTGTTTTGGTGACTATGGCCTTATAGTATAGTTTGAAATCAGGTAATGTGATGCCTCCAGATTTGTTCTTTTTGCTTGGCCTTGCTTTGGCCATGAGGCCTCTCTTTTGGTTCCATATGAATTTTAGAATTATTTTTTCTAATTCTGTGAGGAATGATGGTGGTATTTTGATGGGAATTGCACTGAATTTGTAGATTGCTTTTGGCAGTATGGTCATTTTCGCAATATTGATTCTACACATCCATGAGCATGGACTGTGTTTCCATTTGTTTGTGGCATCTGTGATTTCTTTCAGCAGTGTTTTGTAATTTTCCTTGTAGAGATCTTTCACCTCCCTGATTAGGTATATTCCTAAGTTTATTTATTTTATTTTTATTTTTTTTTGTAGCTATTGTAAAAGGGGTTGAATTCTTGATTTGATTCTCAGCTTGGTCACCGTTGGTGTATAGAAGAGCTACTGATTTGTGTACAGTAATTTGTATCCGGAAACTTTGCTGAATTCTTTTATCAGTTCTAGGAGCTTTCTGGAGGAGTCTTTAGGGTTTTCTAGATAAATGGTCATATCACCAGCAAACAGTGATAGCTTGACTTCCTCTTTACTGATTTGGATGCCCTTTATTTTTTTCTCTTGTCTGATTGCTCTAGCTAGGACTTCCAGTACTATGATGAAGAAGAATAGTGAGAGTGGGCATCCCTATCTTGTTCCAGTTCTCAGAGGAAATGCTTTCAACTTTTCCCCATTCAGTATTATGTTGGCTGCTGGTTTGTCATAGATGACTTTTATTATATTGAGGTATGATCTTTGTATGCCGATTTTGCTGAGAGTTTTAATCATAAAGGGATGCTGATTTTGTTGAATACTTTTTCTGCATCTATTGAAATGATCATGTGATTTTTGTTTTTAATTCTGTTTATGTGTTGTATCACGTTTATTGACTTGTATATGTTAAACCATCCCTGCATCATTGGTATGAAACCCACTTGATCATGGTGGATTATCTTTTTGATATTTTGTTGGATTTGGTTAGCTAGTATTTTGTTAAGGATTTTAGCATCATGTGCATCAGGGCTATTGGTCTGTAGTTTTCACTTTTGGTTATGTCCTTTCCTGGTTTTGGTATTAGGGTGATACTGGCTTCATGGAATGATTTAGGGAGGGATCCCTCTTTCTCTATCTTGTGGAATAGTGTCAATAGGATTGGTACCAATTCTTCTTTGAACTTCTGGTAGAATTCTGCTGTGAATCCGTCTAGTCCTGGGCTTCTTTGTTGGTAATTTTAAAATTACCATTTCAATCTCACTGCTTGTTATTGGTCTGTTCAGGGTATCTAATTCTTCCTGATTTAAATTAAGCTAAGAGGGTTGTATCTTTCCAAGAATTTATCCATCTCTTCTAGGTTTTCTAGTTTATGTGTGTAAAGGTGTTCATAGCAGCCTTGAGTCATCTTTTGTATTTCTGTGGTGTCAGTTGTAATATCTCCCATTTCATTTCTTACTGAGCTTATTTGGATTTTCGGTCTTCTTTTCTTGGTTAATCTTGCTAATGGTCTATCGATTTTATTTATCATTTCAAAGAACCAGCTTTTTGTTTGATTTATCTTTTTTTTTTTTCAAGCTTCATTCACTTTATTTTTCTTGTATGAAAACTCTATGTTGTAGCCACAGCTGGAGCCTGGGTCCTCTGCACGGAAACTCTAGAGTGGGTCTTGACGAGGTGGTCAGTGAATTCCTTATAGGGAGACTTGGTGAATACAGTCTCCTTCCAGAGGTTGGGGGTCAAGTAGCTGTAGGTCTGAGATGGCATCAAAGGTGGCCTTGCCGAAGTTGCCCAGGGTGGCAGTGCAGCCCCTGGCTGAGGTGTAGCAGTCATTAATACCAGCCATCATCATCAGCTTCTTGGGCACAGGGGCCGAGATGATGCCAGTGCTCCTGGGCACAGGGATGAGGTCACCAGCACGGAGCCACAGCGGCCTGTCACCTTGCAAGGGATGGCATGGGGCTTTCCAATCTTGTTCCCCCAGTAGCCTCTGTCCCCCAGTAGCACAGGGACAATGGAGTGCTTGGCCAGAATCATGGCCCCACGGATGGCAGTGGCCATCTCCTTGGAGCACTTAACACCCAGACCGACGTGGCCACTGTAGTCCCCAGTGTAGTCAAGGCAACAAACGCCTTGAACCTGGTGCGCTGGCCAGCGTGGGTCTGCTTCTACACTGGCATAACCTTCAAAACCTCATCCTTGAGAGAGGCCCCCAGGAAAAAGTCAATGATCTCAGGCTCCTTGATGGGCAGGGAGAAGAGAGATCTCCAGGGATTTCATCTTCATGTCCTTGACCAGACGGCCCAGCTTGGTGATGGGCATCCAACTCCTTGTCCTCAACTTGCCTCTGCAACCTCCGTGGCTGTGACCCTGGCCCTGGATGCCACTGCCGAAGCCTCCCCGGAAGCCACCGTGGTTCCCCATCCCAGGGCCCTTGGGGCCTCCAGCCCCACCTGCCCCCATGCTGCACTGACATCATCGCCACTTGGTGTTTTCTCGAAGAAGCTGATTTGTCTTTTGTATTTTTGTTTGTTTGTTTCGATTTCATTTAGTTCTGCTTTGATCTTGGTTATTTCCTTTCTTTTGCTGGGTTTGGGTTTGGTTTTTTTCTTGTTTCTCTAGTTCCTTGAGGTGCGACCTTAGATTGTTTGTGCTCTTTCAGACTTTTTGATGTAGGCATTTAGGGCTATGAACTTTCCTCTTAGCACTGCCTTTGCTGTGTCCCAGAGGTTTTGATAGGTTGTGTCACTATTGTCGTTCAGTTTGAAGAACATTTTAATTTCCATTTTGATTTCATTTTTCACCCAATGATCATTCGGGAGCAGGTTATTTAATTTCCATGTATTTGCATGGTTTTGAAGGTTCTTTTTGGAGTTGATTTCCAGTTTTATTCCACTGTGATCTGAGAGAGTGCTTGTTACAATTTCGATTTTCTTAAATCTATTGAGGCTCGTTTTGTGGCCTATCATATGGTCTATCCTGGAGAAAGTTCCATGCACTGTTGAATAGAATGTATATTCTGCAGTTGTTGGATGGAATGTTCTGTATATATCTGTTAAGTCAATTTGTTCCAAGGTATAGTTTAAATCCATTGTTTCTTTGTTGACTTTCTGTCTTGATGACCTGTCTAGGGCTGTCAGTGGAGTACTGAAGTCTCCCACTATTATTGTGTTGCTGTCTACCTCATTTCTTAGGTCTATTAGTAATTATTTTATTTGTTTGGGAGCTCCAGTGTTAGGTGCATATATATTTAGGATTGTGATATTTTCCTCTTGGACAAGGCCTTTTATTATTATATAACGTCTCTCTTTGTCTTTTTTAACTGCTATTGCTTTAAAGTTTGTTATGTCTGATATAAGAACAGTTACTCCTACTTGCTTTCATTGTCCCTTTGTCTGAAATGTCTTTTTATACCCCTTTACCTTAAGTTTGTGTGAGTCCTTATGTGTTAGGTGAGTCTCTTGAAACCAGCAGATGGTTGGTGACTTCTTATCCATTTCACAATTCTGTATCTTTTAAGTGGAGCATTTAGGCCATTTACATTCAATGTTAGTATTGAGATGTGAGGTACCGTTCCATTCATTGTGCTATTCGTTGCCTGTATACCTTGATTTTTTGTTTTTTGTTTTTGTTTTTTAAATTGTATTTTTGTTTTATAGATCCTATGAGATTTATGCTTTAAAGAAGTTCTGTTTTGATGTGTTTCCAGGATTTGTTTCAAGATTTAGAGCTCTTTTTAGCAGTTCTTGTAGTGGTGGCCTGGTAGTGGCAAATTCTCTCAGCATTTGTTTGAAAAAGACTATACCTTTCCTTTGCTTATGAAGCTTAATTTCACCGGGTACAAAATTCTTGGCTGTTGTTTTGTTTGAGGAGGCTGAAGATAGGGCCCTAGGCCCTTCTAGCTTTCAGGGTTTCTGCTGAGAAATCTGTTGTTAATCTGATAGGTTTTTCTTTATGGGTTACCTGGTGCTTTTGTCTCACAGTTCTTAAGATTTTTTTCTTTACCTTAACTTTAGATAATCTGATGACAATGTGGCTAGGCGATGATCTTTTTGTGATGAATTTCCCAGGTGTTCTTTGTACTTCTTGTATTTGGATGTCTAGGTCTCTAGCAAGGCAAGGAAAGTTTTCCTCAATTATTCTCCCAATTATGTTTTCCAAACTTTTAGAATTCTCTTCTTCCTCAGGAACACCGATAATTCTTTGGTTTGGTTGTTTATCATAATCCCAGACTTCTTGGAGGCTTTGTTCATATTTTCTTATTCATTTTTCTTTGTCTTTCTTGGATTGGGTTAATTCAAAGACCTTGTCTTTGAGCTCTGAATTTCTTTCTTTCACTTGTTCAGTTCTATTGCTGAGACTT
Source organism: Pongo abelii (assembly GCF_028885655.2). NCBI lineage: Eukaryota > Metazoa > Chordata > Mammalia > Primates > Hominidae > Pongo > Pongo abelii. The sequence continues at coordinate 85,073,934 of NC_071989.2, read as the reverse complement.
TCCAGAGCATTTTGCATTTCTATAAGTGTGTCCATTGTTTCCTGAAGTTTTGATTGTTTTTTTATTTATGCTATCTATTTCCTTGAATATTTCTCCCTTCACTTGCATCGTTTTTTGGATTTCCTTACATTGGGCTTTGCCTTTCTCTGGTGCCTCCCTGATTAGTTTAGTAACTAACCTCCTGAATTCTTTTTCAGGTAAATCAGGGATTTCTTCTTAGTTTGGGTCCATTGCTGGTGAGCTAGTGTGATTTTCTGGAGGTGTTAAAGAACCTTGTTTTGTCATATTACCAGAGTGGTTTTCTAGTTCCTTCTCATTTGGGTAGGCTCTGTCAGAAGGAAGGTCTAGGGCTGAAGTCTGTTATTCAGATTCTTTTGTCCCACAGGGTGTTCCCTTGATGTAGTACTCTCCCCTTTTTCCTAAGGATGTGGCTTCCTGAGAGTCGAGATGTAGTGATTGTTATCTCTCTTCTGGATCTAGCCACCCAGCAAGTCTACCAGGCTCTGGGCTGGTAGTGGGAGTTATCTGTACAGAGTACTGTGATGTGAACTGTCTGTGGGTCTCTCAGCCATGGATACCAGCACAGTATTTGGGGTGTCTCCTGAGTCCTGCAAAAGCAATCCACTTCCATCAGGGGGTCTGCAGGTCCTCTCAGGTTTCCTGATTCATTCCTGCAGTCATTCTGGAGCAAAAATTCACGATGTGAGTTTCACATGCTGCTCTGTCCATCCGAGTTGGAGCTGAAATCTAGTCCTGCCTCCCATCTGCCAATGACTTCTTTTTTCTATTTAGATGTCTTTTATTTATTTCTCTTGTCTGATTGCTCTGGCTAGGACTTCCAGTACTATGTTGAATCTTAGAACATTTCAATTCTAATCATACCACTCCTGGCTTACATGCTCTGTCTTATATGTTATTATGTTATTATTATGTAATATAATTTTATCATTTTTGTTTAGCTCCACAAAACCTTTTCATTTTTATTTTATAAGAATCAGTGTTTTGTTTTCATTCTATCACATATCTACATTTTTCTCTTTTTATAGCATTTTTTATCCCTTTTTTTATTTCCAACTTTTATTTTAAGTTCAGGGATACATGTGCAAGATGTTCATGTTTGTTACATAGGTAAACATGTGCCATGGTGGTTTGCTGTACAGATCATCCCATCACCTACGTATTAAGCCCAGCATCCGTTAGCTATTTTTCCTGATGCTCTCCCTCCTCCCACCCTTTACCCTCCAGTAGACCCCAGTGTGTGTTGTTCTTCTCCCCCATGTGTCCATGTTTTCTCGTCATTCAGCTCCCACTTATAAGTGAGAACATGTGGTATTTAGTTTTCTGTTCCTGTGTTAGTTTGCTGAGGATAATGGCTTCCAGCTCCATCCATATCCCTGCCAAGGACATAATTTTGTTCCTTTTTATGGCTGCATAGTATTCCATGATGTATATGTACCACATTTTCTTTATCCAGCCTATCATTGATGGGGATTTAGGCTGATTCCATGTCTTTGCTATTGTGAATAGTGCTGCAGTGAGCATACGTGTCCATGTATCTTTATAATAGAATAATTTATATTCCATCGGGTATATATCCAATAGTGGGATTGCTGAATTGAATGGTATTTCTGCCTCTAGGTCTTTGAGGAATTGCCATACTGTCTTCCACAATGGTTGAACTAACATATACTTCCACCAACAGTGTAAAAGTGTTCCTTTTTCTGCCAGGTGTGGTTGTTCACGCTTGTAATCCCAACACTGTGGGATGCCAAGGCAGGGGGATCACCTGAAGTAAGGAGTTCGAGATCAGCCTGGCCAACATGGCAAAACCTTGTCTCTACTAAAAATACAAAAATTAGCCTGGCGTGGTGGTGGATGCCTGTAATCCCAGTTACACAGGAGGCTGAGGCAAGAGAATCGCTTGAACCCGGGAGGCAGAGGTTGCAGTGAGCCAAGATCGCTGCCACTGCACTCTAGCCTGGGCAACAGAGCAAGACTCCATCTCAAAAAAAAAAAAAAAAGTATTCGTTTTTCTCCATCCCCTTGGCAGCATCTGTTGTTTTTTGACTTTTTAATAATAGCCATTATGACTGACATGAGATGGTATCTCATTATGGTTTTGATTTGCATTTCTCTAATGATCAGTGATATTGAGCTTTTTTTCATGTTTGTTGGCTGAATGTATGTCTTCTTTTGAGAAGTGTCTGTTCATGTCCTTTGCTCACTTTATATTGGGGTTGTTTGCTTTTTTCTAGTAAATTTGTTTAAGTTCCTTGTAGACTCTGCATATTAGACCTTTGTCACATGGATAGATTGCAAAAATTTTCTCGCATTTGGTAAGTTGTCTGTTCACTCTGATGACATATCTACAATTTTCTTTGCATGTCAGACTTTCCACCTGAGATTACTTTCCTTCTGCCTGAAGTGCATACATAGAATTTTCTTTAATGAGAATTTGTTGGTAGTAAACTTTCTCAATTTCCTTTCCCCCCACTGAATTATATTGATTTTCCCCTTGGTATAGCAGTAGCCTCAGATTTTGTACTGGTAGGGGTTTTAGAAAAATTTCTTTTTCCAGGGCTTTGGCTCCCATTTCCTCTGCCAATTTGAAGCAAGACATTCTCCTTTTAGTCATCAAAATATCACCTTCATTAGTTGAAGCCTGTATACCATAAATGTGAAACAGGTTTTATACAATTTTGTTAGAATACAGCAGTTTGACTTTTCCTTCCTTCCTTCCTTCCTTCCTTCCCTTCCTTCCTTCCTCCCTTCCTTCCTTCCTCCCTCTCTCCCTATGTTCTTTTCTTTTTTCTTTTCTTTTCTTTGACAGGGTCTTGCTCTGTCACCCAGGCTGGAGTGCAGTGGCGTGATCATGGCCCAAAGCAGCCTCAACCTACCTGGGCTCAGGTGATCCTCCCACCTCATCCTCCCTAGGAGCTGGGACTAAAGGCATGTGCCACCACACCTGACTCATTTTTTGTTATTTTTTATAGAGACGGAGTTTCACCATGTTGCCTGAGAATCATGTGATCCTCCCAGCAAAGCAATTTTATTATTATTATTATTATACTTTAAGTTTTAGGGTACATGTGAACAATGTGCAGGTTTGTTACATATGTATACATGTGCCATGTTGGTGTGCTGCACCCATTAACTCGTCATTTAGCATTAGGTATATCTCCTAATTCTATCCTCCCAGCAGTTTGAATGGACACAAAACTATGTTTGAAATGTAAGAATGTCATTAGCTCTTAGCAGTATGTTTTAAAAGGATCATTTGGTTACTTGGGCCTGGGTAGCATAGCTTATAAATGTCTAGCCAGTCTTGAGAAATTTCAAGAGTTTAGATTTCTTTTTTTTTTTTAAACTGATATTTCTGTGACCATACATCCTCAAGGCAGCTTGAGACAAGACTAGTTGGGGTTTGTGCTTCTGCTGCTATTGCATATACTGTGATATGTTTGCAGAATTATCAAAGCAAGACCCATCCCACAGGGTCCTGCCAGCTGCTAAAGTAACATTTGACACCCTCCCACTTTACAGTGTACTGGGAATTCTATCAGGAGTGATGAGGTGCCATAACCCTTCGTTTCCCCCTTAGCTGGTTATCTTCCCTTTTTCTCCCTCACTGGGTTGAGGAAAGCTAGGTAATATTCTTAAAGATTACTTATGTTTTACTTTGTATTTTATTTTTTGAGCCTGTTCTCTATGTAAAGACCCAGCTATACATAACTTACTCTTGTTTCCATCACTGGGAGAAAAAAATCTTGATCAGACTGCCATAAATTTGTTGGGAGGGTGGTTAGGTACCATTTTTGAATCCTGACCACTGAGCTGTCAGGAACATTCATTGGATATAATCCAAATTTATGTGGTTATCCTTCTATCCTAAATATTACCATCATTACTATTTTTGCCATTCTTGTCACTATTATGGTGTTTTCTTTCAGCTGTTAGTATAAAACACTGTGCTAAGCCTTTTAAAGCAACCATTTGAAGTTGGTACTATTTGTTGTCCTCATTTTACAGGAAACAGAGGCTTAGAGAGATTAAGTCACTTGTCCTCAGCCACATGCAGCAGTCAGGGTTCAAACCCAGACTTGCTCTTAACCAGTTTTGTGTACTATATTGCCTTTTTAATAAAAATGAGTCCACCCTCTGAAACCTTACTATTCAAAGTACACCCCCTAGACCAGTGGGACTGGAATCACCAGAGAGCTTATTAGAAAGGCAGAATCAGCCCCACTCCACCCCAGACCTACTGAATCACAATATACATTTTAACAAGATCTGCCAGGTGACTCTTACACACATTAAAGTCTAAGAAGCACGACCCAAAACAGAATATAAAAAAGGCAGATTAACTTGATTAGAGAAGACATTCCAGAGCACAAAGAATATGAACTGATATTTATAGAAGGCTAATTTCCACTTTTGTCTGCAGATGGTGCAATGAATTCAATGCTTATATCTACCCAAAATTCTGACGCTGAAACCCTTATCCCCAGTATGATAGCATTTGGAGGTGGGGTCTTTGGGAGGTAATGGGGTCATGAGGGTGGAGCCCCTCATGATGAGATGAATGTCTTTATAAAAAGAGATACCAGAAAGATGATCTCTCTCTCTCTCCTCCCATGAAGATACAGCAAGATGGCCACCTGCAAACTAGGAAGAGAGCCCCTACCAGGCTGGTACCTTAATCTTAGACTTCTCAGCCTGCAGATTTGTGAGAAATAAATGCTTGTTGTTAAAGCCACCTAATCTATGGTATTTGTTATAGCAGCCCAAACTCACTGAGACAGATGGTGTGAAATAATATAGAAAAAGACTTCTGAGAAAAAGTAAACAAAAACCTTTCTAGTTTACCAGTCATTACTTGAGTGGCCAATATAATTATCCTGATTTCATTACAGGGCACATAGTGGATATTCAGAACTACTTTAAAATTTGTTACAAGACCAGCTTCTTAGCATGGAATGCAAGCCTTCCCATCTGACTTCAATGTACATTTTTAAAGAATGAAATCCTGTCTTTTTGGAATCTTATGCAGTCATAAAAAGAACAAAATCATGTCCTTTGCAGCAACATGGATGTAGCTGGTGGCCATCATCCTAAGTGAATTAATGCAGGAACAGAAAACCAAACACCACATGTTCTCACTTATAAGTAGGAGCCAAGCATTAGATACACCTGGACATAAAGATGGGAACAATAGACACTGGGGAATACTAGAGTGGGGAGGGAAGAAGAGAGGCATGGGGTGAAATGAAATGCTACCTATTTGGTATTATGCTCACTACCTGAGTGACAGGATCATTTGTACCCCAAACCTCAGTGTCATACTACCCATGTAACAAACCTGCACATGTACCTCCTGAATCTAAAATAAAAGTGGAAGTTATTTAGAAAAGAAAAGAAATCCTGTCTTTTGCGGCAACATGGGTAGAATTGGAGGTCATTATCTTAAATGAAACAGGTCAGACACAAAAGATGAATATTGCATGTTCTCACTCATAAGTGGGAGCTAAATAATATGTATAGATGGACATAGAGAGTGGAATCATGGACACAGAGAGTGGAGAGATTCATTAGGATGAAGGAGTGGGAGGGGGTGAATGATGAGAAATTATTTAACGGGTACAATGTATATTATTTGGGTGGTGGATACCCTAAAAGCCCTGACTTGACATCTGCACAATCTATGCAGGTAAAAAACTACACTTGTACCCCATACGTTTATATAAAACCCCCAAAGTACCCAAACATTTTTAGTCCTAGTCCCATATATATTTTCATCTATTCTATACTCCAGTCACATTTAGATAATCTCTCATTTACTTATTCATCTATATAATACCTACTTGTTGAGCACCTACACTTACCAGGCATGCTGGAAGCAGCATGTATTAATTATATTTTCCTATATTCTATATTCTTGATGCTCTTGCTGAGAGGCCTTGATGCTGGAGAGACCCACCCTCCCAGGGCTAGCTAATTCCTAGAGAGATCAAACGACTCTGCTCTGAGCACATCTTTAACATACAAATCAACCAACCCAGAGCCCACTCCCCGAAACGTCTCCTTTATCAAACTCTCACACACCAAGCCAATATTTCTTCTGCCCTGAATGACCCCAGGGCCAGGTACTGAACAACTAGGAAGCACTCCAACAGCCCAGAGTCCGTCAAAATTATTCAAACTGTCTAATCATTAGCTTGCTCATTATACCTACCCTGCTGCGCCCACTCCTTCCTGTGAAAACCCCAATAAAGGCGCTGGGTCATGTTTTCTCCTCTTCCTCTTCGGCCTCCTGACCAACCATGGTTGGATTCCCCATCCGGATCTGCATGACATGTCAGGCCTCCTATTTCCAGGGATTGGTGAGTAAAAACTTGTTCCTTCATATTGGTCATTTCTGGGCCTATGTGTCTTACCAAACCTAATGAAAATAAATCCCAGTCACATTTTCAGAATGCAATGGTTAACAGTGGTTGCTCTCATGGAACCTAAATTCTAAAGCAGGAAGATAGGAGGGAAAAGATGTAGGCAAGGTCGGTAAGTATTCACTTGGAATGCACCAAAATGTCTGTACTGATTATTATAGCCAATATTTGTTTTGATTGGTCAGTGCTCATACCATAATACCACATATCAAATTTTTGAATGGCACCTCTGCATGTAAGCAAACCCTACTCCCATTTTTCTTACCAGTCAGGTTTCCATAGAGAATAAAAGATGAGGCAGGAATTAAAACCTGTCTTGGAACTCAACGTCCAGTGCCTTTTCTCTTTTAAAATACAATTCTGAACTATAGTCATCCATCACTTAATGACAGGAGTATGTTCTGAGAAGTGCATTGGTGGTTTCATCATGGTGCGAACATCATGGAGAGTACTTGCATAAACTTCGATGGTTTAGCCTGCTATACATGTAAGCTACATGGTATAGCCTATTGCTTCTAGGCTACACACCTGTACAGCAAGTGACTGTTCTGAATAATATAGGGAATTGTAACCCAATAGTAAGTATTTGTGTACCTAAACATAGAAAAGGTACAGTAAAAATATGGTATTATAATCTTACAGGATCAACATCATATATGTGGTTTGTCATTGACTGAAATGTTGTTATATAGTGCATGACTGTACTTAACTCTTAAGCCCCTTTGACTTTGTTTGTGATGCCTTTTTTTCCTCATCTTTGACTTCAGAATTTTTATTTCTAGTTTAACTGCTGTGTCTTCACTGGAGTCTTCTCTGCTCTCCCCAGATTCATTACTTTTTTTTTTAACAATTTGCTTATGCATCTCTTAGAGTCCTTGTTTCATTTATAGGTAGTTTTTATCTGTCTCTTTTATTGCACTGTAAGCTCCTTGAGATCAAGGAGGATATTTATATTACAGGGATATAGGTCCCCAGCACCTAGCACAGCACTGCACACAGTAGGATCTCAGTAAACATTGAAATTAAATGACTAATTAATCATCAGGAGACTTGCAGGGGGCTTGCTTTTTGGACTAAATTCTGAATATAATTCTCCTCAGATGAGCATAAACTTGGATGTACACATAAGAAATGAGGCTGTTTGCACTGAGCCAAAAAACAGGGTAGCATTCTTTAGTGGCATTCCCAAGGAATGGGAAACTGATTAGACCAATCACCTTCAATTTTCTTTGGCTCAGACTTTGATGAACAAAGTTCATTGTGATAATAAAATCCTTGGGCAAAAATTTTGACTGCAGAACTATCCATCCTTATAAGGGCAGATGAAAGAAAAACAATATGCACTGTAAATTTCTCAGTAGAGCTGAGATTGTCTTACACCAGCTAGACAGGCAAATTCAAGTAGGCTTCATTTGTTCTCGCTTTCATAATTTAAACTTCTGCTGTTGAGCCTATAACATAATACTCTTATCTAATCCATGGGCAGAGGCAATTTGGTCTTGTCATCTGGCAGCCATTTATTAATACTGGTGACTAGGAAAGACTAGACAAATGTATAAAGATGGTTTTTGTGAGTCCAGGATAAATGGCTGAAGCCAGGCCAACTGTTCCCTTTCCTGTCACTATGGAGTTGAAGACCCTAGAATTTTTGTGATTCAGGTAACCACTATGAGAACTACTTAATTGGTACGATGTGGTAGAAAATAAAGTCATTGGTATTAGCCCTGTGTGCTAGTTACCCCTGCCTCTTAGCTGTGACTACACAGAGATATATGTGTGCACAACACAGTTGTAACTGACATCAAAGTGAACATCATGGAATAGATTTCCAAGAAAGTTTTGTTGTTACCTTAGGGTCTGACATGACTTTTGACATTCTAAACCTCGGTGTTTATGAGAAACACCCATACAGCCACCCTTTGCATGGATATAGCACGTTTCTCCCCAGAGTGACATGGAGTGTTCTGTGCAGAAGGGGAAGATGGAGTGGGAGCATCTGGCCACAGACAATTAAGAGCTACAGTTCTTCTCCACAGCAAGTATAGAACATAAGGGGGGCAATTTAGGATAGGAAATGAAGGATACTGGGTCCAGCTGAGACTGTAAGGGGAACTCAGCAAGATAGAAATGACCTGACTCAGACTTTGTCCAGCTAAAATTAACCATGACTCTTAAAAAAAGAAAAAAACTCAAAAATGACTGGATCCATGAACCTCTTTGGTGTTTACCCAGAACAGTTAATGTGCCAGATAATGTTTAAACATAACTATTAGGCTCACAAATGTAAAATATAATCTTTAAACTATTGAGTCTTAATTTGTACACATTTTATAAACACAGTCAAAACATCCCTCTTTTTCTGGGGAATAAAGACACTAAAACCACCGCACATCATTTATTGTTTTTAGACTTTGATCCCTGAGAGCAGGACCTACTTCATGTTGGTGTCCCCAGCTCCTAGACTGTGCCTTTCTCACATTAATGCTCAATAAGTGTTTGGTTAAATTGAAATTTTGAGGCCAGGTCGGTGGCTCACGCCTGTAATCCCAGTACTTTGGAGGCCAAGGTGGGAGGATAACCTGAGCTCGGGGGTTTGAGACCAGCCTGGGCAACATAGTGAAACCCTGTCTCCACTAAAAATACAAAAATTAGCCAGGCATGGTGGTGCATGCCTGTAATTCCAGCTACTTGGGAGGCTGAAGTAGGAGAATCGCTTGAATCCGGGAGATGGAGGTTGCAGTGAGCCGAGATCACACCACTGCACTCCAGCCTGGGTGACAGCGAGACTCTGTCTCAAAGAAACCAAAAATTGAAATTTTGTAGATGCTTTATTCAAAACTGTTTTTCATCGTCTCTGCTTAGTTACCCTTGCTTCTCATTTTTTTTTTTGCCCATATAAGGTATTTTTCCTCCCCCCCCCCATATAGTGGTGTAGTTGCAAATTTGTTCTAGAATATTATCTGAAATTTTATGGTTTGAATATAATTTTTACATAGGACCTATGTAAATTTAAAGATTCTGATCCATAAAGAATAGTAGTTTATGGGATTATTTTTAATAAGCAAAGAATGCTACATTCATTTTGAAAGCAAATAATACGTTTTTTAAGTGTCTATTTAAACTTGTGTTCTTGGAGTAAAATATTTAGATTCAGCTGGAGTGGTGAACATTTTTACTAGAAATATTACATTGTATTTTATAGGTTAATATTCATATAATAGCTGTAACAGTAGTATGCCTTTCAAAACCACACACATAGATGATATTTGTAGAAGCTTATTTCGTTGGTGTACTGTAACAACTCTACAAAATAATTCTGTAGGACTTGCAAAGGAAGATGCAGTGCTGGGGAGACCAGCTCTTTAATATGTGGAAAAGCACAGGCATCACATAAAGAAGTAGCCCCTGCAAAGGGAGCCCAGGAAAATCAATCTGATAAGGTTTAAGGATGTGAAGGGGCCCCTACACTGATCTGAGAGTGCTGTAGATAAGCAACAATAACAATATTAGTATATTATTTTACTCTTTTGTTTCTCCTTCGAACCTTAGGAGTGGAGAATTGAATTAATTATATTCTTCTGTTCACAGCACACAATCATCATCATCCATTTCAGGCTCCTATCCCTTCAGTCCCTCCATCCTGAGCCCTGTTTCTACTTTCCTCCCTCCCATAGCCATCCCCTTCTCTAAAGTATTTGGGATAGGTATAGATGTAGGTAGAAATACATTGTCTGTACTTGGATAAGTATGTGTCTGAAAAATATATCTTTGTATATGTGTTTTACATTTACATAAAGGGCATAGATATAATTGTATTACTTTTTCCCACTCAACACTATTAAAAAACCAAACCATGTTACTCTATTTTTTTTAGAGTTCATTGCTTCTGACTACCTATCTTTCCTTAATATGTACATATCAGATTTCACTTATTAGTTCCTTCTAACAAACACGGAGGTTGCCTCCAACTACACACTACCAAAAGTAAATAAATAAACAAATGTTGCAAAGAACAGCCTATGCAGAGATCTGTGAGGAATTTCTCTGGGGTAGATATTTAGAAGTGGGGTCGCCAGGTGGTGGACAGAACGCCTACTGAATTTCATGGGAAATACTTCCTTCTCCCGAGAGAGCTTGCTGGTCTATATTTCCACCGGCAATGTATGAGGGATCCCATTTCCTGATATGCTTGTCCATGTGTATGCAATATATTTTTTACTTTTAAAAATTGTGAAATACAAAATACATGCAAGGAAGTGCGTAACATAAACATACAGCCTAATTATTAAAAAGCAAAAATTTAGGCATCCCAGTAAAGAAATAGAACATTGCTAGCATCCCCCACAAGAAAGGCCCCTTTCCCAATCATAATCCCCTCCTTTCTCCCAAGCGTAACCGCTATCCTGATTTTTATGGTAATCATTTCCTTGCTTTTCTTTTTACCTTTACCACCCAATAATTCATATTTACTTTATAATTTTAAAAATATTTACTGTATAATTTAGTTTTGCCTGTTTTTGCGTTATATATGTATTCTTTTGAGTCTGGCTTCTTTCATGTTCTATTATGTTTAGGAGATTCAACCATGTTGTGTACTGCTGTAGTGAGTTCATTTTTGGCTGTTATATAATGTTCCACTGTGTGATTATAAACTACCCTACTGTTTACTTATCCATTCTACTGTTGATAAACATTTGAGTTTCCAAAAGTTTTTAGATATTATAAATAGAGTTGTTATGGACATTCTTGTACAAGACTCTTGGTGCTCATGTACACTCATTTATGTTGGATATATACCTACAGGAAGGATTGCTTGATGGTAAAATATCAAGATATTCAACTTCAGTGAATAATGACTAACAGGTTTCCAAAGTGGTTGTATTAATTTTCATCTACACCAGCAGCATTTGAGAGTTCCTGCTATTTTAAGTTGCACTATACTTGTTATTGTCCATTTTCCCCCTGAACTTTCATCATAAAAAATTTCAAACATACAGCAAAATTGAAAGATTTCAGTGAACACCTGTATACGCACTACCTGAATTTATCATTAACTTCTTTTAGCATTTAGAACCTTCTAAATCCTCTCCCTTGTTCCATTTTTAAATTTTTAAAATTGAGTTGAAATTTATATAATGTAAAAGTAACATTTTAAAGTGAACTATAAAGTGACATTCACAACTAGTCATTTACAATATTGTACAACCGCTATCTCTATCTAGTTCTAAAATGTTTTCATCACCTCAAAATAAAACTCTATAACTATTATGCAGTTAATCTCATTCTTCCCTCCCCCTAGTCCCTGGCAACTACTGATCTCCTTTCTGTTTCTATGGATTAACCTCTTTTGGATATTTTATATGAATGGAGTCATATAATATGCGACCTTTTGTGTCTGGCTTCTTTTACTTAGCATAATGTTTTCAAGATTCATCCACCTTGTCGCATGTATCAGTATTTAATTCCTTTTTATGACTGAACAATACATTTGAGCTGTTGTGAATAATGCTGCTATGAACATGTATAGACCACATTTAGGCTATTATGAATAATGCTGCTATGTACAAATATTCGTATGAGTACCTGTTTTTACTTTTTTTGAGTACAAATGAATTGTGGGGGCATATGGTAATTCTATGTTTAACTTTCTAAGGAACCACCAACTGTTTTCCACAGCAGCTGAACATTCCCACTACCAATGTACAAGGGTTCCTATTTCTTCATGTCCTCACCAACACTTGTTATTGTCTGTCTTTCTTGGTTATAGCCATCTTAGTGGGTGCAAAGTGGTATCTTATTGTGGTTTTGATTTGTGTTTCACTAATGATGTTGAGCATCTTTTCATGTGCTTGTTGGCCATTTATATATCTTCCTTGGAAAAACGTTTATTCAAGTCCTTTGCCCATTTTAAAATTGGGTTGTTTGTCATTTTGTTGTTGAGTTGTAAGAGCTCTTTCTATATTCTGGATGTGAGACCCTTTTCAGATATACAATTTGTAAACGTTATTTCCCATTCTGTATGTTGTCTTTTTACTTTCTTTTTAATGCCTTTTGATGCACAAAAGTTTTAAATTTTGATGAAGCCCAATTTACCTATTTGTGTTGCTGTTATTTGTACTTTTGGTTTTATATCTAGAAATCCATTGCTAAATCTGAGGTTATGAAGATTTACCCCTGTTTTTTCCTAAGAGTTTTATAGTTTTAGTTCTTATATTTAGGTAATTGATATATTTTGAGTTAATTTTTGTATAACAAGTGAGGTAAGGGTGCAACTTCATTTTTTTTGCATGTGAGTATCCAGTTGTCTCAGCACCAGTTCTTGTACCATTAACATTTAACTGTGCTTGTTTTATTATATTTCTACCCACTCATCAATCCATCTTATCTTTTTGATACATTTCTAAATAGAGTTCTTCAATCACTTTCTTCTAAATTTTTCAGCATACATCATTAAATAGAATTCAGTATTTGTTTACAGTTAACTTTTTAATGTAAATTTTACATATAATGAAATGCATAAATCTTAATTGTTCATTTTCTAGGTTTTGACAGCTACATATGACCATATATCCCAAACCTATATCAAGATAAAACATTATCACTATGCAAGGATATTCCTCCATGAATTTTCCCAAACTCCCAAGAGTAGAGGAAGTTTTTTTCCATTATAGATTAGTTTTGCCTATTCTAGAACTTCATATAAATAGACTTGTTCAGTATATTCTTTTTTGTGTAAGACTTATTTCACCCAGTATAATTTTTTGAGTTCATCCATACTGTTGATTGTATCAGTAGTTTGATTTTTCTTAGTGGTAAGTGGTAATTCATTTTATAAAGATGTTTGTCTATTCTTCTATTGTTGGACACCTGGGTTATTTCCAGTCCAGGGCTCTTATTAATAAAGATGCAATCAACATTCTTGTCCAAGTCTTTTTCTGGATATATGTTTTCATTTCTCTTGGGTAAACACTTAGTAGTAGAATTGTTGGGTAATAGGGTAGGGGTACCATTTTCACAGCAAAAATGAATGAGAGTATTGTTTGCTCTACATTCTTGCCAATATTTGAGGTTGGTGGTCTTTTTAATATTAGCCATTCTGGTGGACATGTCATGGTCTCTTATGGTGGTTTTAATTTTGCATTGATGACTAATGATGTTGAGCATCTTTCCTTCTCTCTCATTTTGTGATTGTCTTTTTCTTATTGCTTTATTCCTTTCTGTATCTTGATAGAAGCCTTTATGAAACATATGTAAGATGTATCAGTCATTTCTATGGTTAGTGTTTTAATATTAACTATTAAATTAATATTATCTATTAATTAAATTAAATTAATATTAACTATTAAATTAATATTAATAATAACTAATATAAATTAGTTATTATGGGATAATAACTAATATTATCCCATGCTGCCAACTAAAATATTTATTTGTTTTGTTTTTTGTGCTTAGGTCTACAAATCACTTGAAACTAATTTTGGTACATCGTGTAAAGAAGCAACAAAAATTTATTTTTTCCATATGAATATACAATTTTTCCAGAACCATTTATCTTTTAAAGACCACTATTTCCCCACCATTCTATGAGCTGCTATTTTTCATAAACCATGTATTCATTTATGCCTGGATTTGCTTCTTGACTCTCCATTTTCTCTCATTGATCTGTTTGTCTGTCTTCATACCAATACCACATTGACTTAATTCTGTAGGTTTATAATAAATCTTGATATATGATAAAGCAAGTCTTCTCACTTTGTTCTTCTTTTCCAAGATTGTCTTGGCTAATCTTGGCACTTTGCATTTTCATTAAAATATTACAATCAACTCGTAAAGTTTTATGAAAATTTGGGGTTTTGATTGTGGTTTTATTGTTTCTCTGTATCAGTTTGGGGGAGAATTGACATCTTTATAATTTTGAGCCTCTGAATCCATGAACATGGTGTATCTCTCCATTTATTTAAACCTTTAAAGTTTTTTTTTATCAGTAATAGTTTAATGTTTCTCTGTGTAGAGGTTTACAAGTTTTTAGATTTATTCTTGTTTGCTTTTTTTGATGTTCTTTATAAATGGCATCTTAAAGTGTCTATTTGTTTATTTGTTGTTGGTATATAGAAATAAATTGATTTTAGTTTATTGACTTTGTAGTCAGCAACTTTACTAAAATTGCTTTTGATGTCTAATTTTTTTCTGTAGATTATTTTGCATTTTATATGCATGCCATCATACATGTCAGCTATGAATATGACAGTTTTATCTCTTTCTTTCCAATTCTTACATGTTTTAATTTTTTTCTTGCCTTATTGTACTGGTACAGCACAAAGTTCAGTACAAAGTTGACAGAAGAAATGACAGTGGGCATTCTTATCTCATTCTACATTTCAAGGGAAAGCTATCAATATTTCATTAAGTATAATGCTATAGGTTTTTAAATAAATAATCTTTACCAGATTAAGCAAGTTCACTTCTAATTGTAGTTTGCTGAAAGTTCTTTTTTAAAAAAATAATGATGAGATATCAAATTTTGTCAGGTAATTTTTCTCTATCAAAATGATAATATGATTTTTCTCTTTTATTGTGTTAATGCTCTGAATTTTACGGATTGGTTTTAGTGTGTTAGTACAGCCTTGCATTTCTGTAGTAAACATGTCTTGCTCATGTTATGTTATTCTTTCTATGTGTTGTTGAATTTTACTTGCTAATATTTTATATTTGGCATTTCTAAATTATGTACATGAATGAGGTTGGCTAGTAATTTTTCTTTTTCAAAATGTTCTTGTCAGGCTTTGCTATTAAGCTTATTTTAGGCTCACAGAAGAAGTTGAATGATAGTCTTCATTTTCCTATTTTCTGGAAGAGTTATGTAAGATTGACATTATTTCTTCCTTGACTGTTTGGTGGAATTAGCCTGTGAAGCCACCTGGCCTGAAGCTTCCTTGGTGGATTTAATGTTCTTTTAATAGTTAATGAGCTATTTAGATTTTCTATTTCTTGTGTCATTTTGGTAAATTGTATTTTCTAAGAAGTTTGTTTTATCTAAAATTTTAATTTATTGTCATAAAGTTGTTAGTAGCCACCTCTTAATATTGTTTTAATAGTTGGTATATGTAGTAATTTATTCTTTTCTATATAAGTGTTGTAAATCTCTGCCTTCTCTCTCTTCCTGCCTTGGTCATTCTTACCATACAATTATCAACTTTAATAGTGTTTTCAGTTTACCTAGTTTCGCTTTATTGAACCTCTGTTGTAAGATTTTTTAATGTTTTACTAATTTCGATATAATCTTTATTATTTTCTTCTTATTTTGACTTTAATTTGCTATTCTTTTCCTAACTTCTTGTGACTAATACTTACCTCATTAATTTTCAGTTTTACTTCTTTTCTAGTGTGCATTTAATGGTGTACATTTCTCTTAAAGTATTCCTTTAAACTACGTCTTACAAGTTTTGATATTTTGAATTTTCAGTTCAAAATATTTTCCATGACTTTTTCTTTGGCTGTTATATCATTTAGAGGTAGATTTCTTATTTTCCATATAGATGGAAATTTTAAAGTTTTAAAAAATATTGACATTTAGCCTAGATACATTGTAGTCAGAGAACATACTCTGTCTCATATCAGTTCTTTGAAATTCATGGAGACTTGCTTTCAACACATGCTCAATTTTTGAAAATGAAATTTTTAACAAACTCAATATGCATTCTAGTTTTGGGGCAAAATATTCCATTTATATCAATCAGGTCAAGTTTCTTCTTCTTTTGTTTAAATTGTATAGTCTGTGTATTCTATCAGCTTCTATTCATGATTGTAGGTTTGTCTGTTTCTACCTCTAGTCCTGTAACATTTGCTTTATATATTTGAGTTCACATTATTAGGTGCCTACAAATTTATAATTGTTATATCTTCTGTATGAATTGGGTTCTTTATTATTATGAAGTATTCCTTTCTGTCTCTAATATTGCTTTTTTGCCTTACATATGACTGCTTGATATTACTACAGATATATCAGCTTCCTCTTTGTAGATGTTTGCATGGTATATGTTTTTCTTTCCTTTCACTTTTAATACTGTAAAATCCTCCTTAATGTGTATCTTTTTTGAACAATACAGAATTAGATTTTTTTAAAAATCTGGCCTGACAGTCTATGTTTTCACTAGAGTATTGAGTCCACTAATATTTATTTATCACAATTACTGGTATTTCTGCTTTGCTAGGAGGACCTGGAATTTGGCTTTTACTAAACTTAAGCTAATGGGATGGCCTTTCTGAGATATTTACTATGGGCTCGAATTTTCTAGGTATGTCATAAGTATAGAGAAAATTTCCATTTTTGTTTAAAAATATTTCATAGATAAAAAAAAATATTCCGTAGATGTGGAAAGAGACAGTAGATGTGGTTTCAAGCTGAAATTCAAATAAACTGGATTCCATATGGGATAGCTATTGGAAGCACTGGCTAAGAAAGGAGCCATATCAAATTTTGAGTACAGCCAAACCCAATCATCATGTTAGCATTGATGGAGCAAGAAAATATCTAGACTTATTGAATTATAATTACAGCTGTATGAATCACAATCACTATATAAATAGCAAGTGTGATTTTATCTGTGATATAAAAAGGCCTTTTTAATGGGATTTTACTGTAATTTTAATAGACTGGAGAAAGTAATGAGGGAGTCATAGCTTGTGTGTATTGGGGTGAAAAAGCAGGAAGGATATCTGTAGTAATCACTGAAGTGTTAAAAATATATTGTGGCTGGGATCAGGATTAGGGAGGTGTGCCTGAAGTTAATGACTTATATATAAGGCCCTTGTAACTAAGGTACCAGTTCAGAATAGAAGTTTATAAAAAGCAAGAAAAATTGGATTGCTGAATCCAAATATAGAATACTATTTTGCAGTAAAATAGAAATACATATTTAAAATGACTAAAATAAATGTAAAAAGATATTTTTGAGACAAATAAGGAAACTTGAACATTGGTTATTAGATGATATTAAGGAATCATTGTTAATTTTGTAGCTGTGACCACATTGTAGTAAAAAAAAAAGTCCTTATTTTTTAGAGAACACATAGAAGTATTTAAGGTTGAAATGACATAGACATAATGTCGGAAATTTGCTTTAAAATATTTGCAGTAACAAAGAAAAAGAAAGAACAAAAAGAGGGATAAAACAAGTGTGCCAAAATGTTAAAAGCTATTGAATTTAATCAATAGGTAGTATGAGAATGTCTTATACTATTTCCTCTATTTTAGTGTACGGTTAAAATTTATAATAATTTTTTGTAAGGAATAAAATATTGTTAGAAAAGCACTACATATTCTTAATGTTAACACATTTGAATATTTTCATGATGGATAAAATTTTGCGTATATTTTTCAACTGACTTAAGGCTAGAAAATGAAGCAGAGAATGCTAAGGGTGGTGCTGGCATGTGTTCCAGTGGAATGGGCACAAGCTTGGTTACAGGCTTCAAGCTGCCACTAATGAGCTCCACTCCTTTGGCAGTATCTTTACACCTTTCTGGGCCTTGGGCTATTTTTTTGTTTCTAAGATGGGGCATTGTCCTAAATGAGCTCAAAAGTCTTTTTCTAGGTCTTATTACTTATGGTTCTGAATGTACTGCACTTGGAATCTTTGTTTCCTGGAATTGGGAACGTATACAAGATACTAGGTTTCAGATTGCACCCCTCCAAATTTTAGTGGTCTTAAGGAACCCCTGCAAGGTGAAGGAAGAGGGCCAAGGGATCAAAAGTCTAGATCTTCCCTAAACCTCATTTTAATAACCCAGCTCAGCCACTATTTACATTTTTTTTTCGTGGTTTCTGTTTTCTGCCAGCATCCCTAGAAAGAGTTGGTCTCTCTGTGCCCACTATGTACAGTTATGTTTGCAGCTCCTATTCTGTCACAGACTGTGAGTGCTTCAAGGTAGGAACTTTCTATTTCATTTTTGTATCCTTAAGTACCTAGGACACAGTCTGGCATGTGAAGGGGCACACAAAATATTAATTGCTGAGTGAATGAATGGATGAATGAATTAAAATAAACTAAAATAATTTGTGACATTTAATTTAATTTCATGGAATATAATGAAAAGAATATGAATTCATTTTTACTATGAAGTTTAGGAAGCTTTGGCTCTTCAGTGGGGTACATTCTTATTGGCACACCCACTCACTTTCTCTGTTGTCTTCTTATTCCACCCTCTTCAATAATCTTCAGCAGGATTCATTTGATCAGAAAGCATTAAGTTATGTCCTCCCCTCATCATTGAAATTCCTTTAGCTGTAGTTTTAAAACTAGGGCTGAGGGGGCAGGAGGCTGGGGAAGCCATAGGTGAATTGTGGTGCATCCTCCAGAGGACTGATTATCTGCAAATATTTAGGGAAATGTAATGTAATTGGCAAATGAAGCATTATTTTATATTAAAACAAATTCAGATATATTTTGGAGTAAAATGTTCAATGAACACAAAATCCTAAGCTAGACCTTGAGATTTCTGGGAATCTTCTAGGCTAAGACTGTCCTCTCCACCTCAACTCCTAGGTCAGTGATTTATTTAGGTATTTGCATTTGAGATAACCTGTGAGGATGCCAACCAGGCAGATATACAGACAGGCTGTGGCTCTGCGGGGTGCAGAAGTAAGAGCTATGGAGTTGAGGAAAACTAGACTGAAAATGGAAACTTTGAGACAGCTTCACAAAAAAAGCCTTGAAGAAGACAAAAAAAAATTGTGTCTTATCTACTTATTTAGAGACAGGATCTGGCTCTGTCACCCAGGCTGAAGTGCAGTAGCACAGTTATAGCTCACTGCAGCCTCAAACTCTTGGGCTCAAGCGATTCTCCCATTTCAGCCTCCCAAGTAGCTAAGACTACAGGCACACACCACCACTCTCAGCTAATGTTTGTTTGTTTGTTTTTTCTGCCAAGATAGGGTCTCACTATGTTGCACAGGCTGGTCTTGAACTCCTGGCCTCAAGCTATCCTGCTGCCTCAGCATCCCAAAGTGCTGGGATTACAGGTGTGTGCCACCGCACTTGGCCTGATTTATTATTTCCATTGTACTTTGGTAGAAAATGCCCAAGTTGTGCTGACCTAAGACGTATAAAATTCCCAATGTAATAATAAAAGAAAGCAAGTTACCGATTCTATTTTTAAACTGTCATATTTTTATTTGTTAACTACACCTCAGTAAAGCTCTGGGGGAAAATCTGTCATATTTTCTTTAGGACTAACTTGATTGTTTTGTCCCTGTGTGTGAATACATGAACACTGTTGTTTTAGACTGAAATATAATTTATAAAAAGTATTAGAAAACACATTTAGAAAAATCATAGTCAGTGTATATAAGATTGTTTTCTTGTTAAAGAGAAGATAATTTGAAACAATTGTCAATTCCCTAGGTAACTAGATGCTCCCTTTCTCTTTAATAAAAGGATCAGATAATTCAAATCCTTTTAGTTCATTCAAGTCTGGCTTTTTTCTTTCTCATTTTCTTAGCTTTCAAGTGAGTGGGCATTTACTTCAGTCAATGCAGTCAATATTCAAAGTTCAAAATTGTCTTATTAAACTGTCAATTTGATATTTTATAGTCACTTTTTTTTCGGCATGGTTATGGGTGTATTCAAATCCATTTCTCTTTGTTGGCAAGATTGTTAAACTAAAAAAGAGCCTGGTATTCCAGGTGTCTGTGTTGCCTGAAGTGACACTTACTAAACCCAAATATATTTCTAACTCAGCTTACTTGAAAAAAAAAAAATTAAGCACTGATCAGTGTGAGGCACTATAGGTGTGGCACTAGTATAGTTTACTGAATATAGTAGGTAATCAGTAAAGGCCTTGAAAGTAGGAATAACAGTAACAAGCAAAGCACGTAAACTCTCTCCATTTACTTCTTTGTTTGTAAAATAGACACAATTATTTCCCCTCAGAAAAGTTGTAAAGTAGAATTTACCAAGCACTTGGTAAATATAATAATTATTAAGGAGTGAAAAGTTATATTATTCTAAAAGGTAGAAAATATATCTTTTTTTTTTTTGATGGAGTCTGGCTCTGGCTGGAGTGCAGTGGCATGATCTTGGCTCACTGCAACATCCACCTCCTGGGTTCGAGCAATTCTCCTGCCTCAGCCTCCCAAGCAGCTGGGATTACAGGCATGCACCACCACGCCAAGCTAATTTTTGTATTTTTAGTAGAGATGGGGTTTCACCATGTTGGCCAGGTTGGTCTCAAACTCCTGACCTCAGGTGATCCGCCTGCGTCGGCCTCCCAAAGTGTTGGGATTACAGGCGTGAACCAGAGCATCCGGCCAACTTTTCAAATGCATATGGTGTTTTCCATTATTTACTTTTCGAATTTTCCTTTCCTTTGGTGACTTTTACACCAAATACTTTTTTGTATTCCTTTTCAAAGGAATGCTCTGCACCTGTTACCTTCATTTTCTCACCACACATTACACATCCTTTCTTTTATCCCTTGTTGTTTTTACCAAAACTACACTTTCAAAATCTTCAGTGGCTCATTTCTGGTCAAAACATTTGGTCCTTGCTCAAACACCTCATACTCCCTACTCTTTTTTTCTAGCATTTCATTTTTATAGTCGCCCCCTTTGGAAAACTCGTGACTTATCTTGGCTTTTATGGTGATGTACTTCTTGGCCTTCTTACTATTTCTTGGATGGTTGTTTCCATTTCTTCTTTCTCTTTTTTTGAGACAGAGTCTCACTCTGTTGCCAGGCTGGAGTGCAGTGGCGCAATCTTGGCTCACTGCAAACTCTGCCTGCTGGGTTCAAGAGATTCTCCTACCTTAGCCTCCTGAGTAGCTGGGACTACAGGTGTGCGCCACCACGCCTTGCTAATTTTTGTGTTTTTAGTACAGAAGAGGTTTCATCGTGTTGGCCAGGATGGTCTCGATCTCCTGACCTTGTGATCTGCCTGCCTTGGCCTGCCAAAGTACTGGGATTACAGGTGTGAGCCACCACGCCCAGCCTCTTTACATTTCTTTTAAAGATTCCTTCTTCCCTGGCGTTCTTCGGGGCTGTCTTCCTCAAGGCTTTTTCTGCGGAAATCGCTGCTGTCTCAAAGTTTCCATTTTCAGTCTTGTTTTCCTCAACTCCATAGCTCCTACTTTTGGACCCCGTAGAGCCACAGCCTATCTGTACATCTGCCTGGATGGCATCCTCACAGGTTCCCTTAAATACAAACAGGTGTGAACTTGAAAGCATATCAAGTCAGCCCCCCTTCCTAATTTCACCTCTGATGTTTTAGTCACCTATTGGTCATGAAGTTCCATTGATTCTTCTAGGAAAAGCTCCTGCAATTGTTTCAGACTTAGGAGGAACCATGTGAATCATCCCATTACTAAGCTAGTAGGTGCAACCAGGATTCAAGCTGAAGTCTTAGAACCTGAAGACTAAAGACCTATGGCTTAAAAGACTCACAGCATCTTAACAGAAATCCTTGGTACCAGATACATTCCAGAACGCAGAATTTTTTCGAGTTTATAAAGATAGTGGTGTACATATGCTATTAATAAGGTAATATACCCTTCTGGGGGCAGCATGGCAGACATAATCACATAAATTAATATTTCTGCAGTAAAATGCGTGATTATTCTCATGGAATGTGATCAGTCAAGACTGTAAAAAGCCTCTAGTCAGTTTAGGTTAGGTTTTGCCACAAAATGTGGTCAGGTCAGGTGAGGGTTTTCTACCAAGTACATTATAGAAAGTTGTCCATTTTGAGAACTTTTTGAATTTTTGGAATTTTGGATAAGGGATTGTGGACCTCAAAAATTAATCACTTGGAATTAATGTTTGAGTTTTGATACAATATTTTCATTGGGCAGATAGGCAATTTTCACCATAATCATCTAGGGAAACAAAGTATTTTCTTACCTTTAAGTAAGAGTCCCCAACCCCAAGGCCACAGACTGGTACGGGTGCTGGTACCAGTTCCTAACTCTGTTAGGAACCAGGCCACACAGCAGGAGGTGAGTGGCAGGGGAGCCGGCATTACTACCTGAGCTCCGCCTCCTGTCAAATCAGCCTTGGCATTAGATTCTCACAGGAGCTCAAACCCTATTGTGAACTGTGCATGTGAGGTATATAGGTTACATGCTCCTTATGAGAATCTAACTAGTGCCTGATGATCTGAGGTGGAACAGTTTTATCCCCAAATCATCCCCCACCCACCCCCAGCATGGAAAAATTGTCTTCCATGAAACCAATCCCTGGTGCCAAAAAAGTTGGGGACTGCTGGCTTAAAAAGAACCTTAGGAGACAAGGAGGTACCTGGGGCAATACCAACTTGTTTGGGCGAGACTTATTTGGGTTGCCAGTCTCCTGGCATATAGACTTCCCGAAGGTCAGGGGCTGAGGATGAGAAACTCAGGTGGTATTAATGAGTTCCTGCCAGTAAGATGTCCTGGAGGAATGTTTTCAGATACGGCTTAAGTGCAACTTTGTCAGACTCCAAATTCCATTCATTATCAAACCTAGTTTTCGGCCCTGTATAAAATAAAGTCTATTTCCAGGTCTTGATAGGTTAAATAATACCTAGCATAATCTGCACAAGCATAATCTGAACCTACTTACCTACAAGTAACTCTTTAACAGCTATAATGTACTCTGTAATAATTGGGAACAGGGCAAAGTGACCTTCAGCTTTATGGGGTTCAGATCTGAAAGGAAGTTCATTTTCAGGGTGGATGAGCAGCTGAGGAGGAGTTTGCAGGGAGAATGTCAGGCAAGGCTCAATTTTACAAGGATAAAGCTAGTAAATTTGGTGATAGAGATGGTCATTCTGCATATACCAGTGTATAAGGCACCTCCTTGTTCAATGGGGTGTCAGGTCTTTGAGCTCTGTTTCATTTGTTGGTGTTGCTTTTGTGACTTCTAGCAAGTTCATTTCTTGAAGATTTGGTTTTCTCATGTGGAAAATCAAACTGACCGTACTTACATCCTACTGCCTCACAGAGAAAGTGTGAAAATTAATGAGTTAATGCTGGAAAAGAGCTTAAAGATCTTTAGATAAAAGTAGTTATCAATCATAGCATAGAATCATGCGGACTTTAGAATAATGGTTCTAAAGAGATTACAAAAATGCTGTCAATGCACGTTTATTAGCGTAGACCCTTTTTCAAGTTACAGCTGTAGTTTCTAATTTAGCAAATTAATTTTATTTAATCAATCCATTCTAAATGGGCCTGAAACTCTGTCAGAGAGTGATCTTACACAAAAGGGCAAGATACATGATCATCGTGACATTCTCATCTGAATGTTAGGTCTCTAATTGTGTAATTTTTCCCAGTTAGGCTGTGGGCCCTCTGAAAATAATACAAGGAGAGTAACTTAGAGGCCTAAAAACATTTTTTAGGTGTTTTTCTTTTACTTACTAAAAATACAAAATTTTAACATACTGGAAAAATACATTGTAATAATATATTTATTAAGCATAATTTAAAAATATTTTCAATGAGCAATCCAAGGGCTTAGATTAATTAACCTTTTGGCGCTTTGAATATAATAGCTTTATTGTGTGTGTTTATATGAAAGTTATAAGGAAAAATTCATGAAAAAATTTAAGTATATGCCTAGAATTGAAATAATTTTGAAATGGACTTCACATTTAACATAAACACTTAAACTAATTTTAATAAAGATGAAAAATACATGATTTTTAAAAAATATTTTTAATTATTCAACTTAAGTGCAAACCAAGGTGGTTTTTTTAGAACAAAAAGTTTAAAACCCGGTACAAGTTTCACAAGAAACTATTTTCAGGTCTAATATTAAATAATTACTTTCACAATAAATATAATTTTGTTTGAATTCTTAGTACAGTATGTTAAAGATAATTTGCTAGAGCAGTGGGTAGATTAAATTTGAAAAAAATAAAGACTAAATACTTGGAGATAAATTGCAACCTGAACTTACAATTTAATTACCACGTTGATTATTTAGTAAATAAAGTGAGTACAACAATAATGTCCTTAGAAAGTCATACAGTATAATTGATTATGGTGTCTACTACTCAAGTATAGTTTGATAAGTTTGGTCTTACATACTTTGAAAATAATTTATACGAGGTTTAGGTATTAAAACTCATTATGTATGCAAGTACATAGGAGAGTAATTTAAACAAGTTTATTTTACTGAATATAAATAACCAGGCAAAATACCCTAATAAATAATTATTTTCCTTTTTGTATTCATTATAGTAATTCATTATTGAATTATATTGGTCAAGTACCTGAAATTATATTTATTGAATACACAAATTATATTATTTGATATTAGCTGAAAAGTTCTCTTTTCATACCTATTCCTAGCACTCAGCTAAAGACCTTAAAAGTGTTTTTCAGTTTAATAAATGTAGTGTTCTTGCTTTGAATGTTAGAGAAACTGAGTCTTAGAAAATTAACAATTTATCGGAGGTCGCGAAGAAAATTAGTAACAATTGCAAATAAACTTCTACTTCTCACTGAGATTATTCATTTGGAATTAAATTTATACTTCTCATATATATTTATTTAAACATATATTATTGGATTCTTAAAGTAGTATCCTTGAAACTTCTTTTGGAAAGTTTGGTTTATAAACTATTTAATTTGGAAAGTGGTTTATCTTATTTTAATCCAAACATATTTCAAATTCATAGCTATTCCAGAAAAGAACTTACTCAAAATGAATAAATAAACAAATTAAGAAAATAGTATTTTTCATATTCACATTTATCATTGGAGTAAGCGGAATTTCTTGTTAAGGTGGATTCTGATCTGTGCTATATGAAAACAAATGACTTAGGGAAAACAAGGCTATAATGCCACCTGGGGGCTTTTAAGGACATCACAGTTCACTAAAACTGATAATCCTATAAGATAAATTCCAGTTACCTCCATTTGCCCTTCAGAATAATAATTACCATTTATTTTTCCCTTTTCACTGATTTTTATAGTGATTACAGAGAAGGAATAATGGTTCAAAATATTATCCTATTTTCTACAGTCTACATTATCAAGATATTTCTTTCCTGTAACCAACCAACATTCTTCCTCTTAGGAGACAGCATAGGTACACCATAAGATGTCTACAATTTTATATTACATTATGAGATGCAATAGAGTTACAGGGTCAAACCAAAAAAGAACAAGCTTAAACAACAACAAAAAAATCCCATATACTGATATGTATCTATGGCAGTGAAAATATTCTCTCTTTTTTTGTTAATCTTAAAAACTCATAGAAGAGTTAGTCACACCAGCCAAGCCACCTCAGGGAGGTAGCATATGAGAAGTGGTTACAGTGCAACACTTTTTTTTGAGGGAGCTCATTTGCATTCATAATTTGGTAGTCTTTACTGAATGCCTAATGTTTGCTGAATACTGTTAAAAAAAAAACAAAGGCCCTCTGTGTTGTCAAATGATAGTATACACAATACACATGAGATGAAAATATATAAGAGCTGCTAATGTCCTTATCTACAGTATTTTTGTTTTATAACAAAATGTTTGTTTCTTCTTATTATTATTTTTACCATTTTGGCTATCTTATGCTTTAACTGTATCTTTCCTATTTGGGTGTTTTTCAAATTTCTGTTGCTATAAGCAATATCATGTTTAACTAAAAGCTCATTATTCTATTTGTGAATTTATTCACATCCTTTTTCTCTTTCTGCTAATTACCTGTTAGCCTGATATATATATATATATATATATGTTCAATAAATATGAATAAATGTCAATGTTTTAGAATTTTCTAGTTGTCCCAACAGAAAAGATATATCATAAAGGAAAAGGAAAAAAAGTTGAAATAGACAGTGACTAAATCTGTGAGATGAAGGATTTGATTCATGTGCACATGTTCAGAGAACTAAGCATGGTCTTGCTGCAGCAGGGGCATTTAAACAAGAAGAATAAGTTTGCAAGTGAGTCTGAACTGTTTTTTTTGTTTTTGTTTTTGTTTTTCCATCAGCTAGTCACTATAGCTTCTGCTGTAGGCTCTGGTTAGAAGTTGATGAGATTTGTGATGTTTAAAGATGAAGATCTATAAATTATATCTGTAGGTTATTTGAACTGTATTACATTACTATGGCAGAAACTAGTAGCAGTTCCCCTAGATCCATCTTTATTGTTACCAATAAAATTTTTATCTGAGCATTTCACTGCTCAGAATAGAGGTTACATTCCCTAGTTTCCCTTGCAGCTGTCTGTGTCCATATAACTAAGTTCTGGCCAATGGGTTGTAAATAGAAATATCCTGTGGCAACTTCTGGAAAACATTCTTTTATTTTATTTTTTCTTTTTCTTTTTCCTTTTTTTTTTTTTGGAGATGGAGTCTCGCTCTGTCACCCAGGCTGGAGTGAAGTGGCACAATTTTGGCTCACTGCAACCTCCAATTCCCAGGTTCAAGCGATTCTCCTGCCTCAGCCTCCCGAGTAGCTGGGACTATAGGCGCGTGCTACCACACCTGGCTAATTTGTGTATTTTTAGTAGAGACGGGGTTTCGCCCTGTTAGTCAGGATGGTCTCAATCTCCTGACCTCATGATCCGCCCGCCTCGGCCTCCCAAAGTGCTAGGATTACAGGCGTGAGCCACTGCACCCAGCTGGGAAACATTCTTAAGAGACAAGTGGCACACACTATTTGCCTCTTCTTTTCATCCCTTCATCAATTCTGCTGTTTGAACAAAGGTGCTATTGTCTTGGGTCATAATACAGAGGCCACACAGAGTAAAGCTACATGGAAGAAGCCAAAGCCTCTTGCACCATGGAGTGCTAAAACAGCCCTGGACTATTTACCTCGGAACTATCTCCCTAGAAGGGAGAAATCAACTTCTATTATGGCACTCTTATTTTGGATTTTCTACAACTTGCAGCTAAATCTGTTCTCAACGGATATAATTGCTATGGGAAATGCAGATTCATTTATTGATTAGTTACTGAAAAAGTGTATGTTTTAAAATTAATTTTTATATAATATATTCATGCGTTATTTACCACATTCATTTTGTCCATCCTCTCAGCTTAGAAGCATGACAGTATTAGAAAGGGTACTGTTATACACAGTTTATAGAAATGCAAATAATAAACATAAGAAAAATATCCAGCCTATAACTAAAAATGCAAATTAAAACAATAAATTATTCTTTATCTACTAGTAACTTAACAAGAACATTTTTAAATACCCAAAACAGATAGAGAAAGGAAACTGGCCTACCATTTCACTGCTTGTCAAAACGTAACTTGAAGAGCAATTTGGAACTATGTACCAAGAGCCATAAGAAGATATTTGCCTTTTGATCCAGAAATTCTGTTTCTGGTAAACAGTTCTAAAAAGTATTGTGAATACTAAAATGTTACATGCACAAAGATACTCACTGAGGCATTATTAATAATGTTGACAAATTGGAAACAATCTAAACGTCCAATATAGGGACTGGCTAAGTAAAGTATAATCATATATATTGAATAGATTATCAAATGACCATTGAAAATGAGGATTATTTATTTACTCATTCAAAAAATTTATGTGTTGGCATACAATGGCATCGCAATAAATATAATCCTATACTGCCTAATGATTTTTTTTGGTCAATAACAGACTGCATATATATGATCATGGTTCCATAAGATTATAGTGGAGATGAAAATTCCTACTGCCTAGTGATGTCAAAGTGCAGTGCATGACTCACGTGTTTGTGGGGATGCTGGTGTAAACAAAGCAGTCATATAAAAGTAAAGCATATATAATATGTACCCTATATAATACTTGATAAGAATAATGATGTTACTGCTTTATGCATTTACTATACTCTTCTTTTTATTGTTATTTTAGAGTGTATTCCTTCTACTTTTAAAAAAATATTAACTGTTAAACAGCTTCAGGCTGATCCTTCAGGAGATTTTCCAGAAAAAGGCATTGTTGTCATAATAGATGACAGTTTCATATGTATTATTGCCCCTGAAGACCTCCTGATGGGACAAGATATGGAGGTGGAAGATAGTGATATTGATGATCCTGACCTTGTGTAGGCCTAAGCTAATGTGTATGTTTGTGTCTTAGTTTTTAACAAAAACATTTAAAAAGTAAAACAATAAAAATAGAAAACTCTAAAAATAGAAAGAAGCTCATAGAATAAGTATATAAAGAAAACATTTTTGTACAGTTGTAAAATGTATGTTTTAAGATGTGTTATTAAAAGTCAAAAAATTTTTTAAAATTAAAAAGTTGATAAGGTAAAAGAATTATAATAAGCTGAGGTTAATTTATGATTGAAGAAAAAAAATTTTAAAATAAATTTACTGTAACTTAAGTATACAGTGTTTATAAAGTTTACTGGAGTGGACAGTAATGTCCCAGGCCTTCACATTCACTCACCTCTCACTCACTGACTCACCCAGAGCAACTTCTAGTCCTTCAGGCTACATTCATGGTAAGTGCTCTATACAAGTAGAGCCTTTTAAAAATCTTTCATACTGTATCTTTACTGTACCTTTTCTATGTTTAGATACACAAATACTTACCATTGTATTACAATTGCCTACAGTATTCAGTAGAGTAACATGCTGTATGGATTGGTAGACTAGGGGCAATGGGTTAGACCATATAGCCTAGGTGTGTAGTAGACTATCTAGGTTGTGTAAGTACCCTCTACAATGGCGCAATGACAAAATCACCTGACAACACATTTCTCAGAATGTGTCGCTATCATTAACTGACCATTACTCTATTTGTCAAATGTGAGAGTCTACTATGTTCCAGGGTTTGTTCAGGTTACATAATGATAGGCAAAAGGAGGTAGACATGGTCTTGGTTCTCATAGAGCTTATACCTTATGGGGAAGACAGATGATGAAATCATTACATTTATGGTTATTGCCGTATAGGAAAGGAATGTGATTCTATAAAAGCAAATAACAAGGGAACCTGACCTAGTCTGAGATGTTAAGACAGGCATTGCTAATTAAAGGTATGACCTTTGTACTAAGACTTAAGGAATGGAAAGAAGTTAATGAGAAAAATGGATATGAACACCGTACATTAACATGGAAAATGTCTAGGCTATTGTAACTGGAAACACGTAGCACAAAAATGAATCTGCAATATGATTATGTGCGGATGTAGGTGTACAGAAAAACAAAGACTGGTGGGGGTACATCAAAATGCTAAGAATGATTTAAAAGGTGGTAAAATTTTAGGTGATTCCCCCCATATATTTCCCTAATACTGTATAATGTACTATAATTACTTGTATGAAAAACGTTTTAAATAAATGCTGTTTTTTTCTGTTTGAGTAACAAAACAATCAGCATAACACATGTAGGGAAGTTTTGACTCTTAGAGTACAAAGAAGAAAAAAATTAAAGTTTTTTTTTGTAAAACAAAAGAAGAAAAATAAATGTTCGATTATGCAGTCATTGCCTAAGAAAAGCCCTCTGTGGATATGTGCATAGGATATTAGAATTTGTCTACTCCAAATTGAAAAGTGGAGCAGAAAAGTTTTTTTTTCTTTTTCTTTTTACCATTCAGAGGGTCTTCTGTAGTCAAAGGAGCTAGAAAAATAAGTTGGGCTCATGAACATTTAAAAAGCAGGCTTAAAAGCTGGCAAATACTATGTGGAAATGATTAACTGCTTTTGGAAATTGTTCTGTTAAAACATGTTTAAATTTTTATGAAGGAAAAAAGGTATACTAGCCCTTTTAAAGGGCTGGTTTAGAAAAATCTTGGCAACTTCATGTCATGTCTAGTATTGTGTACAAAGTAACTTTTATACTTTCCCTGAATGCAAGGAGGAAGGAAGCAGATGGATGAATGAGGAATAGTAATTTAGTTCCCAGGGAAACTCTTTGCTAATTGGAAAAAAAGGCAGGATCTGTGGCTATGGCAATGTATCTAGACTGTTGTGAATTCTTCTGCTGTTATTTTCTACTCTAGAAAGAAGACACATTATAGATTTTCTTTTTCAATTTAAGAGCTAATTTAGTTATCTAGTGAATGCTGACCACTAGCAACAATAAAAAAGGCCATGCCAGTGAAGAATTCAAGTTTCATTGGCAGGTGCACAGACCTACAGAGTGCCAAGCAGTAATAAGACACTAAAATCTATTAATTAGGCTCAGGAATCTTTACAAATTTCATTAAACAGAGGTTAACACAAGAAACTATGTACAGAAGTACAAGAATTAAAAAGTACATGTGCCATATAGTTTACCCCAAGAATATGAAGGTGAAACAAAACCATATATGTTCAAAATATGTCAATAACTTAAGTTTATTTTAGCATCGGTGGAATAAAATCATAATAATTTAAATTAAGGTTCCAGATTTCAGCCAGGTGGGAAAAACGATAAGTCTTTTCATTCTGTCTTAATCAGGAAATTTCCATTGCTAATTAAGGCTCCCTAAGAGAAAAGGCATCTTTGAATCCTTAGCACTTGAAACAGTTTAACTTGTAAGAAGAATAAAATATGTGAGTATCAAATAAAATAATGCATTTATATATTAATTTGATTTCAATGTTCAGAATCTTAAACATCATTTTCCTACAAGGAAAGTTGACGTCCTGCCTGACCAATTTTTTTTTTTTTTTTTTTTTGAGATGGAGTCTCGCTCTCTTGCCAGGCTGGAGTGCAGTGGCATGATCTCAGCTCACTGCAACCTCCGCCTCCCGGGTTCAAGCGATTCTCCTCAGCCTCCTGAGTAGCTGGGACTACAGGTGCACGCCACCACCCCTGGCTAATTTTTGTATTTTTAGTAGAGACAGGGTTTCACCACATTGGCCAGGATGGTCTCGATCTCTTGACCTCATGATCCGCCTGCCTTGGCCTCCCAAAGTGCTGGGATTACAGGCATAAGCTACCTCGCTTGGCCCCACCTGACCAATTTTATGTCCAAAGACTTTTAATTTCTCACCTTTTCTTCCTGACTGACCCCATCATACACACACACACACTCTCTCTCTCACTCACCCCATGTAATTACAGACCATGGCTTTTCTTAACTTTGCGGGGCACATTACAATCATCTGGGAAACTTTTAAAAATCTGTGTCCAGGCTGCTCCCTATGCCAATTACATTAGCTTCTGGGTGGAACCCAGGCATGAATATTTTGTAATATTCTCCAGGTGATTCCACTGTGCAGCAAGGTTGAGAATCCTTGCTCTCCATACACAAGTAAGCTAACAAAATTATATATTTATTTTAGCGTTTTCATACTTTATCTAGATAAAGGCATAATATTGTTTTTCTGTATCTATAGATACTGGCTATGAATGCCCAATGGGATATTATATTCGTTGATTAACTGCTTAAATCCTAAGAATGGTAGAAGTGGAATAGGTGGTAAAGTAATTATAATATACATTACCGATTACTGATTTAGGAAGTGTCTTAGATGTGCTCATCTGTAGTATTAATAATTAGGGTGGCTCTTGGTAAGAATCCAAACTTAACTAATGCTTCTTGGTAACCTAAATGGAAATTTAGTATCTTGGAAGTCTTACTTACCTGCATTCTAAATAGTCATAGTGATAGTAACAATACAGCAATTAAGCTCATCTATTCTTGCATCTTTCTGGCTGCTGACAGTGAACTAACCTAGGCCGACCTTTACTAATAGAACTGCAGTTGTAATAGAACTGTGGATGGATGTTTGAACAGATTCCTATTGTTAAACATTGCTCCACGAGTTACACAGAGAGAAAAGAAAAATTCTTTGCCTGTGTTGTTCACAGATCTAATGTGATACACTGTTGGCTGACTGTGGTTGACTAATAAGTCATTAAATAAGAGTCTGAAGCTAATTCAGACAATCGAATATGTTATGGCGGATTTCTGTCAT
The DNA here is from genome assembly GCF_028885655.2 of Pongo abelii. Classification (NCBI taxonomy): domain Eukaryota; kingdom Metazoa; phylum Chordata; class Mammalia; order Primates; family Hominidae; genus Pongo; species Pongo abelii. Next base: position 85,041,653 of record NC_071989.2, on the reverse strand, counting down.
CAACAATGCACTCATTGCAAAACTATAATTGTGAATGAAAAGCCGTTAGAGATAAAGACAGATAAATTAATTTAAAATTCTACTGCATTCTGCTTAATTCCACAAAATCTACAACAAACTCATTAGTAGGAATGCACAATCCTTAGCAGAACAATTCTTTGAGTAAGAGCACAAGATAATCTATTGGTGTAGTGGCCTGTATTGAAAAGACATCAACTGGAGAGAATGAACTGGTTGTATTTGTTAGAGGGGAAAGTAAGAGAAAGCTTTAAATAAGAATTGTGATCTGGAGGGTCTTTCAGTGTGGAGTTCTAAAAATTATGATAAGTAACACTTTGTTAATAGAAATATTTGTAGGGACATAGTTTTTTTTTAAAATTCTAATTTAAAAAATTAAATTTGGGCTGGGTGTGGTGGCTCACACCTGTAACCCCAGCACTTTGGGAGGCCAAGGCAGGTGGATCATCTGAGGTTATGAGTTTGAGACCAGCCTGACCAACATGGTGAAACTGTCTCTACTAAATAAAAAAAAAAAAAATAGCTGGGTGTGGTGGTGTGCGCCTGTAATCCCAGCTACTTGGGAGGCTGAAGCAGGAGAATCGCTTGAACCTGGGAGGTGGAGGTTGCAGTGAGCCGAGATTGCGCCACTGCACTCCAGCCTGGGAGATGGAATGAGACTCCATCTCAAAAAAAAAAAAAAAAAATTGAATTTGGAGTCAGAAAAACCTAGATTCAAGTCCTGGCTCCATTACTCAACAGGCAGTATAATCACGGCTAAGATACTTTACAATTTTTTTTTTTTTTTTTTTGAGACGGAGTCTCACTCTGTCCCCCAGGCTGAAGTGCAGTGGCATGATCTCAGCTCACTGCAAGCTCCGCCTCCCAGGTTCACACCATTCTCCTGCCTCAGCCTCCCGAGTAGCTGGGACTACAGGCGCCTGCCACCACGCCCAGCTATTTTTTTGTATTTTTAGTAGAGACGGGGTTTCACTGTGTTAGCCAGGATGGTCTTGATCTCCTGACCTCATGATCCACCCGCCTCGGCCTCCCAAAGTGCTGGGATTACAGGTGTGAGCCACCGTGCCTGGCTGATACTTTACATTTTTGAGATTCAGTTTCATCATCTCAAAAATGTAGCTATTTCTCCTGCTAACTTCATAGGGTGGTTGTGAGGAAAATTAAGATAGTAGAAAGGGATGGAAATCTGAAAACACTAAGCAAGTGTGTAGCAGACACTATTGCTGACCCCCCCAATAGCCAATCCTCCCTTCATTCTTGTTGGGCAGAACCATAATTTTATTTATGTATTCACTCATTTCCTAATTGGTTAAGTCATGATTAATCTAATGTAATCCTGGTGATATGGTTTGGCTCTGTGTCCCTACCCAAATCTCATCTTGTAGCTCCCATAATTCCCATGTGTTGTGGGAGGGACCCAGTGGGAGATGACTGAGTCATGGGGGCAGGTCTTTCCCATGCTGTTCTTGTGATAGTGAATGGGTCTCATGAGATCTGATGGTTTTAAAAAAGGGAGTTTCTCTGCACAAGCTCTCTCTTTGCCTGCTGCCATCCATGTAAGTGTGACTTGCTCCTCCTTGCCTTCCACCATGATTGGGAGGCCTCCCCAGCCATGTGGAACAGTAAGTCCAATAAACCTCTTTCTTTTGTAATTGCCCATTCTCGGGTATGTCTTTATCGGCAGTGTGGAAATGGACTAATACACCTGGTGATCTCAGTTCCATACTAGTGATTGGTTTAGGAAATGGGGAGGGGGATCCAAACCTGGCCAATGGATGTGAGGGGAAGTTTCTCAAGAGGTTCTATTAAAGAGTTACTGTCATATACTGGTAGAGTTGCAAGATTCAATGACAACTTCAGGTTGCCAATAAATATCTTAATGGCCTGAATTTTAAAATCAGCTTTGTTGAGATATAAATCACATATCATATAATCTACCCACTTAAAGTATACAATTTAATGGTTTTTAACCTATTTACAGATATGTGAAACTATTACCATAGTCAATTTTAGGTTTTCATCACCTCAAGAAGAAACCTTATATCTTTTGCTGCCATTGCCCTGTTACCCCTTTCCCCACCCCTAAGCAACCACTAATCCACTTTCTGTCTCTATAGATTTCCCTATTCTGGACTTTCATATGAATGAAATCATAGCATGTGGTCTTTTGTGACTGCCTTCTTTCACTTCGCATAATGTTTTCAATGATCATCAATGTCACAGCATGTGTCAGTACTGTATTCCTTTTTATGGCATAATATTCTATTGTATGGTTATACAACATTTTGCTTATCAATTTGAGTTCTTTCCCCTTTTGAGTATTATGAATAGTGCTGCTATAAACATACATGTACAAATTTCTGTGTAAATATATGTTTTTGTTTCTCTTGGTTATATACCTACGAATGTAATTGCTGGGACCCCTTCATTTCAGGGAATTCAAAGGGGAATTCCAGGGAATTCTCAGGAAGATGGCAAAGGAAACCCCAGGGTGACAGCTGTGTATCAGACCTAGAAAACAACCAGTTCAGATAGAAGCAGCAAGTCAGAAGTCTTGATGAGGGAGGTCTCCAGCAATAAAATTAAACTAATATTTTCTATTATTGGTCTGGTTGATTATATTGAGAGCAATAAGCTAAATCATAGGCCAGCTAGTTCACCCAGAGAGAGGGACAGTTAAGAAGAGTTCTCCTGGGAACAGAACAAACCTCAAACACTAGCCTCAAAAACTATCCCTGCCTGAATTTAATTGGATCAGACCACAGAACCATTTATACCACAGGACATTGTCAAAAACAATCAGTCAGCAATTAAATTAAGACCAAATTAAGGGGCAGAAGCTTTTAAAGAGAAATCAGATAAGATAAACAAAGAGAGCCCTGCTAAGATCAGTCATTCCAGGGTGAGTGTCCCATGCCCAAGGATGCACACTGTGATAAGTACAGAAGCTTCACTCTGTGGGGAGAGAGAAACAGACCACTAAAATAGTTTAGCCAAGCTACTAAGTACACAAGCAAACAACAACAAAAACAAGCTCCAGAGAAGGGAGGAAATAAGTATCTAGTGTCAAACAATATATTACCAAAAATGTTCAGTTTTCAATAGCAACAAATAATCGTGACACAAGCAATGAAACAGGAAGGTGTGACCCATACACAAGAAGAAGAAGCAGGCAACAGAACTGCCAGTGAGAGGATCCAGATCTTGGATTTAATAGATGAAGAATTCAAAACAGCCATTATAAATATGTTCAAAGAACTAAAACCATGTGTACAGAAGTAAAAGATGCTATGATGACAATGTCTAATCAAATAAAGAATACCAATAAAAACATAGACATTTCTATAAAAGGGCCAGGTGTGGTGGCTCATGCCTGCCATCCCAGCACTTTGGGAGACCCAGGCAGGTCCATCACTTGAGCCCAGGAGTTTGAGATCAGTCCGGGCAACATGGAGACACCCTGTCTCTACAAAAAATTAGCTGGGCTTGGTGCTGTGTGCCTGTAGTTCCAGCTACCCGGGAGGCTGAGGTGGAAAATCACTTGAGCCTGGGTGGTCGAGGCTGCAGTGAGCTGTGACCGCGTTACTGCACACTCCAGCCTGGGTAACAGGGTAACACCTTGTCTCCAAAAGAAAAAAATAAATAAAAAGAAAAGAAATTTTTGTAAAAGAACTAATGGAAATTTGAAGTCAAAAAGTGAAATAACCAAAATAAAAAATTTACTGGAGAGGCTCAGTAGATTTGAACTGGCTGAAAGAATCAGCATACTTGAGAATAGATTGATAGAGGTTATGCAAGCCAACGAGCAAAGAGAAAGAAGAATGAAGAAAACTGGACAGAACCTCAGAGAAATGTGAGACACCATTAAGCACACCAGCATACATGCAGTAGGAGTTCCAAATGGAGAAGAGAGGAAGGAGCAGGAAAAATATTTGAAGAAATAATGGCTGAAACTTCCTAAATTTCATTAAAAAATTATGCAATAAAGATACATAATAAACTCTAAGTAGAATAAACAAAGAGATCCATACCTAGTCATGTCATGAAGAAGAAATGGAATTCTATCACTATATTTGACTCAATAGTGAATAACATTTTCCACCTAATATTACAGCCGTAACACTGCAAACACTGAATATTGACTGAAAAAAAATCTGTTATACTTATATCAAGAGTATAATGAAAAGGAACATTGGCAATATAGGTAGGCGATGAGGTGAGGAAAGTTTCATGTGAAGGCTTGGTGGGGAAGGCTTTAGTGATAGTGCTCATCTAACAAGAAATCAAAGATTGCAAAATGATGACACGAGACAACAAGTATAAGATATAGCAGTATTGCATATTGTCAGAAAAATAAAGGCAAATTACAAAGAAGCATCTACGGCCTTGAAAGTGGTTGCCTCTAGAAGTATTGGTGCTGGAAATGGGTGGGGCAGTGTATTTATGTTTTATTTTTAATTTTGGTAAAATATATACTATATAAAATTTAACATCTTTTCAATTTTTAAGTGTACATGTCAGTTATTTTAAATATGCCCACGTTCTCATGCAACTAATCTCTAGAACTCTGATGATTATTTTTAAGCTAGATCTCCTTAGAATTTACTCCTTCAGTTTACTCATTACTAATTTGCATGTGCTCATCTGCTACCCTTCAGTTGTTCTTCTTAAAATGCAAGAATTTACTCAATGTTATCCTAAAGTCTAAAATATGTTTCTTTTTTTTAAATTATACATTAAGTTCTAGGGTACATGTGCAAAACGTGCAGGTTTGATACATAGGTATACATGTGCCATGTTGGTTTCCTGCACCCATCAACTGGTCATTTACATTAGGTATTTCTCCTAATGCTATCCCTCCCCCAGCTCCCCACCCCCCAACAGGTCCTGGTGTGTGATGTTCCCCACCCTGCGTCCAAGTGTTCTCATTGTTCAGTTCCCACTGATAACTGAGAACATATGGTGTTTGGCTTTCTGTCTTAGTGATAGTTTGCTGAGAATGACGGTTTCCAGCTTCATCCATGTCCCTGCAAAGGACATGAACTCATCCTTTTTTATGGCTGCATAGTATTCCATGGTGTATATGTGCCATATTTTCTTAATCCTGTCTATCATTGATGTACATTTGGGTTGGTTCCAAGTCTTTGCTATTGTGAATAGTGCCACAATAAACATACGTGTGCATGTGTCTTTATAACAGCATGATTTATAATCCTTTGGGTATATACCCAGTAATGGGATGGCTGGGTCAAATGGTATTTCTAGTTCTAGATCCTTGAGGAATTGCCACACTGTCTTCCACAATGGTTGAACTAATTTACACTCCCACCAACAGTGTAAAAGCATTCCTATTTCTCCACCACCTCTCCAGCATCTGTTGTTTCCTGACTTTTTAATGACCACCATTCTAACTGGCATGAGATGGTATCTCACTGTGGTTTTGATTTGCATTTCTCTGATGACCAGTGATGATGAGTATTTTTTCATGGGTCTTTTGGCTGCACAAATGTCTTCTTTTGAGAAGTGTCTGTTCATATCCTTTGCCTACTTTTTGATGGGGTTGTTTGTTTTTTTCTTGTAAATTTGTTTGTGTTCTTTGTAGATTCTGGATATTAGCCCTTTGTCAGATGGATAGATTGCAAACATTTTCTCACATTCTGTAGGTTGCCTGTTCACTCTGATGGTAGTTTCTTTTGCCGTGCAGAGGCTCTTTAGTTTAATTAGATCCCATTTGTCAATTTTGGCTTTTGTTGCCATTGCTTTTGGTGTTTTAGTCATGAAGTCCTTGCCCATGCCTATGTCCTGAATGGTATTAGCCTAGGTTTTCTTCTAGGGTGTTTTTGGTTTTAGGTCTAACATATAAGTCTTTAATCCAACTTGAATTAATTTTTCTATAAGGTGTAAGGAAGAGATCCAGTTTCAGCTTTCTACATATGGCTAGCCAGTTTTCCCAGCACCATTTATTAAATAGGGAATCCTTTCCCCATTTCTTGTTTTTGTCAGATTTGTCAAAGATCAGATGGTTGTAGATGTGTGGTGTTATTTCTGAGGTCTCTGTTCTGTTCCATTGGTCTATATATCTGTTTTGGTACCAGTACCATGCTGTTTTGGTTACTGTAGCCTTGTAGTATAGTTTGAAGTCAGGTAGCATGATGCCTCCAGCTTTGTTCTTTTTGCTTAGGATTGTCTTGGCAATGTGGGCTCTTTTTTGGTTCCATATGAAATTTACTTTTTTAGTTCCATATGAACTTTACTTTTTTAGCTTTAGTTTTTTCCAATTCTGTGAAGAAAGTCATTGGTAGCTTGATGGGGATGGCACTGAATCTATAAGTTACCTTGGGCAGTATGGCCACTTTCACTGATTCTTTCATTGATTCTTCCTAGCCATGAGCATGGAATGTTCTTCCATTTGTTTGTATCCTCTTTTATTTCATTGAGCAGTGGTTTGTAGTTCTCCTTGAAGAGGTCCTTCACATCCCTCGTAAGTTGGATTCCTAAGTATTTTATTCTCTTTGTAGCAATTGTAAATGGGAGTTCACTCATGATTTGGCTCTCTGTTTGCCTGTTATTGGTGTATAGGAATGCTTGTGATTTTTGCACATTGATTTTTTATCCTGAGACACTTTGCTGAAGTTGCTTATCAGCTTAAGGAGATTTTGGGCTGAGACGATGGGGTTTTCTAGAATACAATTGTGTCATCTGCAAACAGGGACAATTTGACTTCCTCTTTTCCTGATTGAATACCCTTTATTTCTTTCTCTTGCCTGATTGCCCTGGCCAGAACTTCCAACACTATGTTGAATAGGAGTGGTGAGAGAGAACATCCTTGTCTTGTGCCGGTTTTCAAAGGGAATACTTCCAGTTTTTGCCTATTCAGTATGATATTGGCTGTGGCCTTGTCATAAATAGCTCTTATTATTTTGAGATACGTTCCGTCACTACCTAGTTTATTGAGAGTTTTTAGCATGAAGGGCTGTTGAATTTTGTCGAAGGCCTTTTCTGCATCTATTGAGATAATCATGTGGTTTTTGTTGTTGGTTCTGTTTATGTGATGGATTATGTTTATTGATCTGCATATGTCAAACCAGCCTTTCATCCCAGGGATGAAGCTGACTTGATCGTGGCGGATAAGCTTTTTGATGTGCTGCTGGATTCGGTTTGCCAATATTTTATTGAGGATTTTTGCATCGATGTTCATCAGGGATATTGGTCTAAAATTCTCTTTTTTTGTTGTGTCTCTGCCAGGCTTTGGTATCAGGATGATTCTGGCCTCATAAAATGAGTTTGGGAGGATTCTCTCTTTTTCTATTGATTGGAATAGTTTCAGAAGGAATGGTACCAGCTTTTCTTTGTACCTCTGGTAGAATTCAGCTGTGAATCTGTCTGGTCCTGGACTTTTTTTGGTGGGTAGACTATTAATTATTGTGTCAATTTCAGAGCCTGTTATTGGTCTATTCAGAAATTCAACTTCTTCCTCATTTAGTCTTGGGAGGGTGTATGTGTCCAGGAATTTATCCATTTCTTCTAGATTTTATAGTTTATTTGCATAGAGGTGTTTATAGTATTCTCTGATGGTAGTTTGTATTTCTGTGGGATCAGTGGTGATATTCCCTTTATCATTTTTTATTGTGTCTATTTGATTCTTCTCTTTTTTTTTCTTTATTAGTCTTGCTAGTGGTCTATCAATTTTTTTGATCTTTTCAAAAAACCAGCTCCTGGATTCATTGATTTTTTGAAGGGTTTTTCGTGTCTCTATCTCCTTCAGTTCTGCTCTGATCTTAGTCATTTCTTGTCTTCTGCTAGCTTTTGAATTTGTTTGTTCTTGCTTCTCTAGTTCTTTTAATTGTGATGGTAGGGTGTCTATTTTAGATCTTTCCTGCTTTCTCTTGTCGGCATTTAGTGCTATAAATTTCCCGCTACACACTGCTTTAAGTGTGTCCCAGAGATTGTGGTATGTTGTGTCTTTGTTCTCATTGGTTTCAAAGAAAATCTTTATTTCTGCCTTCGTTTTGTTAGGTACGCAGTAGTCATTCAGGAGCAAGTTGTTCAGTTTCCATGTAGTTGAGCGGTTTTTAGTGAGTTTCTTTTTTTTTTTTTATTTTTTCCTTTATTATTATTATTATTATTATACTTTAGACTCTATGGTACGTGTGCACAACGTGCAGGTAAGTTACATATGTATACATGTGCCATGCTGGTGCGCTGCACCCACCAACTCGTCATCTAGCATTAGGTATATCTCCCAATGCTATCCCTCCCCCCTCCCCCCACCCCACAACAGTCCCCGAAGTGTGATGTTCCCCTTCCTGTGTCCATGTGTTCTCATTGTTCAATTCCCACCTATAAGTGAGAATATGCGGTGTTTGGTTTTTTGTTCTTGCGATAGTTTACTGAGAATGATGATTTCCAATTTCATCCATGTCCCTACAAAGGACATGAACTCATCATTTTTTATGGCTGCATAGTATTCCATGGTGTATATGTGCCACATTTTCTTAATCCAGTCTATCTTTGTTGGACATTTGGGTTGGTTCCAAGTCTTTGCTATTGTGAATAATGCTGCAATAAACATACGTGTGCATGTGTCTTTATAGCAGCATGATTTATAGTCCTTTGGGTATATACCCAGTAATGGGATGGCTGGGTCAAATGGAATTTCTAGTTCTAGATCCCTGAGGAATCGCCACACTGTCTTCCACAAGGGTTGAACTAGTTTACAGTCCCACCAACAGTGTAAAAGTGTTCCTATTTCTCCACATCCTCTCCAGCACCTGTTGTTTCCTGACTTTTTAATGATTGCCATTCTAACTGGTGTGAGATGGTATCTCATTGTGGTTTTGATTTGCATTTCTCTGATGGCCAGTGATGATGAGCATTTTTTCATGTGTTTTTTGGCTGCATAAATGTTTTCTTTTGAGAAGTGTCTGTTCATGTCCTTCGCCCACTTTTTGATGGGGTTGTTTGTTTTTTTCTTGTAAATTTGTTGGAGTTCATTGTAGATTCTGGATATTAGCTCTTTGTCAGATGAGTAGGTTGCGAAAATTTTCTCCCATTTTGTAGGTTGCCTGTTCACTCTGCTGGTAGTTTCCTTTGCTGTGCAGAAGCTCTTGAGTTTAATTAGATCCCATTTGTCAATTTTGGCTTTTGTTGCCATTGCTTTTGGTGTTTTAGTCATGAAGTCCTTGCCCATGCCTATGTCCTGAATGGTAATGCCTAGGTTTTCTTCTAGGGTTTTTATGGTTTTAGGTCTAACATTTAAGTCTTTAATCCATCTTGAATTAATTTTTGTATAAGGTGTAAGGAAGAGATCCAGTTTCAGCTTTCTACATATGGCTAGCCTGTTTTCCCAGCACCATTTATTAAATAGGGAATCCTTTCCCCATTTCTTGTTTTTGTCAGGTTTGTCAAAGATCAGATAGTTGTAGATATGTGGCATTATTTCTGACGGCTCTGTTCTGTTCCATTGATCTATATCTCTGTTTTGGTACCAGTACCATGCTGTTTTGGTTACTGTAGCCTTGTAGTATAGTTTGAAGTCAGGTAGTGTGATGCCTCCAGCTTTGTTCTTTTGGCTTAGGATTGACTTGGCGATGCGGGCTCTTTTTTGGTTCCATATGAACTTTAAAGTAGTTTTTTCCAATTCTGTGAAGAAAGTCATTGGTAACTTGATGGGGATGGCATTGAATCTGTAAATTACCTTGGGCAGTATGGCCATTTTCATGATATTGATTCTTCCTACCCATGAGCATGGAATGTTCTTCCATTTGTTTGTATCCTCTTATTTCCTTGAGCAGTGGTTTGTAGTTCTCCTTGAAGAAGTCATTCACATCCCTTGTAAGTTGGATTCCTAGGTATTTTATTCTCTTGGAAGCAATTGTGAATGGGAGTTCACTCATGATTTGGCTCTCTGTTCGTCTGTTATTGATGTATAAGAATGCTTGTGATTTTTGTACATTGATTTTGTATCCTGAGACTTTGCTGAAGTTGCTTATCAGCTTAAGGAGATTTTGGGCTGAGACAATGGGGTTTTCTAGATATACTATCATGTCATCTGCAAACAGGGACAATTTGACTTCCTCTTTTCCTAATTGAATACCCTTGATTTCCTTCTCCTGCCTGATTGCCCTGGCCAGAACTTCCAACACTATGTTGAATAGAAGTGGTGAGAGAGGGCATCCCTATCTTGTGCCAGTTTTCAAAGGGAATGCTTCCAGTTTTTGCCCATTCAGTATGATATTGGCTGTGGGTTTGTCATAGATAGCTCTTATTATTTTGAGATATGTCCCATCAATACCTAATTTATTGAGAGTTTTTAGCATGAAGGGTTGTTGAATTTTGTCAAAGGCATTTTCTGCATCTATTGAGATAATCATGTGGTTTTTGTCGTTGGTTCTGTTTATATGCTGGATTACATTTATTGATTTGCGTATATTGAACCAGCCTTGCATCCCAGGGATGAAGTCCACTTGATCATGGTGGATAAGCTTTTTGATGTGCTGCTGGATTCTGTTTGCCAGTATTTTATTGAGGATTTTTGCATCAATGTTCATCAAGGATATTGGTCTAAAATTCTCTTTTTTTGTTGTGTCTCTGCCAGGCTTTGGTATCAGGATGATGCTGGCCTCATAAAATGAGTTAGGGAGGATTCCCTCTTTTTCTATTGATTGGAATAGTTTCAGAAGGAATGGTACCAGCTCCTCCTTGTACCTCTGGTAGAATTCGGCTGTGAACCCATCTGGTCCTGGACTTCTTTTGGTTGGTAAGCTATTGATTATTGCCACAATTTCAGCTCCTGTTATTGGTCTATTCAGAGATTCAACTTCTTCCTGGTTTAGTCTTGGGAGGGTGTATGTGTTGAGGAATTTATCCATTTCTTCTAGATTTTCTAGTTTATTTGCGTAGAGGTGTTTGTAATATTCTCTGATGGTAGTTTGTATTTCTGTGGGATCGGAGGTGATATCCCCTTTATCATTTTTTATTGCATCTATTTGATTCTTCTCTCTTTTTTTCTTCATTTATCTTGCTAGCGGTCTATCAATTTTGTTGATCCTTTCAAAAAACCAGCTCCTGGATTCATTTATTTTTTGAAGGGTTTTTTGTGTCTCTATTTCCTTCAGTTCTGCTCTGATTTTAGTTATTTCTTGCCTTCTGCTAGCTTTTGAATGTGTTTGCTCTTGCTTTTCTAGTTCTTTTAATTGTGATGTTAGGGTGTCAATTTTGGATCTTTCTTGCTTTCTCTTGTGGGCATTTAGTGCTATAAATTTCCCTCTACACACTGCTTTGAATGCATCCCAGAGGTTCTGGTATTTTGTGTCTTGGTTCTCGTTGGTTTCAAAGAACATCTTTATTTCTGCCTTCATTTCGTTATGTACCCAGTAGTCATTCAGGAGCAGGTTGTTCAGTCTCCACGTAGTTGAGCGGTTTTGAGTGAGATTCTTAATCCTGAGTTCTAGCTTGATTGCACTGTGATCTGAGAGATAGTTTGTTATAATTTCTGTTCTTTTACATTTATTGAGGAGAGCTTTACTTCCAAGTATATGGTCAATTATGGAATAGGTGTGGTGTGGTGCTGAAAAGAATGTATTTTCTGTTGATTTGGGGTGGAGAGTTCTGTAGATGTCTATTAGGTCCGCTTGGTGCAGAGCTGAGTTCAATTCCTGGGTATCCTTGTTGACTTTCTGTCTGGTTGATCTGTCTAATGTTGACAGTGGGGTGTTAAAGTCTCCCATTATTAATGTGTGGGAGTCTAAGTCTCTTTGTAGGTCACTCAGGACTTGCTTTATGAATCTGGGTCCTCCTGTATTGGGTGCATATATATTTAGGATAGTTAGCTCTTCTTGTTGAATTAATCCCTTTACCATTATGTAATGGCCTTCTTTGTCTCTTTTGATCTTTGTTGGTTTAAAGTCCGTTTTATCAGAGACTAGGATTGCAACCCCTGCTTTTTTTTGTTTTCCATTTGCTTGGTAGATCTTCCTCCATCCGTTTATTTTGAGCCTATGTGTGTCTCTGCGTGTGAGATGGGTTTCCTGAATACAGCACACTGATGGGTCTTGAGTCTTTATCCAATTTGCCAGTCTGTGTCTTTTATTTGGAGCATTTAATCCATTTACATTTAAAGTTAATATTGTTATGTGTGAATTTGATCCTGTCATTATGATGTTAGCTGGTTATTTTGCTCGTTAGTTGATGTAGTCTCTTCCTAGTCTCAATGGTCTTTACATTTCGGTATGATTTTGCAGTGGCTGGTACTGGTTGTGCCTTTGCATGTTTAGCGCTTCCTTCAGGAGCTCTTTTAGGGCAGGCCTGGTGGTGACAAAATCTCTCAGCATTTGCTTGTCTGTAAAGTATTTTATTTCTCCTTCACTTATGAAGCTTAGTTTGGCAGGATATGAAATTCTGGGTTGAAAATTCTTTTCTTTAAGAATGTTGAATATTGGCCCCCACTCTCTTCTGGCTTGTAGGGTTTCTGCCGAGTGATCCGCTGTTAGTCTGATGGGCTTCCCTTTGATGGTAACCCGACCTTTCTCTCTGGCTGCCCTTAACATTTTTTCCTTCATTTCAACTTTGGTGAATCTGACAATTATGTGTCTTGGAGTTGCTCTTCTCGAGGAGTATCTTTGTGGCGTTCTCTGTATTTCCTGAATCTGAATGTTGGTCTGCCTTGCTAGATTGGGGAAGTTCTCCTGGATAATATCCTGCAGAGTGTTTTCCAACTTGTTTCCATTCTCCCCGTCACTTTCAGGTACACCAATCAGACGTAGATTTGGTCTTTTCACATAGTCCCACATTTCTTGGAGGGTTTGCTCGTTTCTTTTTATTCTTTTTCCTCTAAACTTCCCTTCTCACTTCATTTCATTCATTTCATCTTCCAGGGCTGATACCCTTTCTTCCATTTGATCACATCGGCTCCTGAGGCTTCTGCATTCTTCACGTAGTTCTCAAGCCTTTGTTTTCAGCTTGATCAGCTCCTTTAAGCACTTCTCTGTATTGGTTATTCTAGTTATACATTCTTCTAAATTTTTTTCAAAGTTTTCAACTTCTTTGCCTTTGGTTTGAATATCCTCCCGTAGCTCGGAGTAATTTGATCGTCTGAAGCCTTCTTCTCTCAGCTCGTCAAAGTCATTCTCCGTCCAGCTTTGTTCCGTTGCTGGTGAGGAACTGCGTTCCTTTGGAGGAGGAGAGGTACTCTGCTTTTTAGAGTTTCCAGTTTTTCTGCTCTGTTTTTTCCCCATCTTTGTGGTTTTATCTACTTTTGGTCTTTGATGATGGTGATGTACAGATGGGTTTTTGGTGTGGATGTTCTTTCTGTTAGTTTTCCTTCTAACAGACAGGACCCTCAGCTGCAGGTCTGTTGGAGTACCTGGCCGGCCGTGTGAGGTGTCAGTCTGCCCCTGCTGGGGGGTGCCTCCCAGTTAGGCTGCTCGGGGGTCAGGGGTCAGGGACCCACTTGAGGAGGCAGTCAGCCCATTCTCAGATCTCCAGCTGCGTGCTGGGAGAACCACTGCTCTCCTCAAAGCTGTAAGACAGGGACATTTAAGTCTGCAGAGGTTACTGCTGTCTTTTTCTCTGTGCCCTGCCCCCAGAGGTGGAGCCTACAGAGGCAGGCAGGCCTCCTTGAGCTCTGGTGGGCTCCACCCAGTTCAAGCTTCCAGGCTGCTTTGTTTACCTAAGAGAGCCTGGGCAATGGCGGGCGCCCCTCCCCCAGCCTCGCTGCCGACTTGCTGTTTGATCTCAGACTGCTGTGCTAGCAATCAGCGAGACTCCGTGGGCATAGGACCCTCTGAGCCAGGTGCGGGCTATACTCTCCTGGGGCACCGTTTCCTAAGCCCATCGGAAAAGCACAGTATTCGGGTGGGAGTGGCCCGATTTTCCAGGTGCCGTCTGTCACCCCTGGAAAGGGAACTCCCTGACCCCTTGCGCTTCCCGAGTGAGGCAATGCCTCGCCCCTGCTTCGGCTGGTGCACGGTGAACTCACCCACTGACCTGCGCCCACTGTCTGGCACTCCCTAGTGAGATGAACACGGTACCTCAGATGGAAATGCAGAAATCACCTGTCTTCTGCGTCGCTCGCGCTGGGAGCTGTAGACCGGAGCTGTTCCTATTCGGCCATCTTGGCTCAGAAGCCTTTAGTGAGTTTCTTAATCCTGAGTTCTAATTTGATTGCACTGTGGTCTGAGAGACAGTTTTTTGTGATTTCTGTTCTCTTACATTTGCTGAGGAGTGCTTTACTTCCAATTATGTGGTCAATTTTAGAATAAGTGTGATGTGGTGCTAAGAAGAATGTACATTCTGCTGATTTTGGGTGAAGAGGTCTGTAGATGTCTATTAGGTCAGCTTGGTGCAGAGCTGAGTTCAAGTCCTGGATATCCTTGTTAACCTTCTGTCTTGTTGATCTGTCTTATATTGACAGTGGGGTATTAAAATCTCCCATTATTATTGTGTGGGAGTCTTAATTCTCTTTGTAGGCCTCTAAGGACTTGCTTTATGAATCTAAGTGCTCCTGTATTGGGTGCATATATATTTAGGATACTTAGCTCTTCTTGTTGAATTGATCCCTTTACCATTATGTAATGGCCTTCTTTGTCTCTTTTGATCTTTGTTGGCTTAAAGTCTGTTTTATCAGAGACTAGGATTGCAATTCCTGCTTTTTTTTTTTTTTTTTTTTGCTTTCCATTTGCTTGGTAGATCTTCCTCCATCCTTTATTTTGAGCCTATGTGTGTCTCTGCAGGTGAGATGGTTCTCCTGAATATAGCACACTGATGGGTCTTGACTTTATCCAATTTGCCAGTCTGTGTTTTTTAATTCGGGCATTTGGCCTGTTTACATTTAAGGTTAATATTGTTATGTGTGAATATGATCCGTCATTATGATGTTAGCTGGTTATTTTTCCTGTTAATTGATGCAGTTTCTTCATAGCATTGTTGGTCTTTACAATTTGGCATGTTTTTGCAGTGGCTGGTACTGGTTGTTCCTTTCCATGTTTAGTGCTTCCTTCAGGAGCTCTTTTAGGGCAGGCCTGGTGGTGACAAAATCTCTCAGCATTTGCCTGTCTGTAAAGGATTTTATTTCTCCTTCACTTATGAAGCTTAGTTTGGCTGGGTATGAAATTCTGGGTTGAAAATTATTTTCTTTAAGAATGTTGAATATCAGCCCCCGCTCTCTTCTGGCTTATAGAGTTTCTCCTGAGTGATCCGCTGTTAGTCTGATGGGCTTTCCTTTGTGGGTAACTGGACCTTTCTCTCTGGCTGCCCTTAACATTTTTTCATTCATTTCAACCTTGGTGAATCTGGTAATTATGTGTCTTGGGGTTGCTCTTCTTGAGGAGTATCTTTGTGGTGTTCTCTATTTTTCTGAATTTGAATGTTGGTCTGCCTTGCTAGATTGGGGAAGTTCTCCTGGATAATATCCTGAAGAGTGTTTTCCAACTTGGTTGCATTCTCCCCATCACTTTCAGGTACACCTATCAAACGTAGATTAGATTTGGTCTTTTCACATAGTCCCATATTTCTTGGAGGCTTTGGTCATTTCTTTTTACTTTTTTTTCTCTAATCTTTTCTTCTCACTTTATTTCATTAATTTGATCTTCAATCACTAATACCCTTTCTTCCATTTGATTGAATTGGCTATTGAAGCTTGTGTATGCGTCACGAAGTTTTCATGCTATGGTTTTCAGCTCCATCAGGTCATTTAAGATCTTCCCTATACTGTTTATTCTAGTTAGCCATTAATCTAACCTTTCTTCAAGGTTTTTAGCTTCCTTGTGGTGGGTTTGAACATGCTCCTTTAGCTCAGAGGAGTTTGTTATTACCGACTTTCTGAAGCATATTTCTGTCAACTCGTTGAAGTCATTCTCCATCCAGCTTTGTTTGATTGGTGGCGAGGAGCTGTGATCCTTTGGAGGAGAAGAGGTGCTCTGGTTTTTAGAATTTTCAGTTTTTCTGCTCTGATTTCTCCCCATCTTTGTGGTTTTAGCTACCTTTGGTCTTTGATATTGGTGACCTACTGATGGGGTTTTGGTGTAGATGTCCTTTTTGATGTTGATGCTATTCCTTTCTGTTTGTTAGTTTTTCTTCTAACAGTCAGGACCCTCAGCTGCAGGTCTGTTGGAGTTTGCTGGAGGTCCACTCCAGACCCTGTTTGCCTCGATATCACAAGCAGAGGCTGCAGAACAGCAAATATTGCAGAACAGAAAATATTGCTGCCTGATCCTTCCTCTGGAAGCTTCGTCCCAGAGGGGCATCCACCTATATGAGGTGTCTGTCAGCCCCTACTGGGAGGTATCTCCCAGTTAGGTTACATAGGGGTCAGGGACCCACTTGAGGAGACAGTCTGTCTGTTCTCAGAGCTCAAACACTGTGCTGGGAGAACCACTGCTCTCTTCAGAGCTGTCAGACAGGGACATTTAAGTCTGAAGAAGTTGTCTGCTGACTTTTGTTCAGCTATGTGCTGCCCGCAGAGGTGGAGTCTATAGAGGCAGTAGGCGTTGCTGAGCTGTGGTGGGCTCTGCCCAGTTCGAGCTTCCCGGCTGCTTTGTTTACCTACTCAAGCCTCAGCAATGGTGGACGCCCCTCTCCCAGCCAGGCTGCCACCTTGCAGTTCAATCTCAGACTGCTGCGTTAGCAGTGAGCAAGGCTCTGTGGGTGTGGGGCCCACTGAGCCGGAAATGGGAGAGAATCTCCTTGTCTGCCAGTTGCTAAGACCTTGGGAAAAGCACAGTATTTGGGCAGAAGTGTCCTGTTTTTCCAGGTACAGTCTGTCATGGCTTCCCTTGGCTAGGAAAGGGAAATCCTGCAACCCCTTACACTTCCTGGGTGAGGCAATGCCTCGCCCTGCTTAGGCTTGCCCTACGTGGATTGCGCCCACTGTCCAAGCAGTCCCAATGAGATGAACCAGGTACCTCATTTGGAAATGCAGAAATCACCCATCTTCTGTGTCGATCATGCTGGGAGCTGCAGACTGGAACTGTTCCTATTTGGCCATCTTGGAACCTCCTGAAATATGTTTCTTGAGAGCAGGGACTACAAGATTCAAATTTTAAAGTTTTTAGTATCTTTTTTGGTTTTTAATGTAATGTCTCACAGCACATTCTAGTTCGTCTGCCCTTCTTTATACATATTAGAAGCAGCTTGTCTATCTACAAGAAATCCTGCTGGGATTTGGCATCTGAACCTTAAGATTTCTTTTTAAGAACATTTTAAACTATGAATTCAATTTTGTAAATGGTTGTGGGACTACTTAGGTTACCTATTTGAGCTTGAACAGATTTTGGTAATTTGTGATATTTGAGAAATTGCTCCATTTCATCAGTTGTTAAATTTTTGTGTGTAGGGTTGTTTATAATACTCTCTTATTATCCCTTTAATGTCTGTGGGGCCTACAGTAATATCCCTGCTTTCATTCCTTATACTGCTAATTTTTATCTTTTATTTTTTTTCTTTGTCAGTCTTGCTATGGGCTTATTAATTTCATTGATCTTTTTAAACACCAGCTTTTGGTTTTATTGATTTTCTCCATTTAAGTTCACTGACTCTTGCCTCTGTCATCTCCATTCTGCTATTAGCTCATCCACTGAGTTTTAAATTTTGGTTATTGTATGTTAAATTTAAAATTTTTCATTTGGATCTTTCTATTTTATATGTTTTATTTCTTTGCTGATACATTGTGTTTTAATGTTTGTTTCAAGAGTGTTTATAATTGCCATGCCAGCATTTTTATAATATGTTTTAAAGTCTTCCTCAGGTAATTCCAACATCTGTAGTTTTGCCATTGGCAACCGTTGATTATATTTTTCCATGTGAGCTGAGACTTTTGTGTTTCTCCATATGCCAAGTAATTTGGGCTTATACTCCTAGACCTTTGGAATATGACACTATGAAACTTGGTTTTAAGTCCTATGGAGACTGTTGGTATTTTTCTTTTAACAAGCAATTAACCTGACTAGGTTAGGCACAAGTTTTAACTCACCTTCTGTGAGCTGTGGCTCTAACGTTTGTTCAGTTTTAATGCCTTTACAGTGTTATCTGTATTTGTCCCACCTAGTAATTAGTCTCGGACCCAGGCAGAATTCTATTAGCTCAGTTTTCAAAGTCTTTGGTACACTAATTAGGTTAAGAGCCTTGCATATGAAGATAAGGAAGGTGAGCCTACATGTTCGTATAAAAGTAACTGGGGTTGCTTTCCTGAACTCTTCTATTTCCACTGTCTTTCTGGTACTTTCTGTTTCCTTGGGGTTTCCCTTTTTGGAAACCACCCACTTTTGTTATTGCTCCACCTCTGGTGCCAGTTAGTGGAAGGGTAGAAAGATGGGAAAAAACAGGTCTGGGTTTGGATGCACTCTTTTGCAGCATGAGCTCCACCGAATGGAGAGGAAGTCTCCCTTCCCTTAGAGTTTTGGCTCCTGCAGTCTCCTGTTGGTAGCCACTGTAACAGCTGCCACCATTACTGTGGGATATCTTGGAGTCTGAGGCATAAGAGAATGGACAAAAAGGAGAGGAAAAGACCCAGAGGATTCCTGCATTCTCTCTAAGCTTTAGGAGTTCTTCTTCCTGCAGTTCTAGCCACAACTAGAAGGTATACCTTTCTCTTTCTGTACCACAGTGTTCCTTTCCAGATTTGAGGTTGCATTGGATTCAGGCTGGGGAAGTTGCTGAAGAAAAAAGAAATGCTGACTTGCTGGTAATTTGAATTCTGGTATTCTTCTCCATTCCTCCTTTTTCAGAGTCCTGAAAGAGTTACGTCATCTATTTTGTTCAAGGTTCATAGTTGTGTTCAATTGGAGAGAAAGGGTGATGTGTATTTATCCTATCTCACTCAGAACTGGACTTTTAGTAAGTTTTCAGGGTTCTTTATGTATTCTGGAGACAAGTCCTTTTTCATCTACCTAATTTGCAAATATTTTCCCTAGTCTATGGCTTATTTTTTATTCTCTTAACAGTGTCTTTTTAAGAACAGAAGTGTTAATTTTGAAGTAGTACAATTTATCAATTTTTTATTTTATGGATTGTGCTTTTGAGATAAAATCTTTAAAAAGTCACAATGGTTTTTTTCTTTTTTTCTTTTTCTTTTTTTTTTTGGATGGGGTCTTACTCTGTCACACAGGCTGAAGTACAGTGGCATGAACATGGCTTCCTGCA
Organism: Pongo abelii; assembly: GCF_028885655.2. Lineage (NCBI taxonomy): Eukaryota > Metazoa > Chordata > Mammalia > Primates > Hominidae > Pongo > Pongo abelii. The sequence continues at coordinate 85,022,498 of NC_071989.2, read as the reverse complement.
GCCTCTAGCTCCTGAGCTTAAGTGTTCCTCTTGCCTCAGCCTCCTGAGTAACTGGAACCACAGGCACCTGCCACCATGCTCAGTTAATTTTAAAACTTTTTATAGATATGAGGTCTTGCTATGTTGACCAATCTGGTCTTGAACTCCTGGGCTCAAGCAATCCTCCCACCTCAGCCTCCCAAAGCACTGGGATTATAGGCTTGAGCCACCGTGACTAGCCTCTCCATGTTTTATTTTAGAAGTTTTATAGATTTAGGTTTTACATTTATGCCTATGATTAATCCTTTATTTTGCTTATGGAATGAGATATAAATTGAAGTACATTTATTTGGATATGGATGTCAAATTTTCTAGCACCATTAACAAAAAGACTTTTTCAACAGTCTTTTCTACACTGACTGCCTTTACACTTTTGTAAAAAAATCAGTTATCCATATATATGTGGTTTTATTTTGGTACTCTATTCTGTTCCATTGATCTATTTATCTCTTTTATTGTGGTAAAATATACTAATATATTTGTCATTTTAACCATTTGTAATTGTACAATTCAGTGACATTAAGTACATTCACAATATTGTATAATCATCACCACTATATACAAATTTTTTTCATCAGTCTCAACATAAACTCTGTACTCATTCAATAATAACTCCCTATTTCCCCCTCTCCCATCCCTGGTAACCTCTATTCTATTTTCTGTCTCTATGAATTTACCTATTCTAAGTATTTCATATATTGGAATCATACAATATTTATTCCTCTGTGTTTGGTTTATTTCACTTAATATAATGTTTTCAAGGCCCATCTATGTTGTAGAATATATTTAAAAATTAATTCCTTTATGACTAAATAATATTTTATTATATGCATACGTCACATTTTATTTACCCATTCATCTGTGGATGGACACTTGGGTTGTCTCCACCTTTTGGCTATTGTGAATAGTGCTGATGTCAACATTGGCCCAAATATCTGTTGAGTCCTTGCTTTCATTTCTTGTAGATATATGCCTAGAGGTGGACTTGCTGGATCATATGGTAGTTGTATGTTTAACTTTCAAGGGTCTGCTAAACGATTTTTCACAGTGGCTGCTCCATTTTACATTTCTACTAACGATGCACAAGGACTCCAATTTCTCCATATCCCTATCAACATTTATTTTCCAGCTTAAAAAAATTATAGGCATCCTAGTATGTGTGAAATGGCATGCCATTGTGGTTTTCATTTGCATTTTTCTAATGACTAATTATGTTGAGCTTCTTTTCAGGTGCTTAATGACCATTCATATACCTTCCTTGGAGAAATGTCTACTCAAGTCCTTTGCCCAGTTTTAACAGGATTGTTTTATGTTGTTGTTGTTGAGTTGTAGATGTTTATATATTATAGGTATCACTTCCTTATCAGATGTATGATTTGCAAATATTTTCTCCCATTCTGCAGGTTTTCATTTTCTTGATAGTATCCTTTGATGCATGAAAGTTCTTAATTTTGATGAAGTCAAATTGGTTTATTTTTTCTTTTGTTGCCTGTGCATTTGGTGTCACAGCCACTAAATTTTGCCAAATTTAATGTGATGAATATTTTCTCCTCCAATTTTTTTTCTTCTAAGAGTTTTACAACTTAGCTTTTAAGTTTAGGTATTTGACTATTTTAAGTTAACATTTGGGTATAGTATAAGATAAGGATCCAAGTTCATTATTTTATGTGTAGAGATCCAGTTTTCCTAGTACCAATTGTTGAAAAGACTGTCCTTTCCCCATTGGATGGTCTTAGTACACTTGTTCAAAAAAATTGACCATATATGTAAGAGTTTATCTCTAGGCTCTCTGTTCTATTCCATTGGTCTACATGTCTGTCCTTGTGCCAGTACTATTACTTTAACTTTGTAGTAAGTTCCACAGTTGGGAAGTGTGAGTCCTCCAACCTTATTTTCTTTTTCAGGATTATTTTGGCTATTTGGGACCCCTTGCAATTCCATATAAATTTGAGGATTATTTTTCCATTTTTAGGAACAAGATTATTGAAATTTTGATACAGATTGCATTGAATCTGGAGATTGCTTTGGGAAGTATTTGTATCTTAACAATGTTAAGTCTTTCTATCCAAGAGCTTGGATGTCTTTTTATTTATTTAGGTACCCTTTAATTTCTTTCAGCAATGTTTTGTTGTTTTCAGTATAGAAGTCTTTCGCCTCCAGGGTTAGATTTATTCCTATGTATTTAATTATTTTAGATGCTATTGTAAATGGAATTGCTTTATTAGTTTTCTTTTTGGATTGTTCATTGCTGGCAAGTAGAAACAACATTAATTTTTTTTTATTAATCTAGTACCCTGCAACTTAGCTGAATTTATTTATTAGCTCTATACCTTTTTTGTGGATTCTTCAGGATTTTCTATATATAGGGTCATATCACCTGCAAATAGAGAGAGCTTTACCTCTTCCTTTCCAATTTGGATGCTTTTTACTTCTTTTTGTCTACTAACTCTGGCAAGAACTTCCAATACAGTGTTGAAGAGCAGTGGTCAAAGAGGACATCTTTATTTTGTTTCTGATCTTAGGGGAGAAGTTTTCAGTCTTTCACCATTGAATGTGATGTTAACCATGGGTTTTTCATAATTACTTTTTATCATATTGAGGAATTTCCCCTCTATTTCTGGTTTTCTGAGAGTTTTATGATAAAAGGGTGTTGGATTTTGTAAAATGCCTTTCTGCATCAATTGAGATTATTTTGCAGTTATCTTCCTTTGTTTTATTAATGTGATGTATTACATTGGTTGATTTTCTTATATTGAACCACTCTTCCATTCCTGGAATAAATCTTACTTGGTCATAGTAAATAATACTTGTTAATATGCTGTTGGATTTAATGTGATAATATTATGTCAAAGATTTTTTTCATCTGTAGTCATAAGGGATATTGGCCTGTAATTTTCTCTTTTTGTGATGTTTTTATCTGGCTTTGGTATCAGGGTAATGCTGGCCTTGTATAAGGAGTTAAAAAGTGTTTCCTCCTCTTCACTTTTTGGAAGAATTTGAGAAAGATTTGTGTTAATTCTTCTTTAAATGTTTGGTAGATTCATCAGTAAAGCCATCTGGTCCAGGACTTCACTTTTTTGGGCAGGGTTTTGAATACTGTTTCAATCTCTTTACTTGTTATAGGTCTGTTAATATTTTCAATTTCTTTTTGAGTCAATTTAAATAATTTGTGTATTTCAAGGAATTTATTCATATCTTTTAGGTTATCTAATTTGTTTGTGTACAATTGTTCATAGTAGTCACATAGTCCCTTTTCTCTCTGTAAAGTCAGTAGTAATGTCTCCACTTTCATTTTCAATTTTAGTTATTTGCATTTTCTCTTTTTTCTTTGTCAGTCCAGCTAAAAGTTTTTAAATTTTTTTCGTCTTTGCAAAATACCAACTTTTGGTTTCATTGATTTGCTCTATTTTTTCTATTCTCTGTTTTATTTATCTCTGCTCTAATTCTTATTATTTCCTTCCTCCTACTAGTTTTGGGTTTCATTTCCTCTTCTACTTCAAGTTCCTATGGTATAAAGTCAGGTTATTGATTTTAGGTCTTCTTTTTTAATGTAGACATTTATACCTATAAATTTCCCTTTAAGTACTGCTTTTACTGAATCCCGTAAGTTTTGTCGTGTTGTGTTTTTGTCTCTAGGTATTTTATAATTTCTTTTGTGCTGCTTTTGCCTGTGACTCATTGGTTGTTTGAGTGTTTTGCTTAATTTCAATATATTTGTGAATTTTCCAGTTTTACTTCTGTAACTGATTCCTGTTGTGGTCAGAGAAGATACTTTGTGTGATATCTATCTTTTAAAATTGATTGAGACTTATTTTGTGGCCTAACATATGGTCTATCTAAGAGAATGTCCTACATGTGCTTGAGATGAATGTTTGTGCTGATGTTGTTGGGTAGCGTGTTCTTTATATGTGTTAGATGTAATTAGTTTATTGTGTTGTTTATGTCCTCTATTTCTTTATCTTGTCTGGTTGTTCTATCTATTATTGAAAGTGGGCAAATGAAGTCTGCTACCGTTGTTGTAGAACTATATCTTTCTTCAATTCTGTCAAGTTTTGCTTTATAAATTTTGAGGGTCTATTATTAGGTGTGTAAATATTTATAATTGTTTTATCTTCTTGCTATATTGACTATTTTATTAATATATAACATAATGTTTCTGTCTTTGGAAACTTTTTTGATTTAAAGTCTATTTTGTCAGCTATTAGTACAGCCACTCCAGTTCTCTTTTGGTTACTATTTGCATGGAATATCTTTTTCTATTCTTTCCCTTTTGATCTAATTGTGTCTTTGATCTAAAGTCAGTCTTTCACAGATGGCATACAGTTGGATTCTAGAGTTTGGTTTTTTTTTTGTCAATCTGCCTTTTCTTTGGACAGTTTATTTATATTTAAAGTAATTACTGATAAAGAGGAATTTCTATTTTGCTATTTGTTTTCTATATGCCTTATAGTTTCTTTTGTACCTCATGTCTTCTATTACTGCCATCTTTTGTGTTTAGCTTGTTTTTTGTAGTAAATGTTTTGATTCCCTGATCATTTCCATTTATGTATATTATACAGGTATTTTTGTGTTTACCATGAGAATTACATTTAACATCCTAACGTTATAACAATCTCATTTTAATTTATACCAATGTAACTTCAATAGCATACAAAAACTCTGCTCCTATATTGCTCCACCCCCACCCTTTCTATTGATGCCACAAATTACATCTTTATACATTGTGTGCCCAATAATATACTAATCTTGTAAAAAGTTCTTTCTTAGCTGTCCTAAGAGGAACCAAGGGAGGAAGTGTTCAACCCTGGACCAGTGCTTTAAAGCATCAGCAGAATGTCCCTTACATCAGAGTAATGTGGCATTGGGCAAACCCTAAAGAGCATGGGGCAAACCCTAAAGAATGTGGATAATCAGAAGGATAAAATGTAGGCTATTTGGGCAACCACGTTGTCTCACGTGAAGATATTCCTTCCAGAAATGAACTCCTGATGTCTCTGAGTTTTGTTTTACTAAAGATAAGTCCCTCTTTTCCAGGGGATAGTCTCTGTTTTGGTCTGTCTTCAACTGTATGCAGACTGCAATTTGGGGCTAGCACACAGAAGACAACGTGCTCCTGATCCTTGGGAGTGTGTTCTTGCTGAGTGCACTCAAAAGGAATACAAAGATGAATTATAGGAGATCCCAGTTCCAGAGGGACTGTAAGTTTGTGCAGCTGCTCACAACTAACTTAGCTTAAAGTGCAATGTATGGCTCTCTCTTATTGGTGACTGGGACATTCTGCCTTGTCCCTCAGGAGCAGCATTTTATGTGATTCCTTTCTGCTTCTCTAGTGCATCTGTGTCCAATACATGTTTGCTGAATTAATGCATTGGTTGGGACATTTGTAGATTCCCTACAACAATTTACTGCTAGGAGGATTATTTGAACCTAACAAATACATATGCAAATACATATATTTATACTTTTGCCAACATGATAAGTAGTTCCTAGACCAGTGATTTTCAGACCTTGCTACTCATCGGAATCACCTAAGGAACCTTCCCAAAACCCCGATTCCTACGTCCCAACCACAAAGATTATTTTAATGAGTCTGAGGCGGAAGCCAGGAATCTACATTTTCAAAAGCTACCCAGGTAGTTCTGATATGCAGTCAGCATAGATAACCACAGCCCTTTGACTACCTAAGAAAATTTAGTAGTCAAAAAAAGGTATATGAACTGCCTTCTATTCTTTAGGGAGATTCAATGTTAATATAGTATACGGTCAAGAACACTACCAATGTAGCCACTTCCTAGCTGTTATCTTTAGACAAATTACCTAATCGTTCAGAGCTTCAGTTTCTTGATGTGTAAAATAGGGGATATAGCTTTACCATGAGGATTTATGTAAAGCCTTAGCACAGGAGCTGTACTATATAGCACACAGTAAATGTTGGCCAGATTTATTCGGCTGTACCCATGAGCCACTGGATTTGTCTGGATGCAGAAGTCTACTGCCCTACACCTTCTTCAGCCAGCTCTTGGGAAAGCGGGGGAGGTTTCCTGGTACCCCAGGAAGTGGAGGATACTAAAGCCATGTCACAGGGAGGGGGCACTATTCTTGGTGCGCGCTTGCTCGCCGGGGTCGGGTTGCTGCTCCGCGCGCGTCCACCAGGGGCCGCTCGAGCTACCTAAGCTCCGTGCGCTACCCGGCGGCGCCCCCGCGCGTGCCCACACGGAGCAGCGCGCGCCCCGCAATCGCCGCAGCCGCCGCCGCCTTCGGCAGCCGCTCCCCAAGCGACTGCCCAAACTAAGCCTCGGTGGCTGGGTACGGGAGCGCTTTGGGGACAAAAATTTTCCCTCAACTGTGGTCTGCATTCCTTCGGCCCGTGGGTTGATCTGGGGCGGGAAGTATTAGCGTCTCAGTTGCGCTGCAGCCGGGGAGGAAAGAGGAGGCCGAGCCCGGGGCGGAGTTCGGGCTGACTGGGGCTGGACCGGGCGAGACGCCGCCGCTGCCCGGATGTTGCGATGGCTGATCGGGGGAGGCCGAGAACCGCAGGGACTGGCCGAGGTAAACCCCGGGCGGGTCTGCCCTGCGCCCGTCGAGCTTGCTGGAGGGGGCGGCTTCGTTCCGGTTCGGCCTCCCTGGGTTCCGACCGCGGGGACCCGGGCGGAGGCGGGGCTAGCTGCTGAGCTTGTGCCGCGCGCTGTCCTCACCCCGGTGGGGGCGGAGGGGGCGGGAGCCAGAGCTCCTCGGACCCGGCGGGCCCCCATGCGTACCCTGGAGCTGCAGACCCCCGGCCCCGGCCCACGGCTAGCCGAATCGTGAGACCCTGGCTCAGGGACGCTCAGCTGGTCAGCAGTCCTGTTGGTACCTGTGACAACTTAGGGTTTCTGGCTACGGAAACTATCTTCATTTCCACTTAAAAAGTATCCGATTTAGCTAGAAACGAAAGAGTTGTGACCGCAGCTTTCCACTTTTGGTTTATTTGAATTGCTGTCTCTTCCTGGCGTCTACTGATACTTGGTCAGGGAATATAAAATTAATTTACTTATCCAAGAACCGAAAAAGGATATAATTATTTTTAAAAAGTAATAATTTGCTTCAAGATCAAGAACATGATTTTCTAATTAACTGCTGTTTTTGGTTTCATAGTCACACTTTCTTCATTGGCCCGAATAATTGAATAGACCGTGTATAATGAAATTTACATTTGAAATGTGAATAAAATAATTTTTGCAGTCTTGAAAATTTTGAGGTCCCAAATTTATTTCGTATGCCACACAAGAACTTTCATGCGCGTCCGTGTGAAGAGACCGCCAAACAGGCTTTGTGTGAGCAATAAAAGCTTTTAGTCACCTGGGTGCAGGCGGGCTGAGTCCAAAAAGAGAGTCAGCGAAGGGAGATAGGAATGGGGCCGTTTTATAGGATTTGGGTAGGTAAAGGAAAATTACAGTCAAAGGGGGGTTGTTCTCTGGCGGGCAGGAGTGGGGGTCGCAAGGTGCTCAGTAGAGGAGCTTTTTGAGCCAGGAAAAGGACTTTTACAAGGTGATGTCATCACTTAAGGCAAGGACTGGCCATTTTCACTTCTTTTGTGGTGGAATGTCATCAGTTAAGGCGGGGCAGGGCATTTTCACTTCTTTTGTGATTCTTCAGTTACTTCAGGCCATCTGGGCGTATGTGTGCAAGTCACCAGGGATGCGATGGCTTAGCTTGGGCTCAGAGGCCTGACAAGAACAGAATTTGTGAATTCCATTTTATTTCTCATAAGAAGTATTTGTTTAGATTGTTAAAAGTAAGAAATTGGATTGTTGAGAGTAGGCAGTCTTCTCAATTTTAACTTCCGCATGTCTTTGCAGTTGACGGTATTGTCTGTTTTTAAAAATTTCTTATTTCAGATTAATCCTAAATCCTTGAGATTGTGGATTACTGAATAGCCATATATGGTATATACGACATTTTGGATAATTCTGTTTTAACCTGGTTCTTTGGTTAATCATGTCATTTGCTTAACCAGTTCTTCCATTCCTGGCAAGTTTTCATTGGAGGGGAAGCAGTTTAGTTTTCAAATTTCTCACCACAACCTCTTCTAGAAGGAAGACAGAATAAATACAAAATTAATGCTTTGTGGTGGTTCTTTTTTTTTTTTTTAAACATTTATGCATGTTTTAAATTTATGTATTTCTTCATATAAAGGTAATTCAGTTGTATAACTGCTGTGAGTTTGTACATTATCAGAACCTATGATTTTCCCTAATTTATGCAAGAACTTTGTATCCAGGCTTCTCCTTTAAGCAGTGGTTCTCAACTGGGGTGATTTTTGCCTCGCAGAAGACATTTGGCAATGTCTGGAGACATTTTTGATTGTCATGCCTTGCAGAGGGGCAGTTCTATTGGTATCTAATGTGTATAGACCAGGGATGTTGCTCAATATCCTGCAATGCACAGGACAGTCCTCAACAACAAAGAATTATCTGGGCTGGGCGCGGTGGCTCACGCCTGTAATCCCAGCACTTTGGGAGGCCGAGGTGGGCGAATCACTTGAGGTCAGGAGTTCAAGACCAGTCTGGCCAACGTGGCAAAAACCTGTCTCTACTAAAAATACAAAAATCAGCTGGGCGTGGTGGTGCAGGAAAAAAAAAAAAAATTATCTAGCCCAAAATGTCAGCATCAAGTTTGAGAAATCCAGAGTTGATTTTATGCCTTCATTTATTCATTTAGCAAGCATGTATTGAGTGCTTGTAATGGATGAGGCACTGTTTCACTATTTTATGTCTTTGATTTGCAGTTTTGTTTCTGCCACATTTTAACTGAGAAACACGCATTCTAAAATGTTGAGTTGGATTGGCCCATTAATTTTTTTAAAGTGAGGTTTAATAGGATACAATTTACGTAAAATAAAATTCACCCTTTTTGTAAATTTATTGTGATTTGAAAATACTAAAATTCATGATTTGAATTTGTGGTAGGAGAAGTGTTTTATGTGGAATTGGCAGTTATTTAGTTGCTATAAGGAGAAATAATATTTAGTAGTAGAACATGATATCTTAAGGCTTTTAAAATCTTGTGTTCTCAGATGTATACCATGCAGTTATATTCCAATATGGTCTTACAAATCATTTTATCTCTTTTTTTGTCTTTTGTGTTTTGCTTTTTTTTTTTTTTTTCCAATACAAGAAATCTCCTTTACAGACAATAGGTGAAGAACAAACCCAGAATCCCTACACTGAACTGCTAGTACTGAAGGCTCATCATGATATTGTACGATTTCTGGTACAGTTAGATGACTACAGGTAAGAAACTATAGTGGTCTAATTGACATTGTTTGGGAATAGGTTTTAGGGAATTTTATGTTAAACGCCTTTAAAATTAATACATCTTTTCTAAAAATTTAAAAACTGTGATCATTAGTAACATTTAGTAGAAATTGAAATTGGCCTCTGCATCTCGATGAAATATATATCTGGAGTCTTTTTTGCCCAAAGTCAGGGTGTCGTGTCTGGTGATTTGAGGGTTATGTTTGTTTGTTTGCATTCTCAGAAATATTCTTAATAGTTTAAAAGAAGTGTATGACTTTAAAATTTGGGTGGGAGTTATAACAGTATATTAAGGAGAACTTGTATTTGAGAAACAAATATGCTAAGTGTTTAAGTATCAGGTACCTACCAGGAATGTTTTATTTTTAGTGGAAGGTAAGTTTAATCCAAAGTTTTTGTTATTGATGAAACCACTTGAAAATGTACATTATTCTGTACTTCCTTGCTAACATGTTTAATAATTATGTTTAATATATTTGCAAATAGAGGTGAAGGTGTATAGGCTTTAGGACTGTAGACTATTACTGATATGTATATATGTATATTAAGCCCATATTCAACTGTATATCCTATGTATATATGTATATTAAGCCCATATTCAACTGTATATCCTTTATAGCATGTTTCACCATAACAGTTACATAATTAGTGGTGTAATTCAATATTTTCATCCTCTCTAAAATGTAAGCTTCATGAGAATGAGGCTATGTTTTTCTTATTCACCATGTTTTCTTAGTACCTAGTACAGTGCCTTACATGTAGCAGATAATTCATAGATGGTGGCTGAGTGAATGAATGACTCCCCAGACTACTAAGCATCCACACTGCATGCCATCCTAATCCCCCAACCTCACTTCTGTTGTCTCTACTAGTTTTTCCACTTTCATCTCTAATTTTCTCTTTTGCTTTGCTGTTTTTTTTCACTCCATGGATGAGTGTTACTGTGATTATTCCTAACTCTGACCACCACTTCTGCTGTCTATTAACCTTGTCTTTTCTCTGCTTTCTTTTTTTTTTTTTTTAATTTTTATTTTTTAAATAGAGACAGGGTCTCACTATGTTGCCCAGGCTGGTGGGCAACTCCTGGGCTCAAGCTGTCTTCCCACCTTGGCCTCCCAAAGTGTTGGGATTACAGGCATCAGCCACCGTGCTCAGCCTTCTCTCTGCTCTTTAAATGTTTCTGATATTTAGTTGCTTTACCATGTGCAGTGCAGTTCTGACATTACCTGGAGTTAGGTCAGATTCCACAGGTGAAGGGCATAGTCTATACAACACCCCTCACTGGAGACACTAGCTGCAAGCCATGTATGGGTTTGTAGGCCACTTGCATTTCCAGCTGCTGGCTACAAGTTCCTACTGTTCCCTCAGGTCTGATAATTCACTAGAAGGACTCACAGAACTGAGGAAAGCACTATACACAGGATTACAGTTTTATTATAAAAGATACAAATTAGGACCGGACAAATGAAAGGATGTATATAGGGCAAGGCCTAGGGGGTCCCACATGCAAAGCTTCCATGTCTCAAGACTCCTCGCCCTCTTGGCACATCAGTGTGTATCACCAATGAATGAGCACACTTGAGCTTTGGGTGTCCAGAGCTTTCATTAGTAGGCATGATTGTTTGAATCATTGGTCACATAATTGAACTCAGTCTTCACTCCCCACCCTCCCCACCGTGACTGGTAGCACAAAGCCCAAACCTTTAAATCATTTGGTTCATTTTTCCAGCTTGGCCAGCCCCTTTCCTGATTTTATCTCAGGGCCCACTGTGAGTTGTTCCGTTAGTATAAACTTAGGTCTGGTCCAAGGGACCCACCATGAATAATGAAGACATTCTTACCACTTGGAAAATTCCAAGGGTTTAGAGACTCCCTTCTAGGAACCAGAGACAAAGTCCAGCAAAGTTATTAAACAGTACTGTGCTTCCTAACTTTTGCTTGAAAAGATTTGTCTCATATATATTACTGGCCTGTCACCACCGTTTTCCTGTTGTGATGCCAGTCAACCAAATAATGGCATGTTAAACAATCATCTGCAGCCTTTTTTTTGGCAGTGTTACTTGTTGCTATGTCCTGAGAGACACTCCATTTATTAAAGTGGTCATTTTTGTGGGGAACTAATTATTTCTGGAAAGGTAAGATTTTGGACAGCTAAAGTTTTCTTGCGCTATATTTTACCCTAGTAAGTTGCTAGATTAAAGAAAATCTGATAATTTCTTATAATCACTAATACTTGGGTGTTAAGGAATCCTAAAGTTATTTTGTCCAGGAAAGTTAAATAATAAATACACAGTATGTGATCAGGTTGTGGACTTTAAGTGTTTGGATAAATTGTTAAGAGATCATGTTCATTGCTGTCTTTCCTCTGTGAAATAGCCTCTTGGCTATTCCTATCCCATAGTTAGAAGACGACTGTAGAAGAGGCCAGCCTATAGAATAATGGTTAGTGTACAAATGCTGACATATATTTGGTTCTATTTTCCCCACAGTGGTGCTCACATATACTTTAGTTGTTTAATGATAGAGTAAATATTCTGTAAAGAGTAAAAAGCCATATGTGAGTATGTTAGTTACCTATTGCGCTGTCAGCTGTCACGCCAAACTTAGTGGCTTAACACAACCCCATCTATTTAGCTCATTATTCTGCAGGATGGCAGAATAGGCTCAGCTAGGCTAGGCTCAGCTGGGTGAGTCTGTCTTTGCACCAGGAGCAACTGATCTTGGCTAGGTTCACTTATGCCTCTGTCAGCTGGTAGACTGGCGGGGGCTGGCTGGTTCATTTCAGCTGAAGGTCTCAGCTGAAATGACTGTAGTCTCCCTCCATGTGGTTTTTCAGGTGCTTGTTCACATAATGATCATGGAGTTCTAATAGCAGCAGAAGGGCAAGCCCCAAAGTAAGACACTTTTCAAGTCTCAGCTTGCCTCATGTTTGCTGCTGTTTCATCAGCCATAGCAAGTTAGGAGCTGGCACAAATTCAGTGAGTGGGTAAATAAACTTGACCTCTCATGGTAGAAGTAACTAAGTCCTATTGCTAATGGTGGTGGCAATATTGGGAGGGGGAATAGTTTGTGGCCAGTTTGTGATCTACCACAGTGAATCTAAGATAGATGAAGAAGCCTGCTTTTTAGCTTTTGTGATACCGTGATGATATGACTTCATGATTCACATTTAATTCTTTGAAAAGTCATCAAATTTACATATAATCAACTATGAAGTTTTTCGGTCATTTGCTGACCTGTAGAACTTTCAGTCTGTATGTTGTTTTTGAAAATTTAATTCTGTAGTGCACTAAAAAAGAAAAACCGAAAGAGTCATTCTTGGTAAGAAGGACACAGGAAAGTCTACAAAGTATAAACATATTATGAACAGAATTAAGAACCGAATGTTTTTACTCTTAATAGTTTAGAATTATCTTTACCATTGCATATTTACATTATGCATTGTCAAATTAGAGAAATACCTTTCCAGTTTTAAAATTTTATATCATTATCCTTTTTTTGTTTCTTAGTTTTTGAAGACATTACACTCTGGGTTTTTTTGGTCAGCTGTTATAATCCAGGTTTCACGCTTCAAGTCTTTAGATAATATCATCTTATTGAAAATTTCGCAGAAGGATTTTCTTGTTTTCTCAGTGGCTCAGCTAAAATCAGTGAGTGGAAAATTTTCTCAGATTGGTTTTTGAAGATACCCAATAAATCCTGTATAACCTAACAGACAGCTGCCTTTTCTTCTTTAGTATTTTTTGAACATGAAGTGAGGGTCATATTGATTGGGAGATCACTAAAGAAGGCTAAGCCTCAGCAAGAGTCTTCCAAAAAATGGACTGTGCTAAAATTGCATGTAATACTCTAGCGTTTGACACATTAAACTAAACTGAGTTCATAACACATTTTAAGAAGAGTTTTCTCCGTTGCTCATTTGACCATTCCTTGCTCCTTCAGGAAACAGACAAGGTTATGTAGGATGGTGATCATGACTGGAAAAGAATCAGATGACCCATGATGAAGTGCCAGACTGGAGAACGAAATGTGCCTCTAGGATGGTTGGTGAAGCTGTACATTCACAAGAAAGTAAATAAACTCAGTATAGCTTGATAATCCACTAAAAATGAACAATATGCTCATTTTTAAGGAAATATTCTCAAGCTAAACATATTCTTTCTTATACACTAACCTTCAGAGAACGGAAATCAGTATAGTTTAGATCCTAGGATCTGGGTTCCCTGGGAAACAGATAGTCAGTATAGATCCTTCTAGAACCTGGGTTCCCTGGGAAGGAGACACTAAAATGGAGACACTAAGCATGCAATAGGTTTATAAGAGAGAAAGCCAATGAAAGGAGAAGGGGGGAAGCAGAATTGGGTAAGAGGAGCTGTCTCAGACTCTGATGCAGATGTGACAAAGTTTCTGCCAGTCCAGTGGGGACCACTGAAGGAAAGGCTGCTTTTTAAGGGTTCTCTGCTGGATGTAAATAACTAGGGCTTTGTACTGTTGCCTTGCTTAGTTATTTGCTGAGGGTCCTTCATGAAGAACATGCACCTGGCTTCTACTATCTTGCTTAAATCCCAGTGACTAGGAGCCGATTGAGCTAGTATAACTTTGGCTTGAAAGTGGAAATGGATCCTGAAGTCAACAGCTGGAGGCAGTCAGATAACTATATTCCTCACAGCTGGGCAGTGAGTCCTGTCTTGAAAGGGGGTCTGGAAGGCAGGTATTGGCGTCTGCCACACTTCCATAGTTGTAAGTTGGTCTATTTTATTTTTAACTTGCATGAACATACTCATTGGCTATGTCTTTGGGCAGCTTTTTAAGAAACTGTAAGTATGCCATTGGTTAATAGTTATTTGATGGCTTGAAAAAGTTAGTATTTTTAGAGCTATTAACGCACTTATGCCTGGAAAAAAGGGTATAAGCAGAATCCTTTTTATCACAAATTCCAACAGCTACAATATTAATAACAGACTCCATATCTGGCATTTTTTTAAAAGCACTTATATCCAGTGTGACGTTGACTTTAGACAACTTTATTATAGTAAATTTTACATCTGTTAACCAAATAACTTTTCTATTTCTAAAGCCCCCTAATCCACCGTGTGTGGTGAATGTGTTGATTGAATTTCTGTTGTTTTGGATCGTGCCCTGAATCAAGTAGGGAATTTCGGCAGTGTCATTACACAGATGCGTGTGCCACCCTTGCTGCTTTTCTCCTTATTTCTAATAATTTTGTCCTTTCAGCTTGTGTTTTGGAGCCGTAGCTGAATTTCGTTTAGTTGGATAAGATGATGCAGGGTTTGGGAGGATGACAGGAGTGAGTGAAAAGGTAATTGCTGCTTCATGCAGTAGCATAGAATCAAATTTTAGGATAAGGACAGCAAGTTTCTAACAGTATTTCAGTTTCAAATTTGTCATCTTAGCAGTAAAACTCTAATTTCTAGATAAAATCAGTCTCTCTCAACTACAAAATACCCTTACTCTAGGCATTTGAAAATTATTTTCTTGAACATCTTTAAAATGTAGCTTTAAAAATCCATCTGGCAACTTGAGCATAGATATAGGAAGTAACTGCAATGAATTGCAACATATCACATATGTTTAAATCCATGTGTTCATAATGATACTTAAAAAAGAGAACTCACTTTTGGAGAATGCTGGGGAACTAACTCATTATGTTGAAGATTGGTAAATAAAGGGGCAGAGTCAAAATCTATACTGCCTTTCTTATATAAACTGTGTCTTGGGATCAGTAATAATTGACGAGAAGAAATTTCTCTGAAGAATTCAAGCTAGGAAGAATGATAGAATTAGAATATTGTAATTTTGCAACCTCTAATGTGTAGAGGAGGAAAACATTTTTCTTCTACCTATCTTAGATTCATTGACCAGGGCTCTACAGCTTAGACATACAAAAGACAGGTTAATGAGAGAAAAAGAAGTATATCAGTGCATACATTGCATACACACGCACACACACACAGGAGTACTCAAGTAACTCATAGGGGTGGTTAAAACTTGGGCTTAGGCTGGGCATGGTGACTCAGCCCTATAATCCTAACACTTTGGGAGGCCGAGATGGGAGGATTCCTTGAGCTCAGGAGTTTGAGGCTAGCATGAGCAACATGGCAAAACCATGTCTCTATTAAAAAATACAAAAATTAGCTGGGTGTGGTGGTGCACACCTGTGGTCCAAGCTACTTGGGAGGCTGAGGTGGGAGGATCACCTTAGCTCAGGAGGTTGAGGCTGCAGTGAGCTGTGATCGGGGCCACTGACTGTAGCCTGGATGACCGAGTAAGACCCTGTCTCGAAAAAGAAAAATAAAACTTCGGCTTATGTAGCATCTTAGCAGAACAAGAAATTTGTTGAGTGACAAGACAAAGGAAATGGAGTTTGAGTTTCTTGGGGTGGCAAATTGTGAGAAGGCAAATATATGATGGAAACTGATGGTAGAGAAGGGCTCATTAGTGAGGTTGGTTTGTGTAAACTCTTGGTGCCATCTCATCTGTGATAAAGGTTGTTATCCCCCTTCTGGTATGGGAAGGGGGGTGGAGGTTGCGGGGGCACTTTCCCAAGGGTGATGTGTGCTTTTTTTTTTTTTTCAGGTAGATGTGGGGAGGGCAGAGCTCATTCTGTGCCTGCATTTTCTCAGTTGCCTTAAGCTGGAAATAATCATTATGTCAGAGTGGCATAGTTTGGGGTTATGTGCTCTGAACTCCTTCGAATGAAATAATGAATTTAGATGGCCTAAATCATAACATATACACATACACACACAAGATAGCCAGAAATTATATTTCCTGATGGAGTATACAATCTGCCTTTGGGGTGGTCTTACCAAAAAGTCAGATTTGGATATTATTTAGTCTCTAGATTTAACTATCAATTAACAAAAAATACAGAGGACAGAGGTGCATGTTGGATAACAGCACAGGAAAAAAAATCCAGACTGAGAACTCGACAAGACAGGTGACTTTTTTTTTCAACAAATAAATTGCAAGGAAAAACAGATGGAGAAAAAAAATCATTAGAATAAAAGAGATATTAGAGATATATCAACCAAGTGTACTATAGAAGCCTTATTTGGATCCTTCTGTTTAAAAAATTATGATCAGGTAAATTTGATCATTGACTGGGTATTTGATGATATTAAGGAAGTAAATGTTAACTTAGGTGTGATGTAAAACATTCCTTATAGATGCATTCTGAAATACTGACAAAATGAAATACAGTGACTAGGATTTGCTTCAAAATAATTTACAGAGGGATTGGACTGGGTGCAGGTAAGACACTAGTGGCCATAAGTTGATAATTACTAGAGACAGGCAATGAGTATGTGTGGCTTTTTATTATGCCCTTCTCTCCACTTTTGTTTATATTTAAATTCTCCATAATGAAAAGTTAACTATCTGTATTTGAAATAGAGGAAATAAAAATGCTAATTTAAAAGGTATTTATGCCTCTGTATGAAATAAAATGTTTTCTTAGATATTGCTAGTGTTCTGAGTGTTCAGTGGAGAACCACCCTTGTTTCTCTTTGAGAACAGAATTTATTGAGAATAGTTGTAGGAATCATACAGATGAACATGAACATATCAGCTTCATAAAGTAATAACCGATACAAAGCTGGATTACCGGATATGGCTCTTTTTTTTTTTTTTGAGACGGAGTGTTGCTCTGTCGCCCAGGCTGGAGTGCAGTGGTGTGACCTCGGCTCACTGCAACCACCGCTTCCCAGGTTCAAGCGATTCTTCTGCCTCAGCCTCCTGAGTAGCTGGGACTACAGGCATGTGCCACCACACCGAGCTAATTTTTGTATTTTTAATAGAGACGGGGTTTCACCATATTGGCCAGGCTGGTCTCGAACTCCTGACCTCATGTTCCGCCTGCCTTGGCCTCCCAAAGTGCTGGGATTACAGGTGTGAGCCACCACGCCCAGCCAGGATGTGGCTTTAATATGTACCCACAGTGGAATTCCTTACACTTCACCCTGAGTCAGGTAGACTTTTTCAATGAATCCGTGGGGCAACTGAACAGTTGCCAGCCTCCCATTCAGATACAGGCTTACCTCAAAAATAAGAGCAGACCAGTATGTTCCCTCTCTGTGAACAGATGAATCTTCAGAAAACCCACAAGGGGCCGGGTACGATGGCTCATGCCTGTAATCCCAGAACTTTGGGAGGCCAAGGCGGGTGGATCACAAGGTAAGGAGTTTGAGACCAGCCTGCCCAACATGGTGAAACTCCATCTCTACTAAACATACAAAAATCAGCCATGCGTGGTCGTGGGTGCCTGTAATCCCAGCTACTCGGGAGGCTGAGGCAGGAGAATCGTTAGAACCTGAGAGGTAGAAGTTGCAGTGAGCTGAGATGCTGTTTTGGTTACTGTAGCCTTGTGTAATTTGAAGTCAGGTAGCCTAATACCTCCAGTTTTGTTCTTTTGGCTTAGGACTCACTTGGCAATGTGGGCTCTTTTTTGGTTCCATATGAACTTTAAAGTAGTTTTTTCCAATTCTGTGAAGAAAGTCATTGGTAGCTTGATGGGGATGGCATTGAATCTGTAAATTACCTTGGGCAGTATGGCCATTTTCACGATATTGATTCTTCCTACCCGTGAGCATGGAATGTTCTTCCATTTGTTTGTATCCTCTTTTATTTCATTGAGCAGTGGTTTGTAGTTCTCCTTGAAGAGGTCCTTCACATCCCTTGTAAGTTGGATTCCTAGGTATTTTATTCCCTTTGAAGCAATTGTGAACGGGAGTTCACTCATGATTTGGCTCTCTGTTTGTCTGTTATTGGTGTATAAGAATGCTTGTGATTTTTGCACATTGATGGAAGGGAATGCTTCCAGTTTTTGCCCATTCAGTATGATATTGGCTGTGGGTTTGTCATAGATAGTTCTTATTATTTTGAGATACGTCCCATCAATACCTAATTTATTGAGAGTTTTTAGCATGACCAGTTGTTGAATTTTGTCAAAGGCCTTTTCTGCATCTGTTAAGATAATCATATGGTTTTTGTCTTTGGTTCTGTTTATATGCTGGATTATGTTTATTGATTTGCGTATGTTGAACCAGCCTTGCATCCCAGGGATGAAGCCCACTTGATCATGGCGGGTAAGCTTTTTGATGTGCTGCTGGATTCGGTTTGCCAGTATTTTACTGAGGATTTTTACATCGATGTTCATCAGGGATATTGGTCTAAAATTCTCTTTTTTTGTTGTGTCTCTGCCAGGCTTTGGTATCAGGATGATGCTGGCCTCATAAAATGAGTTAGGGAGGATTCCCTCTTTTTCTATTGATTGGAATAGTTTCAGAAGGAATGGTACCAGCTCCTCCTTGTACCTCTGATAGAATTTGTACCTCTGATAGAAAAAGTCTGGTCCTGGACTTTTTTTGGTTGGTAAGCTATTAATTATTGCGTCAATTTCAGAGCCTGTTATTGGTCTATTCAGAGATTCAACTTCTTCCTGGTTTAGTCTTGGGAGGGTGTATGTGTCGAGGAATTTATCCATTTCTTCTAGATTTTCTAGTTTATTTACGTAGAGGTGTTTATAGTATTCTCTGATGGTAGTTTGTATTTCTGTGGGATCGGTGGTGATATCCCCTTTATCATTTTTTATTGCATCTATTTGATTCTTCTCTCTTTTCTTCTTTATTAGTCTTGCTAGTGGTCTATCAATTTTGTTGATCTTTTCAAAAACCCAGCTCCTGGGTTCATTGATTTTTTTGAAGGGTTTTTTGTGTCTCTATTTCCTTCAGTTCTGCTCTGATCTTAGTTATTTCTTGCCTTCTGCTAGCTTTTGAATGTGTTTGCTCTTGCTTCTCTAGTTCTTTTAATTGTGATGTTAGGGTGTCAGTTGTAGATCTTTCCTGCTTTCTCTTGTGGGCATTTAGTGCTATAAATTTCCCTCTACACACTGCTTTGAATGTGTCCCAGAGATTCTGGTATGTTGTGTCTTTGTTCTCGTTGGTTTCAAAGAACATCTTTATTTCTGCCTTCATTTTGTTATGTACCCAGTAGTCATTCAGGAGCAGGTTGTTCAGTTTCCATGTAGTTGAGCGGTTTTGAGTGAGTTTCTTAATCCTGAGTTCTAGTTTGATTGCACTGTGGTCTGAGAGACAGTTTGTTATAATTTCTGTTCTTTTACATTTGCTGAGGAGTGCTTTCCTTCCAACTATGTCGTCAATTTTGGAATAAGTGTGCTGTGGTGCTGAGAAGAATGTATATTCTGTTGATTTGGGGTGGAGAGTTCTGTAGATGTCTATTAGGTCCACTTGGTGCAGAGCTGAGTTCAATTCCTACTTTCTGTCTCGTTGATCTGTCTAATGTTGACAGTGGGGTGTTAAAGTCTCCCATTATTATTGTGTGGGAGTCTAAGTCTCTTTGTAGGTCACTAAGGACTTGCTTTATGAATCTGGGTGCTCCTGTATTGGGTGCATATATATTTAGGATAGTTAGCTCTTCTCATGAATTGATCCCTTTACCATTATGTAATGGCCTTCTTTGTCTCTTTTGATCTTTGTTGGTTTAAAGTCTGTTTTATCAGAGACTAGGATTGCAACCCCTGCCTTTTTTTGTTTTCCATTTGCTTGGTAGATCTTCCTCCATCCCTTTATTTTGAGCCTATGTGTGTCTCTGCGTGTGAGATGGGTTTCCTGAATACAGCACACTGATGGGTCTTGACTCTTTATCCAATTTGCCAGTCTATGTCTTTTAATTGGAGCATTTAGCCCATTTACATTTAAGGTTAATATTGTTATGTGTGAATTTGATCCCGACATTATGATGTTAGCTGGTTATTTTGCTCGTTAGTTGATGCAGTTTCTTCCTAGCCTCGATGGTCTTTACAATTTGGCATGTTTTTGCAGTGGCTGGTACTGGTTGTTCCTTTCCATGTTTAGTGCTTCCTTCAGGAGCTCTTTTAGGGCAGGCCTGGTGGTGACAAAATCTCTCAGCATTTGCTTGTCTGTAAAGTATTTTATTTCTCCTTCACTTATGAAGCTTAGTTCGGCTGGATATGAAATTCTGGGTTGAAAATTCTTTTCTTTAAGAATGTTGAATATTGGCCGCCACTCTCTTCTGGCTTGTAGAGTTTCTGCCGAGAGATCCGCTGTTAGTCTGATGGGCTTCCCTTTGTGGGTAACCTGACCTTTCTCTCTGGCTGCCCTTAACATTTTTTCCTTCATTTCAATTTTGGTGAATCTGACAATTATGTGTCTTGGAGTTGCTCTTCTCAAGGAGTATCTTTATGGCGTTCTCTGTATTTCCTGAATTTGAATGTTGGCCTGTCTTGCTAGATTGGGGAAGTTCTCCTGGATAATATCCTGCAGAGTGTTTTCCAACTTGGTTCCATTCTCCCCGTCACTTTCAGTTACACCAATCAGATGTAGATTTGGTCGTTTCACATAGTGCCATATTTCTTGGAGGCTTTGTTCGTTTCTTTTTATTCTTTTTTTTCTAAATTTCTCTTCTCACTTCATTTCATTCATTTGATCTTCCATCACTGATACCCTTAGCAGCATTTTTTCAATGTTATTTTATTGTAAATGTAATAATGACTTCAGGCAGTGATTATTGATGGGTGTTAACATCATACACACACAAAAATGACTGCCAGAAATTTGTTTCCTAAAAAAAATGGAGTATACAAACTGCTTATGAAATGGTCTTACCAAAGATTCAGATTTGAATTGGATTAAGTCTGTAGATTTAACGATCAATTTACTAAAAATACAGAGTACAGAGGTGCATGTTAGATGACAACAGAGGAAAGTAGTCAGCAAAATCTGGGCTGTGAGAATTCTACAGGAGAGACAACTAGGGTACATGTGCACAACGTGCAGGTTTGTTACATATGTATACATGTGCCATGTTGGTGTGCTGCACCCATTAACTCGTCATTTACATTAGGTGTATCTCCTAATGCTATCCCTCCCCCCTATCCCCACCCCATGACAGGCCCTGGTGTGTGATGTTCCCCTTCCTATGTCCAAGTGTTCTCATTGTTCAATTCCCACCTGTGAGTGAGAACATGTGGTGTTTGGTTTTTTGTCCTTGGCGATAGTTTGCTGAGAATGATGGTTTCCAGTTTCATCCATGTCCCTACAAAGGACATGAATTCATCCCTTTTTATGGCTGCAAAGTATTCCATGGTGTATATGTGCCACATTTTCTTAATCCAGTCTATCATTGATAGACATTTGGGTTGAAGAGAGACAACTTTTTTCAACAAAAAGATTGCAAGGAAAAAAAAGATGGAGAACAAAACCATAGAATAAAAGAGACTTTAGAGATATATCACGCAATTGTGCTGTATAGACCTTAATTAGATCCTGCGTCTTACTGTAAAAAAAAAAAGATGAGGTGATCATGGAAACTGTATAGTATTTTAGTTTTATCATGCATTAGAAAGTACTTGCAGGTTAGGTGGAAAGTTAACCACTGGGGTGCCTGTACTGCTATAATAATGTTGTATTAATATTTTTATTTTTTCAGTGCCTTATGTAGACATTGAATATAGGAAGATTTATGGTTCAGGTTTATGGACTATACTTTTTATGTCCTTTAAGGTAACATTTGAATTTTTGGGACCTTCACTTAGTTGAAAGGGCTTCACATGAGTAAGAACTATTAAATGAGCATTTAGCTATTGGACATAAGAATTATTGTGAAAACAATTTATTTTTTACAAATCTTTATTAAGCTTTGCTGTAGTTTCAGCCCACTGTTGGAAGGAATGAGAGAATACTTTCTCAGAGATGTTCAAAGAGAAGGTGTTTAGAGGGAATTATTTTTATACATTAAAATGGTTGTAAGTGAGAATTCTCTAAGGACTTATGATCTAGACCCTATAGCATCACATGGTAATGTTGGACTGTGAGTTCTTGAATGGCAAGAACAATCTCTTGATCTTTATTCTCAGGTTTAAGCATCTATATAGTTAGTGCTTAGTAAGTATTGAATTACCAAGTGACTTATGGACTATCATAATAAATTTAGTTCTCATAATTAGGGGATGAGAGGATGGAACATTCTAGGAGGTCTGCCATAGGTCTTTGTTAAACCATGTTTCACCTTGTTGAACTTGTTTTTCATGAATATAATTTTTGCTTAGTCATTTAATTGTGTAGTCTCAAGGAGTATTTTTAACAACTTGGGTTTTTTTTGTTTTTTGTATTTTTTTTGAGATGGAGTCTTGCTCTGTTGTCCAGGCTGGAGTGCAGTGGTGTGATCTTGGACTTGGTTTTAAGTTAAAAACAAAACAAAACCCTGAAGTATATGGATAAGAACTGGACAGGAATATGAAAAAATATAGAAATTTATTTTTGTGTGATAGGGATTCTGGGTTTTAAATTTTTAAGTTTTTATTTTTTGTGGTAGTATATTTACATTAATTATGATAAAAGGAAAATATGGGGTTACATTACCGTCATTAATGAATCTATTTCACAGAGCCCTTGAACACTTAATGTTTGCTTATGCATTCATTTATTCATTCAACAAGCATTTCTTTAGCATTAAAACCAGAGATAATCAGAGATTCATTAGACTGGCAAGTGCCATGTTATAAAGATAAAGATCAATAAATATGGTAATTCTTAGAGTTCATGATTCTAAGAAGCAAATTTTTTTCTATTTTGACATCTCTAAAATTTGGACACATCATATAATTGTGTCTTTCACTTGTAATTGGCAGTATGTTTTCCTTAATGGTAAATAAAATAAGAGTGTCTTACAATTGACGTCTTAGATTTGATGAAATACGGTACATTTCTAAACAATCATTAAGTTTTAAGATCTCAAAGCAAGAACCACACATAAGGTATCTTGACATTTCCCTAACTCCTAGCACGGAATCACACTGAATACATTTTTTGCTAATCAGTAAAGAAACATTTCTCTCAAAATCTTATCTTTAGGCTTAAGTTTTTGCTTTCTATTACTTTAGAGTGTTTTTAAAAATTAGTATGTAAAATGTTATCTGGCAATATTACTATTCTTCCATTGGATAGAATAGCTTAAACCTTATTGACATTTTAATCCTTTTTTTATTTTATAGTTCATTACTTCTTTTCAGCAGTTACACTATACCTTACAATTAGGAATTCTTGGGTTGTATTTCCATTTCTGATTTGGAGATGGTTGAAGTGTATGCTTGACTGACTAGGATTTAGTTTAAGATAAACTGATAAAGTATAGCTAGTTTTTTGTTATCCATCATAATAGGATGGATAATTGTAATTTGTGAATGATATCTCAACCCTTTATTAGTTTTTTTATGACAGGTACTAATATGTATCAAAGTTATACTGGTTTGTATTTTAAAGCTTAATGTTTCCTCTTTAGGGGAGGTAGTAATAAATACTGAAATGGCAAAAAAAAAAAAAAAATGGTAGCAATAGAATATATATAAGAGTAGAAGGCCTGAATAATCTGCCAACCAGGTAATTGGCCTTGGAGCAATAAAAAATTGACTGTGATTTCATGCATTACTCTTGAGCCTTATTTAGATTTAACTTTTGTTCCCTACTGATTGAATTAAAGTTTGAGGTTAAATGTTCTATATCCCATTTCTAAACTCTCAACTGTTCTCAGTCATCTCTCATTGTGAACTCATGAAAGTCAAACATGATAAAACAGTCATAAGAAGTTAAAAATTAGGGTTAGAAAAAAAGTATGTATTTTAAACTTGCTGTCTTCTAAATGCAATTTTAAGAGTTTAAAGAATCAATAGAAATTGATGTTTTATACCGATGAACACTGAAGACCTTGAGTCCTGTCCTCCCCACCATCACTATACAAATAAAAAGAAATCAATAGGCCCAGAAACATAAGCTGCTAAAGATTTATTTCCAGCAACTATTTTTGATATTCAAGGTACTATTTACTAATCTGATTGAGAAAATATGGATAATTAAGCATAGGAAATCTATTTTTATTTTAAAAATGATCATTTTCTTTTTAATCTCTGGATCTTTTATATGTTACATTTTAAAATAAAAATAAATGATAGGTGTGGATTTAAAAATAACTCTGTGTGATTTTTAGCTAGTTACCTAAATTTAAAAGGTCCTTTCTGTTAAAAAGATAGGTAGTTCTGTCTTTAAAAATTATTAAAAGACCGTCAGACTGTATTTGATCGATTTCATATCTCCTGAATAATCTTAGTTCTACCAGTAGTAGATGTACTCAAAGGGTTTTGAAATAAGAACTGAGTATTGGAATTGTCTGAGCCAGTGAAGGCACTGAACTTTGAAACTGAAGATAAGAAATTTGGACATGAAACTCAGTTTGGAGTGTTAAGGAAAGTATTTCATGACTGAAGTAGTGGGATTTTGTTATCTCATAAAGGGGTAAAAATCCATTAGAACAGATGCTTACATAGCATCTGTTAATTATAAGGGGCCAGTTATATGTCATTCATAGCTGGCTCTCTTTAACACCACTTTCTCTCATACTGAAAAAAAAAAAAAAAACAAAAAAACCTGAATTTGAGTGAAAGCAGTATTATGGGGACAACTTTAAATGGATTCTGAGTCATTAAAAATTATTTACAAACTTGTGTATGACATTAACAATAGATTATTTGACATGCTTACGATGTGATTATACTACTTTGTTGGGTTAGTATAATAAGATGGTGAATTTTAGTATAATATGATGATGATGAATCCTGTATGACAGGTTATTCCTCTTGATAGTGTTTGTGTTCAGAATATCTTCTACTCTACAGAATTTGGTGATTGTCCCTGTGTATATGGTGAATGGGATATAAAAAGGAGAGAGAAGCTATAGCAGACTATCACAGCTCATTTTTCATGCCATGAGACAAGCTTTACCTGTGCGTTTCAAGCATCTTCACTAAAAAACAACAAAAAAACCCCTAAAAAATCCTCAAACCTTCCAAACCAAGAACAAAGCATTTATGTGGAAAGACTAAGGAGTTGAGCTGAGCAAAGGAGATCTTGACTTTAAATAATAATTATTTACAGAGAGAATAATAGAAGTAATGAATTTATCTAACGTCGTAATCAGTTCCACCCCTGGAATATCACTTCCTGTCACTGAAGGCACTTCTCAGCTTGGTTTCATTTCACTTAAGTCAGGGATTTCTTAAAATCATAGAATTTTAAAGCAAAGAAGGACTTTAAAGATTATTTTTACATTTCTAGCAGGTTATTCTTTGTAAACTTATAAATGTCTTATTTATCTTTTGATCTTCCATACCTGGTACAGAACCTGGAATGTGTTTCATAAATATTTTTTAAATTAGCTGAAATAACTTGATCTTCATTGATATTAGTCAAAATACCACTAATAACGTTTGATAGTTCTTAATCTTAGTAATTAAATGTCACCAGTGATTTTTTTTTTTCTTGACCCTTTCTCCCTAACCAGATTTGCATCTGCTGGTGATGATGGAATTGTAGTTGTGTGGAATGCCCAGGTGTGTATTGATTATGTGTGGATTGTGTAATAAAGATATGATGATGTAGTTGAGTATGTATTCATATAAATACTATCTGGGGATACATTTGCATATCACTGTTAATTGACACATTAATATTTGAAAAGAGCTAATTAGGATAAATCCATATACAGTGGGGACCAGTATTTCATAATGAAGAGGGAAAGTTTTTTTAAATTGAGATTTTTTTTCCAGCCGGGTGTGGTGGCTCGTGCCTGTAATCCCAGCACTTTGGGAGGCCAAGGCAAACGGATAACTTGGGGCCAGGAGTTTGAGAACAGCTTGGCCAACATAGCAAGACCCCGTCTCTACTAAAAATACTAGAAATCAGCTGGGCATAGTGGCACACGCCTGTAATCCCAGTTACTCGGGAGACTGAGGTTGCAGTGAGCCGAGATCATGCCACTGCACTCCAGCCTGGGTGACACAGCAAGACTGTCTCAAAAAAAACAAAAAAAAGTTCTTTCCTAAGAAACAAATGCCAAAGTATGAAAATTCAAAAAATACAAAATTTTAATCTTATTTAACAAAATTTAGGTTATCAGTAGCTATGCCCTGACTTCCAAAATGAATAAATGAATTATGTTGATTTTTGTGAGACACACAAGCTTTCTTTCAACATTGCATAATAGCATAATGTAACATTTTTCTCATGTTTGACTTAATATTACAAAAGACTTTTTTTTTTAATAAATATTTAAGGCTTCACCAGTTTCTTCAGAGCCTCCCTTCCTGATCATTTGTTACTCAAATTATTCTTTTTCGAAGTATCTTCCTCTCACCTTTATTTTGGATTGTTATCTAGTCTGACTGTGTCAGATCTTTATTTTTCAATGGCTTTTCCTGTGATAAAAGCAGTTCTTTAACGTTATTTTCACCACATTCATGAAGTCCTGCAATCTTGGAAAGATTTGCCATTTACATTGTATTTTTGCATGTTTACTACTTGGTAAATTAGTGAGAGACTGATGGATGCAGACATTGGGTGGGTAGGAATAGACGTTGGTGTTAAATAACGATGGAGTAGAGACTGACTTTCTAAGTGGTTAATAAATGAGTGGATATATATACTTATGTGTGTGTAGGTACATATACAGTTGTTATGGTGACTTTTATTTTCTTCTATGACCTTATAACTGTGGAGACTTAAATAACAAATACTTGGACAGTGAGGACTCCATATGTTTTTCCTACAAACTAAGTTACTGATGTTTTTATGCTTAATTTACACAATTATATTTTTAAATTTATAGAAAATACTCAAATTTTTCTATAAAAATATACTAAAAATTAGCATTTTGTTTTAGAAAATAAAACTATTTATGGCTATACTTTCAGCGCTTGTTTAGATTCTGTGTGATTGCTTAGGTTAAATTCTGAATAAGTAATTTTAAATGGATTTATATGTATCTTCTATATGGCAGTTCTACTTAATGTTGTCATTTATGATTATTTAAATTGTGAAAACTAAGCCTATTAACATTTTTATTGGTATTTCAGACAGGGGAAAAACTTTTAGAACTGAATGGACACACTCAAAAGATAACAGCTATTATTACATTTTCTTCCTTGGGATCTTGTGAAGAAAAAAATCAACTCATCTTGACAGCCTCTGCTGATAGAACAGTTATTGTATCCTTTAATCTGGAAGAAATGAACAAGCTGTGGTGGCCTAAGGAGCCACTACACACATTATTAGTCTTTAGCTGATAGGGTCTTGTCTGTATATTCTTGTTATAACAAAAATGATTTTTGTTCTGTTACTTATAAGATACCATTTATTAGGTATATGAAAAGTATTAGACTGGAAATAGGAGGTTAAGGCTTGTTATTGATGGAAACTCCATGACTATTGATGTTCTTTCCAGAGTTACTCTATCAGGTTGTATAAAATTGATGAAATGGGAAAATGTGGACTTAAAAATAATTTATTTTATTATCTCAATTTGCTTTTCAATTTAGGGAAACAACGATGAGTTGGACTGGAGAATAATTTACATTTTTTTTTCCCACTATACAGCAGAAGAAACCAAATGGTCCCAACCCATAAAAATCTTTTGAGCATCTGAGTCTGATGGAAAAGTGAATTACTGTTTGTTCAGTGTTTAATATTTAATAATTAAAAACAGTTTTATAAAAGTAAAATTACTTTTTCTTTACCCATACTTTTAGGTAAAAAGTTAAGATGGGATAGCAGTAGTAAAGTGCCTATGTGTAACAGGCATTGTTCTAATTGTTTTACATATATTAACTCATTTAATCTTTAAAATTAGCCCTTTGACATAGGTATTTTTAATTCTTCTTTTTTTTTTTTTTTTTTTTTTTTTTTGAGACAGAGTTTCGCTCTTATTGCCCAGGCTGGAGTGCAATGGCGTGATCTTTACTTACTGCAACCTCTGCCTCCTGGGTTCAAGCGATTCTCCTGCTTCAGCCTGCCGAGTAGCTGGGATTACAGGCCTGTGCCGCCACGCCCAGCTAATTTTGTATTTTTAGTAGAGATGGGGTTTCACTATGTTGGTCAGGCTGGTCTCGAACTCCTGACTTCAGGTGATCCACCCACCTTGGCCTCCCAAAATGCTGGTATTATAGGCATGAGCCACTGCGCCCGGCCTTATTTTTAATTATTCTTATTTACAGATGAAAAAATAGAGTCACACAGAGGCTAAGTAACTTTCCCAAGGCACACAGCCAGTGTAGGGCAGAACTGGCAAGTCTGACTGCATAGTCAGAGCCCCGAACCACTGCACTTCATAAAATGTTTTCTGTAAACAAACTCAGCCCTTTAATATCTGTATGAGGAATTGGCTTGGTGAAGTCCAGAGTCAAGTGCTATGGATAACTGTTGTCTTTCATTACTTTTATTTTTTTAAAAGAAGTTGTCAGATTAATTTTTTTTTTTTTTTTTTTTTTGAGACGGAATCTCACTGTTGCCCAAGCTGGAGTGCAGTAGCACAATCTCGGCTCACTGCAGCCTCCACCTCCCAGGTTTAAGTGATTCTTCTGCCTCAGCCACCCAAGTAGCTGGGACTACAGGCGCGTGCCACCACATCTGGCTAATTTTTTTGTATTTTTAGTAGAGACAGGGTTTCACCATATTGGCCAGGCTGGCCTCGAACTCCTGACTTCGTGATCTGCCCGCCTTGGCATCCCAAAGTGCTGGGATTACTGGCATGAGCCACTGTCTCTGGTCATATTAATTTTTAAAAGTATATGCTTATCTGAAAGTTCTGTTTAAACAGTTTCAAGCATTGGTGAAGTTTTGGAGTAAGCCCAAAGGTATAGGTGTTTCTTAGGCTCTTATAGAACCAAGATACAGACTTTAACATGCTTTAAATGACTTCATCAGCTGAAGTGCTTTCTAGACAGATTCTTTACAGCTGAGAAAATGTCAAGAAAAGGTTTAAATGGGGATAAACTCTCTATACATACATACGTGTATACATACACACATATATGTATGTTTGTGTGTGATTACGATACAACATAAACAAGGGCATAAAATTCACTCAGATGGTTAGGTCAGAGTTGCTTTATTACTACTCTGTAGAGGCAAATATGGAATAAAGCTCTCTTTTTAAGTATCAGTGTAATCTTTGCAAAAATAGAATTTAAAATACTATATTAGACCACTCCTAAGACACTATAACAATATTTTGAGGCAGTGATTAAAATTACATACAGAAGTTAGTAGTACAGTGTCACTATGAATTTTACCTGTAAATGATAGTATGGACTCATTTCCTTTGCTGAATGATTTTTGTTGTTAGAAAAAAATTCTAGTCCGCTTATTTGGCAGTCTCTCTTACCCAGATGAATTCTAAATTTACTCTGCTTGGGTTTTTACTACAGGTTGAGCATCCCTAATCTGAAAATCCAAAATCTGAAATGCTCCAAAATCCAAGACCTTTTAAGCACTGACGTGATGCCACAAGTGGAAAATCTTATACCTGACATCATGTGACAGGTTGCAGTCAAAATTTTGTTTAATGCACAAAATTACCAAAAATATTGTATAAAACTACCTTCAGGCTATATGTATAAGGTGTATATGAAAAATAAATGAATTTTGTGTTTAGACTTGGGTTCCATCCCCAAGATAGCTCATTAGGTATATGCACATATTCCAAAATCCAAAAAAAATCAGAAACACTTCCGGTCTTAAGCATTTTGGATAAGGGATACCCAAGCTGTAAAAACTAACTTCCTTAATTAAATACTGAAGGTAGATAATTTTTTAAAGCGATAGCCTTAAGAGCTCAGGTTGCTGAATATTAAATGTTCTGCTTGCGAATAGTGAAATAAGTGAAAAGGCTGTGAGATACTACTAGAATTCTGGTAAATATAAGGCCAGAAAACATTTCCTAATTACTAGGAGCATCTTTGTATGCTAGCAGTTTGTTTAGTGTGTTATATACATAAAATGTAATTCTCATGATAATCTAGCTCCATCTAAAGCATGACATAGAATATAGATGGTCCCCGACCTAGGGTGGTTTGACTTACAGTTTTTCAACTTTATGATGGTGTGAAAGGGAGGTGCATTAAGTAGAAACTGTACTTTGAATTTTGAAGTCTGATATTTTCTCACACTAGTGATACATGGGATGATAGTCTTTCCCGGTGCTGGGCAGCAACAGCCTGGAGCTGCAGCTCCTGGTCGGCTATGAGATCACAAGGGTAAACAGCCTTACTCTACAGTGTACTGTGTTGCCAGATGACTTTTTTTTTTTTGCCCAACTATAGGCTTATGTAAGTGTTCTAAGCACATATAAGTTAGGCCAGGCTAAGCTATGATGTTTGATAGATGTGTTAAATGCATTTTGACTTAGGATATTTTCCACTTAGAATGGGTTTATTGTGGGACATAACTGTACTTTAAGTCAAGGCACATCTGTATAATAAAAATATAACAAAAGGCATTGGCCATGATAAGGTGAACTAGTTTGTGAAATTAGTTTCAATTTTTAATACATGCATATACATTTATATACATACATGTATGTATTTGTATACATACATGTATGTAAATGTGTTTTCAGACATGGTGTAAAATGTATTTCTTACTATAGGAAATGGTGTAAAAGTTTGAAAATCACTGTGCTTAAGTCAAACTGAACTTGGATGTCTTATGAGAGGCCCTCTGATTATATTAAATGCATATACAGGTAATAGTAATACACTGTTAGTGTCTTCTAGAATCCAGATAACAGTAGTAAATCATGCTATCCACATTATAGGGAGCTTTCAGTAAATATTAATGGACATGATAGTTTTTGGTATAAGTACTTTATGCTTACTAGATTACGGTAGGCTATTCTGGAGAATAAACTTTAAACAGTTGGAATATTTAGTGCTTGTAAAGATTCAGTACTTCAGACCATTCATTATGTTGGCATTTTCAAATAATTTGATAGTAAAATTTACCTCAAACTTATTTTAGATCATAAGCCTGCTTTGCTAAGTTGATGACTCACTATATGAATTTATTTTTGTGGTGGTATAAACACTAAGTATTTTATGTTTGATTTAAAGATTTTCTAACTGCTTAACATTTGTGGCTTAATTGTTAATTAGAAAAGTTATAATTAAGATTTTAAAATTCTGTTTAGAAATTATTTCTTAACATAAATTTAGGTGTGGGATGGTGATACTGCCAGACAAGTTCAGAGAATATCATGCTTCCAGTCTACTGTAAAGGTAAAATCTTAAGTAAATATGAGTTTTTATGGCAATCTATTTTTGTCTCAGAAGACATGGTTTAAAAAGTTAGACAAAATTACTTTTGTGGGTCTTATGAATTATTTTTTTCCACACACTTGTAGTCATTTGCTTCGTGTAAGATCAGATTTTTGAGAGCACATGTATTAAGTGTTAGAATGTTTCAATTTGAAATTAGAGCAAGGGATAATCCCAATAGCAAGATAAGGAAAAAAGGCAGTACCTGGTATGTTTTTTGTAGGTAGTTCCGGGAAGAGATATTACTTGCAGAATGACCATAATAGTAGCTGGTCTGTTTTCTTTATGCTTTGAATTTAAAATATAGAGTTATTTGTCCCATGACCTCTGCCTTCTCTAAGGTCACAAAGGCAAGACATGTCAGTTACTTAGTTTCAAAACTAAAAATCTTACATGGCTAATTTGCTGCTACTGTTAGGTTTATTCCTTTTACAAACAATTATTAATTGGGGCTTATGATATGACAGAAGCTCTGCTACATTTTAGAGAAACAAACATAGATAAGACTTGGTTGCTTGTGATTCCTACAGAAATTAAGTGTTCAGAGAAAGCGCCACTGTTTTTTAGTGATGTAAGCAAGTTTTGGAAAAGATAGTAGTAGCAGTAGACGTTCCCTCATTTACTTTAAGGATAACTGATCTCCATATTGGAGCTCGTTTGTTTCTTTTTTTTCTTAATGTAAAAAGAATTGCTGTGTGCCAATAGGTAGAATAGTTCATCTTTTCCCAAAAAGGCAGAATCTCTGGTAGCCATCTCATGGCACTGTGCTGTTCAAAATATCAACTTAGTCAAGTTTCAGGGGAAGAAAGTGCCATGTACTATATATACTTTTATCTAACTTAACAGTGGATTTTTTAAGAAGGCATTAAAAAGTATTGATTTGATTAAAATCTCTATACTTTATGTGACCTGAAATGATGCGCCTTTTACATTCCTTTAAAAATATTCTTGCTATCTGAAAAACTAAGGTCGTTAAGTTTCCAATGAAAATATGTGGCTTAAAGGAACAAAGAGAAAAAAATTTAATGTATTTGGAGGAAATTCCTTTTGGTAAACTGTGTTATGAACTGGTTATAGGAACTGGTCACTAAAAAAGTATCTTATTCCAATATAGTGAAAGTAGTTTTAAAAGGGGTTTTACTGTAATGTGAATCAGCTAGATATTTGTGTTTGTTTTCTCCTGCTGTGATCCTGTTTCACATAAAAATTGTTAAAAAATAGCATTGCACTCATTTAGTTCAGTGGTTCACTTGTTCTTGAATAGATAGTTTATCCAAGAAATTTATATCCCTAATATGAGAAATACTATCACTTATTTTTTGAACTAGCAAAATTTTTTATAAGGGTTGATGTTAGCAAGGAGATAGTGAAATTGGCATTTTATTGCATATTGAGACTGTACATTGATATGATCTTCCCGGAAGGTAGTTTGGCATTATGAATGAATCTAAGTAAATTATTATATGCATTAATCCAGTGATCATTCTAGAAAACTCTTTAAAGGAAATGATCATAAAATAGGGCAGAAATTTATGAACAGAAATGTGTACTACAAATACATTTTTATAAATGGATGATTGGAAGTGCCCTAAATGTCTTATAAGAAAATAGATTATGGTAGATATATATACTAAAATTTATATTTCAGAAGAATATTAAAAGAGGAAAATGCTAGTGGTAAAATGTTAAGTAACAAAAACATATATTATCCTCAACAAAATATTATCAAACCAAATTCAGCAACATCTAAAAAGAATTATACACCATGACCAAGCGAGATTTATCCCTGGAATATGAGCTTAGTTTAACATCTGAAAATTCATCAATGAAATACACCATAGTAAGAATAAAGGACAAAAACCACAGGATCATCTCAATAGAAACAGAGAAAGCATTTGACAACCTCCAACACCCTTTCATGATAAAAATACTCAACAAACTAGGAATAGATGAGAATTTCCTCAACCTAATAAAGGGCTTCTGTGAAAATCTCAAGGCTAATTTCGTATTAATGGTGAAAGGCTAGGCTGGGTGTGGTGGTTCATGCCTGCAATCCCAGCACTTTGGGAGACCAAGGTGGGTGGATTGCTTGAGCTCAGGAGTTCAAGACCAGCCTGAGCAACATGGTGAAACTTCTCTACAAAAAAAAAGAAAGAAAAATTAGCCAGGCCTGGTGGCACATGTCTGTAATCCCAGTTATTTGGGAGGCTTAGGTGGAAGGATCACTTGAGTCCAGGAGTTTGAGGCTGCAGTGAGTTATAATTGTGCCACTGCACTCTAGCCTGGGCGATAGAGCAAGACCCTGTCTCAAAAAAAATAATAAAATAATTTTTAAAAATGGTGAAAGACAAATAATTTCCCCCAAAGATGAGGCACAAGATAAGGATGTCTGCTCTCAGCACATCTGTTTAACATTGTACTGGAGGTTCTAGCCAGGGCAGTTGGACAATAAAAAACATAAATGACATCCATATTGGAAAGGAAGAAATAAAACTGTCTCTATTCCCAAATGACATGATCTTGTGTATATAGAAAATCCTAAGTCCACAACCAAACTATTGAGGCTAGTAAATGGATTTAGCAAGGTTTCAGGATATAATATCAACACACAGAAATCAATTGTATTTCTATTCACTAGCAATGAACATTCCAAAAATTAAGAAACAATTCCATTTACAGTAGCATCCAAAAGAATAAAATACTCAGAAATAGATTTAGTCTGGGCGGGGTGGCTTACGCCTATAATCCTAGCACTTTCGGAGGCCAAGGTGGGAGGATTGCTTGAGGTCAGGAGTTCATGACTAACCTGGCCAACATAGAAATACCCCATCACTATTAAGAGAAATTTGAAGTAGTTTGAGACTTACATACCAAAAACTACAAAACATTGTTGAAAGATATTAAAGATCTAAATAAATGGAAAGACATCCTGAGTGCATGGATCAGATTTACTATTGTTATGATTCCACCACTACCCACATTGATCTACAGATTGAACCCAATCTTTATCAAAATTGTAGCTGGCTTGTTTTTTTTTTTTTTTTTTTTTGAGAAATTTACAAGCTGATCCTAAAATTCATATGGGAGTGCAAGGGACCCAGAATAGCCGAAACAATCTTAAAATGGAAAAACAAAGTTCCAAGACACACTTCCCAATTTCAAAACTTAATATGAAGCTACAGTAGTCAAGACAGTGTGGTATTGGCATAATGACAGACATGCAGATCAATGGAACAGAATTAAAGGCCCAGAAGTAAAGTCTCACATAGCCAATTGATTTTTTGACAAGAGCGCCAAGAACCTTTAATGGGAGAAAGAACAGTCTCTTCAAAAAATGATGCTGTGTCAATTGGACATCCACATACAAAATAATGAAATTTTATCCCTACCGCATGTCATATCCAAAAGTTAACTCAAAATGGGTCAAAGACCCAAATGTAAGAGCTGAAACTACAAAAATCTTGGAAGAAATATAGGAGTACATCTTTGTGACCTTGGGCTAGGTATCTTAAATATATCAAAAGCATATCAACAAACAACAAAAAAAGATAAATTGGACCTCATCAGAATGAAAAGTTTTTGTGCTTCAAAGTGAAAAGACAACATACAGAATTGGAGAAAATATTTTCAAATTGTATATCTGATAAGGGACTTGTGTCTACAATATATGAAGAATTCAATAAAAAAGCAAATACTCCAATTAAAAATAGAGAAGATTTGAAAGAAAGAAATTTCTCCAAAGAAGATAAACAAATGGCAAATAAGCACATGAAAAAGAGGTTCAACATCATTAGTCACTAGAGAAATGCAAGTCGAAACCACAGTGAAATGCTATTTCCTACATACTAGAGTGGCTATTATCTAAAAGACAAGTGTTGGTAAGAATGTGGAGCAATTGTAACCTTCATACATTGCTGGTGGGATCTAGAATGATACAATACAGCCACCTTGGAAAACAGTTTAAACAGAATTATCATTTGACCCAGCAGTCTTAATCCTTGGTATATCCCCAAGAGATATGAAAATGTAAGTTCATATAAAAATGTGTACATGATTGTTCATAGCAACATTGCTCATAATAGTCAAAAATGGAAACAACCTATATGTCCATCAGCTGATGAATAAACACAATGTATATCCACACAGTGGAATACTATTTGGCAATAAAAAGAAATGAAACACTGGCATTAAAAATTCAGAGATTAGACAGGGTAGGACCACTAGAAATATAAACTGCATTGGTTATTTTCAACTCTTTTTAATCCAACAATTTTAAAAGCAGCCTAGGCAAGATTACCAGAACCTCTGCCTTTTATTTTCTGTTCTTCTCTCTTGCTGTTGCCCTTGTCTGACTCAGAGTCAGTGGGTGAGGAGAGTACTATTAAAGGTAAAGGGCTTATATGGTACTTGAAACACTCACTTTCCTGAGTCTACCAAATGTATAGAATTGAGAAGACTTGGGCGTTTATTCTAAAGATACAGAGAAACTAAGGTCATAGTTTCAATTTCATTTAAAAAGGAGTTTAAGCAATTGTGTATTCGTAATTTATTACTGAGTAACAAATTACCTCAAAACTTAGTGGCTTAAAACAATAAACATTTGTCATCTCACAGTGTTTGTGATTAGGACTAGAGAGCATCTTATCTCGGTGGTTCTGGCTTAGGGCCTCTCCTGAGGCTCCTGCTATCTGAAGGCCTGACTGCAGTGGAGGAGCTGCCTCCCAGAAGGCTCACCTACATGCTTGGCAAGTTAGTGCTGGTTGTTGCCCAGAAGCCTCAGCTCTTTGCTACATGGACCTTTCTCCATGTGACTGCTTTAGTGTCTTCACCTTAGAGCACGTGATCCAAGAGAGAACAAGGAGGAGGCCACAGTATCTTTTATGACTTAGTCTTGTAAGTCACACACCATTCCTCTTGCCAGATTCTGTTTGGTAGAAGCTAGTCACTTAGTAGTGCCCACATGCTCTACTAAAGAGAAATAAGCTCCACCTAGTGAAGGAAGGGGTTAAAGAACTTGTGGATATATTTTTAAACCACTGAACAATGACTGCTTGAGCTTCTAACCTGATATACATTTCAAATAAATTTTGCAGTGTTTAACTGTTCTTCAGAGACTAGATGTTTGGCTTTCTGGTGGGAATGACCTGTGTGTGTGGAACCGAAAATTAGATCTCCTGTGTAAGACTAGCCACCTTTCTGATACAGGTAAAAAACAAATCAAGGTAATTTTGAACTATGATTGACAGACTAGAAGACACAGCAGATCTTCAGAGAGACTTTCCATAAGTAGAAAGGTCAATATAGGGGATTTTTCTTTTTCAGTTCTGAAGATAACAGGTAGCCATATTCAATTCAGATCAGGGGTTGTGTAAAATATATTTTTATCCTGAATCAGGAGGAGAAGACTCCACTCAAGAACAACCTTTTCCAATGCTCTTGGGCTGTTTTCCTGAACTGTGTTTGGTGAGCACGCTGATACCTAGAAGCAGACCCTTACAACTTTACAGTAGCATTTGTGGGGTCATTAACTTTGAATAAATGCCTAAGGATGACCTCTTTTTACAATTGTCCTTACCAAAAAGTTCATACATGTGCAAGCTTACTGATAAAGTTTCATTTTCTCAGAATTCTGTGTACATATGCTTTTGGTTTCAACAGAAAAAAATAAATTAGTTTTGACTTTTTGATACCAAGGATCTTAAAAAATAAAATCTATTTTTAGAGTAAAATATTTAAATGAGTAGATTTTAATAACAACCTGGAAGTCACACTAACTATTGTTATTTCTAAAAATAATCAAATGAGCCTGGGTATCCTAGAAGAAACATAATTGTGCATGTTGTTGATATTTCAATGGTAGCAGGAGCCCTGTGAATTGAATTTAGTTACTAATAGGAGCTAGCTTAGCTCCACATAGGTATTTTAAAGTATCAGAAACATAATGACTTAGGAAAACTAAATCCATACATTGCTAGGGTTTACAATTTAACCACTCAGTTCAACATTTGATTACTAATAGTCTTGCTCAAATCTAGAATATATTTCCCTGTTTACTATTATCATGAATTATGTATCTTTATGTTCATTTTTCTCTTTCACTAGCCTGTGGTTTTCATGAATTTTATTTTGGTAAAGTTATATTGTAAAATGTTGAAATTGGGGCTGAAAAGAATATTCTGTGTGTTCCTGGAAATAGCCACCTCTTATTGCAGTCTCCCTTCATTTTGCAAGTTATCTTTAAGTACTATATATTAAATCATTACAATACTGCCATTTATCAGTGTCTCAAGAGTTAACAGAAGGCTTTGAGGGTATCTGTGGGAAAGCCTTGAGAAGGCCATGGGTTACCATTGGTGAGCTGTTCATCATTTGGGTTTTCCAAATTACTGGAGGCCAGATTGTTAATAGTGTTATTAGATCCTTATGTCATGATGTCCTTTCATAAGCCCTGCTTGATTTATGGACTGGTGGAGCTTTTACAAGCAGTTATTCTGTGTTTGGAAATAAGCAAAGATAATCTTAGTCAATGTGATACAATGGAAGGAGCCCTGGACTAAAACACAGGGCACCCGTGTCCTTTCCAGTAATATGTTTTGTGATTCTGAGTATTAGGTTGCTACATCTGGATTGTTGGGCTTCTAGTATTTTCACATATAATTTAGTGAAAGATTTTTAAACAAGCTGTTTTCTGCATTTAGAATTCTTCTCTTGCTACCCACCCCGCTGTTGTCCCATGTCCTCTGCCTTCTCTGTACCACTCCTTTGCCTTCCTTGCAGCACCATTTCCTCCTCCTTGTACGTGGAAAAATACAAAACCTACTGTTAAAATACACCTATGTGGAGAAAAATCTTGGCCAGAAATACTATCCAAATCACAATAGTCAGTCCTTTGATGGAAGGGAAGGATAAGCAAATGACTAGACCGTTTTCTACACTTGCATATATATTATAAATTACACATATATCATAATGGAAAAATTAAACAGGTTTTTTTTTTTTTTGCCAACACATGGTAGTTCTAATATATCAACTCTTTTATTCATACTGACAGAAGCAAAATTGTAACATGCCTTGTAGAAGTTATAGTTATGCTAAAATCATTATTCGGTTATGAAAAGATACTCAGACCTCTTAAATAAGTGAAATGTGTTAGAATGTTGAATCTGATTCTTTCAGTAATAGAAGAAAATTTGTACATGTATTAATGGATCACTAACATGCTATTTGAAAGCTGCTTTCTTAGCTGCTGACTGTTGGCTAGTTCATTCAGTGCCAGGGAGCCTGCTCAGGCTTCTTAAGTTTACACGAAGGAAAACCCCAATTTTACATCA
Organism: Pongo abelii; assembly: GCF_028885655.2. Lineage (NCBI taxonomy): Eukaryota > Metazoa > Chordata > Mammalia > Primates > Hominidae > Pongo > Pongo abelii. The sequence goes on along the minus strand of NC_071989.2, from coordinate 84,983,634 downwards.
CTTTTGAGCTAGTCATCTTGTAAATGGGTGATGGTGATTATCTTAAGGGATCCCTGGTAAATAAGTGTGAATTGCTGAATCTACCACTTTATCACAATAGTAAAAAAAAAGTACAAAAAAAACCAACCCCACATTCTGCTCTTAATAAATCAATAATGTCTTCCAAAAGTCTCAGAAACCTACATTTAACAAAATCATTTTCCATGAGTAAGCAAGCAAGGAAGTGTGTGTGGAGCTAGTTCTGTGTGCTTTATCTTCTTTATGGAAAACGACTGTCATAAAACTGAGAATGTTTTTGTTTTTGATGTAATCTGTGAGAAAAATAATTTGAACTTTGTTTTATATGTTTTTGGAGGTATTAGTGCTTTGGTTGAAATACCTAAGAACTGTGTTGTGGCAGCAGTTGGCAAAGAACTGAGTGAGTATGAATTTTTTTCTTTTTGTGTATTTTGAACGAGAATTACATACACATGCTGGAAGGACTAAAGTAATTTTTTATTTAAGGGACATTGCGTGTGCCCCACTCTTGGCTTCTTGGGATCGTTGAAGTGATATAGAGACTGAGACATTTTCAGGATGTTAGGCCAGGTTTCTTTTTCTTATCAGTCTTTTAATCAGTATGTTAGCTTGGTTAAACAGTTTATTGCTTGTTATTCCAAAATTCCAGTGTCAAGATCACTTCATAATATTCCAACTAAAGTAGAATTTCCCGTAAGTTCAATGTGTATCAGAAAGAGTTCTCTTTTCTGTTGACTGAAAAACCTTCTTTTGACAACCACAGTTTGAATATGAGTGGCTGTCAGGATTAAATAACCTGGTTAGAGATTTGTAGTTTGGTAAAATATTGTCAGAGACACAGAAAGAAGCATGGCATAACCTATCTTCTAGAGAGAAATGTGAGAAAGAAAAGATACTTTCGTAATTTGAAAAGGACATGATCTCTGAGACTTGTCACTTCTCAGATGTTAGTCATCCTAATCTTTGAGCATCCACAGCACTTGGTCCAGTGGCGTATTTTTAAAACACTCAGTACATTGACGGTAAGCCTGTTTATAAACAAGTCTCTCCCACTCTAGACTGAGCATTTGTGACTGGGCCTTATTCACATTTGGTACCTAGAGTTCCGGGAACATAAATGTTTAGTAAATGTTGATAGAATCACGTCAGTGGATTTTATTATGGGTTTTCTGTATTGACTAAAGTTAGGATTTATACTAGTTTAAATAAAACTGTATTTGTTAAAGTCAGATAATGAGTAAAGCAACACATTGAACATTACTATAGTCAGAAGAACTGTATGATATATAAACATTATAAGACATACTCAGATAATTTATAATTTAATGGTATATGCCTAGGAATCAGAAGCTTTTTAAAAAAGAAGCTGCTTATGTCTTCACTGAGTTGAAGTTAAACTTGGATTTGCAGCTTATTCTGTAGCATTGCTTACTGGCCTGGGGACATGAGTAGAGAAAGCTGATGGTGGAGGTGATTGGAGGGATGTGGGCTAGTCACTGATTAGGGAGGGGAGTGAGTTGAGATAGCCAGACATCCATTGAAACCCTAGAGAGAGTGGGAGCTTCACTGTTTGGAAAAGTCAGTAAAGGAAGAGAGTTCTTCAGGACACATTCAGTATGGGTTTTAGTAGATCATCTCAAACATCTCAAGCATTTGAAAGAAATAGTTTAAAGTAGTATGAATAAGGCTTTTTTTTGGAGATGGGTTTTTCAGTATGGTAGGTATTTTTCACTTAATGAAATGCTTGTTTTTAGAGCAGGAGTAGTATTTTATCCTCTTAGAGCATTGTAATAAAATTTTATCTGTCTTATTCATTTAGTAATTTTCAGGTTGGTAGCACCCACAGGAGGATCACTAGAATGGGATATTCTTGAAGTTAAGCGCCTCCTTGATCACCAGGATAATATTCTCTCGTTGATTAATGTCAATGGTAAGCTCATTGTGTACATTTATTATGTACAATTTTGTGCTTGTTAACACAACCTGCTCTGAACACGAGCCTTGCTTTGTTCTGGGATTCTAGAATAAGTCACTAAAATAATGGGATTGTCATTCTCTTTTACTCTGAAGTTTTAGCCAGTGGAGCTGAGCAAGTTTCCTAGATTGCTAGGTCCAAGATTTAGGGACAAGGAAAATAGTGTAAGGCAGAGAAAAGAAAATAGAGGAGAACATAATGATCTCAGGCACTGCTTGGTAGCTGTGGGATGACTGTCATAGGCTGTTTCAGCATTTTTGGCAGCTGTTTCTGGCTAGTTCCTCTTTTGTAGAGAGATTGGAAATATGCCCTTTTGTCTTGCTGTCCACACCATACAATATCACATAGCAAGTTATACACTTACACTAGAATGAGCAGGATTCAAGCCAGTCGTAATCCTGATTGAAGACTCTCAAAGAATAACACCAAACTAAAGTAAAAGTCTGCAGAAAATGGGTCATGTCTTCTCTTCTTCGTGGTGGGGGTTTTGACCTGCTGTACATCCCATTTGGCTTCCTAAATGATTTTAGTGAGTATCTCCTGTGAGCTAAATCTGACATCAGATGGCAAGATCACAAACCACTGATCTTGACATTCAGTTCACTTGCAAATAAGTGACAGCTTATATCATCAGAACTGTGCTGGGTGATCTGCATATGAAGTCACATGAGAGGGCTTTTGGTGGCTTCAGTTTGATAGTCTGGTGGAGCCTGCAGGACGATCCCGTAAGGATGCTTGGGAGTATGATGTAGTGAGAGGGCCAGACAGCACCCCAGCAACATATCTCCCTGAGGCCTGGCTTGGCTTTGTTTTTTCTGTTTGTTTGTTTGTTTTTGAGACAAAGTCTCCCTGTGTCGCCCAGGCTGGAGTTCAGTGGCATGGTCTCGACTCACTGCAACCTCTGCCACTCAGGTTCAAGCGATTCTTCTGCCTCAGCCTCCCAAATAGCTGGGACTACAGGCGCATGCCACCATGCCCGGCTAATTTTTGTATTTTTAGTAGAGACGGGGTTTCTCCATATTGGCCAGGCTGGTCTCGAACTCCTGACCTCATGATCTACCTGCCTCAGCCTCCCAAAGTGCTGAGATTACAGGCATGAGCCACCAAGCCTGGCCGGCTTTGTTTTTAAGCAGTATTTTGCGTGAACGTGAGACAAAGGGGAGCGAGGGGCACAGAGAGTACCAAATCTAGTCTCCATTTGTGTCCATTCAGTCACATGTTCAGATACACCAGTAAGAATGTCCCTCCCAGGTCCAAAATCTTCCTCCCAAATAGCCATCTTATTGTAAAACTCAGCTGCAGGTCTTTCTAAGGACTAGATTGTCTGTGTTGATAGAAATAACAATGGTTGCTGGTGTCCCTTTAATTTTCCCTGGGGGCTCTTTTTCTCTAGCCATGAATGGAGACACAGCACAGAAGCCAAGTTCTTATTTGGGAAGCCCTCTGAAGTCTCGTTGGTGACACTGAGTCTTAAGTGTCAAGTTCCTGGGGCTGCTGAGAAAAGCCCAGCAGTATTCGGCCCATTACACTGGTCATGCTTAGTTATTTTGTTTTAGCAGCGAAGCACTGGTACCACTGAGCCAGCATGGTTACTTAAATGAAGATGATAGGATAGTACAAGATAGCCTGAACTTCATGGCACGTCTTTTACCATGTGATACGCAGAGGAACTTACAGCAGTTTCTGAAAGCTTTCTTTGAGTATTCCTTTGCCAAATTCGTAAGGGGAAAAAAGGGAAAACTAAAGAAAAAAGTTGTTTATGAAAGTTACAGAAAGCCTCATGCACTTTTTACCGTTTTTAATGATCTTTTTAAAAAATTTCTTCTAAAAAAATGGGATACATGTGCAGAATGTGCAGGTTTGTTACATAGGTATACGTGTGCCATGATGGTTTGCTGCACCTATCAACCTGTCTTCTCAGTTTCCTCCCCTTCCCCACAACAGGTGCTGGTGTGTGTTGTTCCCCTCTCTGTGTCCATATGTTCTCATTGTTCAGTTTCCAGTTAGAGTGAGAACACGCGGCATTTGATTTTCTGTTCCTGTGTTAGTTTGCTGAGGATAATGGCTTCTAGCTTCATGATATGTCCCTGCAAAGGACATGATCTCATTCCTTTTTATGGCTGCATAGTATTCCATGGTGTATATGTGCCACATTTTCTTTATCCAGTCTATCATTGATGGGCATTTGGGTTGGTTCCATATCTTTGCTCTTGTAAATAGTGATGTAGTAAACATACGTGTGCATGTGTCTTTGTAGTAGAATGATTTATATCCTTTGGGTGTATTCCCAAAGTAATGGGATTGCTGGGTCAAATGGTATTTCTGGTTCTAGATCCTTGAGGAATCGCCATACTGTCTTCCACAATGGTTGAACTAATTTACACTCCCACCAACAGTGTAAAAGTGTTCTTCCTATTCTCCACAGCCTTGTCAGCATCTATGGTTTCCTGACTTTTTAATAATTGCCATTCTGACTGGTGTGAGATGGTATCTCATTGTGATTTTGATTTGCATTTCTCTAATGATCAGTGATGTTGAGCTTTTTTTCATATGTTTTTTGGCCACATAAATGTCTTGAGAAGTGCCTGTTCATATCCTTTGCCCACTTTTTGATGGGGTTGTTTTTTTCTTGTAAATTTAAGTTCCTTGTAAATTCTGGATATTAGACTGACCTTTGTCAGATGGGTAGATTGCAAAAATTTTCTCCCATTTTGTAGATCACCTTTTCACTCTGATGGTAGTTTCTTTTGCTGTGCAGAAGCTCTTTAGTTTCATTAGATCCCATTTGTCAGCTTTGGCTTTTGTTGCAATTGCTTTTGGCATCTTTGTCATGAAGTCTGCCCATGCCTGTGTCCTGAATGGTATTGCCTAGGTTTTCTTCTAGGGTTTTTATGGTTTTAGGTCTTATTAAGTCTTTAATTCATCTTGAGTTAATTTTTGTATAAGGTGTAAGGAAGGGGTCCAGTGTCTGTTTTCTGCATATGGCTAGCCAGTTTTCTTAGCACCATTTACTGAATAGGAGATCCTTTCCCCATTGCTTGTTTTTGTCAGGTTTGTTGAAGATCAGATGGCTGTAGATGTGTGGTGTTATTTCTGAGGTGTCTATTCTGCTCCATTGGTCTATATGTCTGTTTTGGTATCAGTTCCATGCTGTTTTGGTTACTGTAGTCTTGTAGTATAGTTTGAAGTCAGGTAATGTTAGGATTGTCTTGGCTATACGGGGTCTTCTTTGATTCTATATGAAATTTAAAATAGTTTTTTTTCTAATTCTGTGAAGAATGTCAATAGTAGTTTGATGGGAATAGCATTGAATCTGTAAATTACTTTAGGCAATATGGCCATTTTCATGATATTGATTCTTCCTATCTATGAGGATGAAATGTTTTTCCATTTATATGTGTCCTCTCTTATTTCCTTGAGCAGTGGTTTGTAGTTCTCTTTGAAGAGGTCCTTCACATCCCTTGTTAGCTGTATTCCTAGGTACTTTATTCTCTTTGTAGTGATTGTGAATGGGAGTTCATTCATGATTTGGCTCTCTGCTTGTCTATTGTTGGTGTAAAGGAATTCTTGTGATTTTTGCACATTGATTTTGTATCCTGAGACTTTGTTGAAGTTGCTTATCAGTTTAAGGAGTTTTTTGGGCTGAGATGATGGGGTTTTCTAAATATACAATCATGTCATCTGCAAACAGAGACAATTTGACTTCCTCTCTTCCTATTTGAATACCCTTTACTTCTTTCTCTTTCCTGATTGCCCTGGACAGAACTTCCAACACTATGTTGAATAGGAGTGGTGAGAGAGGGCATCCTTGTCCTGTACCAGGTTTCAAAGGGAATGCTTCCAGCTTTTGCCCATTCATATGATATTGGCTGTGGGTTTCTTATAAATAGCTCTTATTATTTTGAGATATGTTCTATCAATACCTAGTTTATTGAGAATTTTTAATATGAAGGGATGTTAAATTTTATCAAAGGCCTTTTCTGCATCTATTAAGATAATCATGTGGTTTTTGTCATTGGTTCTGTTTATCTGATGGATTACGTTTATTGATTTGCATATGTTGAACCAGCCTTGCATCCTAGGGATGAAACCGACTTGATCATGGTGGATAAGCTTTTTGATGTGCTGCTGGATTTGGTTTGCCAGTATTTTATTGAGGATTTTTGCATCGATGTTCATAAGGGATATTGGCCTGAAGTTTTCTTTTTTTGTTGTGTCTCTTCCTGGTTTTGGTGTCAGGATGATGCTGGCTTCATAAAATGAATTAGGAAGTCCCTCCTTTTCGTTGTTTGGAATAGTTTCACAAGGAATGGTACCAGCTCATCTTTGTACCTCTGGTAGAATTCAGCTGTGAATCCATCTGGTCCTGGGCTTTTTTTCGTTGGTAGACTTAATTACTGCCTCAATTTCAGAACTTGTTATTGGTCTATTCAGGGATTTGACTTCTTCCTGGTTTAGTCTTGAGAGGGTGTATGTGTCCAGGAATTTATTCATTTCTTCTAGATTTTCTAGTTTGTGTAGAGGTGTTTATAGTATTATCTGATGGTAGTTTGTATTTCTGTGGGATCAGTGGTGCTGTCCCCTTTATCATCTTTTATTGTGTCTATTTGATTCTTCTCTCTTTTCGTCTTTATAAGTCTAGCTAGTGGTCTATCTATTTTGTTAATTTTTTCAAAAAACCAGCTTCTGGATTCATTGATTTTTTTGGAGAGTTTTTCTTGTCTCTGTCTCCTTCAATTCTTCTCTGATCTTAGTTATTTCTTGTCTTCTTCTAGCTTTTGGATTAGTACTTTTTACTTTATAAACATTATGACTATAAAATTATACTACAGATAATAAATAAGCCAAAACCATATTTAGGAATCACACATGACCAAGTAGTCTGTTAAAATTTGAAAATGATTTGCTGACAGTCTCATCTTGCAGTACATAGGCATGTTAGCCATGATGTGGATGTCAGTGATCCTGAAATGTTTATGTTGTACAGTTCCCTGCTTCAGTTGCAGCTCTGCTCCTTTCTCCTCACCCATTACCATTGAAAGATATGGCCAGTTGCTTGGGATTGTACATCACAGGGCAAATCTGTTTTCAGAGGGGTGGCCCCAGGGCAGCCTTAGAATTGTATGACAGAACACCAACAAGTGTGGATAATGAATACCAGATTTGCTAAAAAGATCGGAATGTCCAGGCAGAAGGTTTTCTAAGACAGACAAAAAATAACTGATAATCTCTCCAGACAGAAGGCTCTGGGTGCTCCTTTATTTTATTCCTTTTCTTGTATCATGTTGCCAGCATCTTTTGGTAATCATGAAGTGTTAGTACTTGTGAGGGATGGATAGACAGATACCAGGTGACATTTTCATACTAAGTGGCTTTTGACACAGGATGAAAGTCCATCCACTAATAATATATCATTGAGGTTGTTTGTCATGAAACATTTTGAATGAACTATTTGGGAGTTAGTTTGCCATGTGTAAACTGCTTAAAAATATGTGCTGATTGGCCAGGCGCAGTGACTCAGGCCTGTAATCCCAGCACTTTGGGAGCCTGAGGTGGGTGGATCACCTGAGGTCAGGAGTTTGAGACCAGCCTGGCCAACATGGCAAAACCCGTCACTACTAAAAATACAAAAATTAGCCAGGTGTGGTGTCACATGCCTGTAGTCCCAGCTACACAGGAGGCTGAGACAGGAATCGCTTGAACTTGGGAGGTGGAGGTTACAGGGAGCCAAGATTGTGTTACTGTGCTCCAGCCTGGGTGACAGAGTGAGACTTCATCCCAAAAAAAAAAAAAAAAAAAAAAAGTGCTGATTGAGGTGAATGCCGTATTTTATTTTTAGGGAAAATTCCAACTGGTCATTAATATTTTGTTTCTACTGCATGGAGGAATCACAGACTCTTGGAGGATTAAGTCAGAGCAAGCAGCTGTATGGTCTCAGTAGGTTAATTCTGTGTTATGACTACAGATGCAGAGTGAGAGTCAAGGGGAATCTTCACTCCTTAGCTTCTCTGGTTCTTTTGTAGTTTGAATGAAATAGGAAAAAGGAGGGAAAGGTGTGGGAAAGAAGGTCCTGGGAAGATGAGTACTGCCTTAACTTTCCCACTACTAAAACTAGAAGCCCGTTTTGCTCCACAGATGAGAAGTGATTTCTCCGCAGAGCAAGTTCTACAGAGTCTGTTAATAAACTGTAGAAATTAGATATTAATAATCTACCTATTATGGCCTTGGAGTCAAGACAAATAATATTTACATGTAGGATTGCTGGTAATTCTGTATCTCTTAAGAGATTGTTCACGTGGTCATTAGAGATTTCTGTTGTGCTGGTTTATTTGATAAATGAAATAATTAAATCATAATTACTCATCTATGTATTCCTAAATTAACAAGTAACAGGATGTTTTAATACGATTAATGTGGAATAATACCAGGGGCTCAAAATACTACCAGGGGCACAAAGATAATATTTGATGTCTTTTTAAAATGGCTACGTGTTTATTATTCAATTTGATTTTTACAGTCATCTCATTTAATGCATGAGGAATCCAATATAAAGGTTAAACTACTTCCTAAAGACCACCTGGCTAGCAACAGGCAGAGCCAAAATCAGAACTTGGGTTTCTAGACTAAGTGCATTATACTCTTCTGTCTTACCCTAAATATGTAATAATTTAAATAAATTACATTTATTTGAAATAAGTCTAGCAGTTGTACATTTTCTATTAAATATATAGTGTGTAAAGTATATAATATGTAAAATGGAAAAAAATCTTTTTTTTTTTTTTTTTTTTTTTGAGACAGAGTCTTGCTCTGTCGCCCAGGCTGGAGTGCAGTGGCGTGATCTCGGCTCACTGCAAGCTCTGCCTCCCGGGTTCACGTCATTCTCCTGCCTCAGCCTCCCGAGTAGCTGGGACTACAGGCGCCCGCCACCACGCCCACCTAATTTTTTGTATTTGTAGTGGAGACAGGGTTTCACCGTTTAGCCAGGATGATCTCAATCTCCAGACCTCGTGATCCGCCCGCCTCGGCCTCCCAAAGTTCTGGGATTACAGGCGTGAGCCACCGCACCCAGCTTTCTTTAAAGGTTTTAAAAACTTGTACAAGTTATACATAATCATAGGAGAAAAATATGAAAATAGTGAAAAACATTAAAAATATAAAAGTTAATATTAAAATCTTTCCACTATCCAGTATTAAACACCAGTCCACATCTTTCTAGTTGATTTTCTGGGCCTATGTATGTGTGTACATGTGTATTAATGCGGTTTACTGTTTTGTAACAATATGTCATAAATATATTTCCATATCTAGGTTTATATTGTTAAGCATACTTTTATAACTTAATTTTTAATAACAGCATTATTATTTCATTTTGTTGATGTCTTATTCAGTTCTCAATTCGATGTGTAGTTATCTTCAGATTTTTAAGATTGTGTATTTGTACATATAAGTATGTAACAACCTTGTACATTTATGTATTTCCTTCAGGATAAATTCCTAGAAGTGGAATTGTTGGATCAAGAGATTTACATTTTTCAAGGTTTTGATACATATTAGCAAATTAATCTTTGAAAAAAATACCAGTGTATACTAGGGCATTAGGCAATACAGGAATGTGCTGATTTCTTATGCTTTTGCCAGTACTGTGTTGGGTATTTTCCTGTTTTATAATATTTCCTGATTCACAAGTCAATAAATGGTATCTCCTTGTTTTTAGATTTTGATTATTAAAGGAGTTGAACATCTTTTCACATGTTTACTGACCATTTGTATTTGTTTTGCCTTTTCAGGTCCTTTTCCCATTTTTTTCCTGCTGTATTTATCTTGTCCTTAATAATTTCCAAGAACTCCTTAGGTATCAAGTATAATAAACTTGTTTTGTCATCCAAGTTGCAAATTTTTCCCAGTTTTTTGTCATTTAAGTGTATTTGTGTGTGTGTGTGTGTGTGTGTGTGTGTGTGTGTTTTAGACTGAGTCTCACTCTGTTGCCCAGGCTGGAGTGCAGTGGCACGATCTCAGCTCACTGCAACCTCTGCCTCCCAGGTTCAAGCAGTTCTCCTGTCTCAACCTCCCGAGTAGCTGGGACTAAGGTGCACACCACCATGCCCGGCTAATTTTTGTATTTTTAGTAGAGATGGGGTTTTACCATATTGGTCAGGCTGGTCTCGAACTCCTGACCTCAGGTGATCCACCTGCCTCGGCTTCCCAAAGTGCTGGGATTACCACGCCCGGTCCTTGTTTTTGTTTTGCCAAGCAGCTATTTACTAGGATCTCTTCCCCTGGCACCCCACTCTGCTTCTGTTAGAGCCCTTTACCACTCCACATTCCTGAAAGTATTCACCTTTATCTTCTTCCATCCTTATTTGAAACTTATTTTGGTGTATGATACAAGATAAGGTTCTTTTACTTTTATTCCCCTTAAATGTAACCAAATATTCCAGCATGAGGTATTTCTTTACTGAAATGAAATGCAATCATTATTACATACTAAATTACTAAGATAATTTGAGTCTATTTCTGGCCTTCTTATTCTGTTATATTAATCTTTCTGTTGGCTTGCCTAGGTACCTCACTGTTCTAATTACTGTGGTTTTATAGGGCATTACTATTAGGCATTCCATTCAGTTTTACCTTTACCTAGATAAAATGATTGATAATGAGGCATATGTGAACTTTGCCTAGATTTGAGTTTTGTCACCGGCTCCCACATCGGAGAGCTGATCATCTGGGATGCCCTGGACTGGACCATGCAGGCCTATGAACGCAACTTCTGGGACCCATCTCCACAACTGGACACCCAACAAGAAATAAAACTCTGTCAAAAATCAAATGACATTTCTATTCATCATTTCACATGTGATGAAGAGGTAAAAAATCTATACACTATCTGTAAACTTGCCTTTGACGTATATAACCCAATTTCTGATTTTAAAAATGTAATCCCATGTCGGACATAAAAAAGGTATCATTCATGGTTTCAGGTTGTTCTTTAAAATGGTCTTTTTCTAAAATTGGATGATTTGTGTTAAAAAAGCATTTTAATCTTTGCTTCTAATCTCGAGGCAAGGAAATGATTAAATGGCCACAGATTTAAAAATTATTGAAATTTTGGGTTGGATTAAATAATCCCATTGGATTTGAGGTTAATGCTTAAAATTGTTTTAAGAAACACTGAAAAAGAGTTCTTTTGAAGATCTGACGCATTTCCTAGTGAGGCAAAGAAAATTAAAAATTTTAGGAGTGTTTCTCAGTCTGCTGGCATCTTGGGGCAAGATAAATTGAGTGAGAATTGTTGGATTCCATCTTATAGGACTTGGGAGTGATGCTCTTGAAGCACTTTAGATCTGTTTTGCTGTAAGAGATTAGTACCAATGGACTACTGAATCTTATCTCTGATCTGAAAAAACAAATCTCTTAGCATCAGGGGCTCAGAAAATGTGTTTAAAGGGCAATTAACTTTTCTAAATGTAATCACAAGAAATGTTTATGAGTTGTACCCTTCGAGGAGAAGGAGATGGGGAGGCTTTTCTCTATTTTGTGACTTTCTATACTGTTTAATTTTTCTAACAGCATGCACGTTATTTTTATTAAAAATTTCAGTAGTATTATGTAGCGGGGGGAGAATATGATCCATTTTTCTTTGTACCACTCTTTAAAAACAAAACAAAAGATTAGGATAGGAACAGGACTTAGAAACACTAATATATTCAAAGATTGTTTCTTTGTATCCCAACTTTATTTTGAAAAGAGTTAAATATACATGATAAAAACAGTATGGTCTCAGAAAAGACAGAGACTAGATCACTAAGAGTTGTAGCCCTACAAATTACCTATTTTAAATGTTACATGTTTTTTCTCACTTTCGTGAAAATTAATATTTAAAAGTGTTTTGTATTTTAATCTTAAATTTTTTAATTGATGTTTATTTTCTACTATATATGCTTGATAAAGCATTGTATAGTTTTCCCTTCTTTTGTTGTGAGTTCTTTCCTTCTATAAGGGACCATTAGTTATTGATAGCAGGGATAGCGTCTCTATTGAGTAAATGCTGCCTCCAAAGCTCATGAATTCTCTAGTTGTGTTTATAATTTTCTTCCTGACCTTGGATAAATTACTTAAACTGTGCCCAGATTTCCTGGTCTATAGAATGAGTTTCGGGGGATTTTGGCATTGAATGCAATCCACAGGGCTTTCCATTTTAGCACATTGGCTAGCAGTGTTCATTAATGCCCCGGCACTGGGCCTCGGCTGCATTGCTGATTGCAGAGTTCTAATCCTGAGAGTCAAGGGGATCATTCCAGATTTAAGATTCCAGCAAGCCTTGGGGGCATGCTTTGGTTCAGTTACTATAGGTCTGAGTTGAGTTTGTAGTCTTGGAGGCTGTGTGAGAAAGGTTGGAGGGCCCAGAATCTCTAGTGAAAACAAGAAGGCAATATGTAGGGATATTTGAAAGGTCTGCCTCATGAGGATATCTGTTGAGTAAGAATGAATGATTCTAGGACAGGTGCTTGCAAAAATTTCAAAGGCTACTACTGCATGTGAGTCATGTGAGGAACGAGCAAGGGACTGGAGTAATGTGACCTTGATTCTAATATTGACTCCATGTCTCATTTCTTGTGTGACTTTAATCTCTTTAATTTTAACTTCCTTATCTGGAAAATGGCAATGATGCTTGCCTTTCTTAACAAGATGGTGTGAGGCTGAAGTGAGGTAAGTATTGGTGAAAATGCTTTCAAAAGATTAAAGTTGTTTTAGTAAAAAGGTATTTATTTCTAATAGTACATTTGGAAAAATGTTTTTGTGAAATCTTCAGAGGATTGCATGATGATAATGCCACTGTAGCCGTGCTTTTTTGTATCACTTGTAGGTCTCCTGATTGCTTAAGATGTGGAATGCAAGTAATTTTGCTTGCATTTTTCAGGCAGAAGAAGCTAGGTAATTTTCCCAAGGATATAGTGTTATTTAAATGAAAACTCAGGTTATCCCTCAACAGCTTCCACTGCAGGGCCAGGCTGCCAGCTATAGCTTTTCTCTAGATATATTTCAGTGAGGAAGAAAGTGGCGCTAAGGGATATACTATGCAGACCTTTCTCTGCATTAGTGGTTGTGTCCTACCTTCTAAATGCTCAGAGCTTTCTTTAGTGCTTTGACATTTTGGGGTTTCAGAGATTAGTACTGTAATTTGGGCTAAAGGCTAGGAATGGGAAAGGTAATGGTGGCTTTCTGATGTCACATGAGGGCTGGAAATCCATTACACTAGGAAGGGTGAGTGCTAGTTTTACGCCCATTTCTGAACTTCTTCCCCTAGAATGTATTTGCTGCAGTTGGAAGGGGTTTATACGTGTATAACCTTCAAATGAAGCGTGTGATTGCCTGCCAGAAAACTGCACATGACTCCAATGTCCTGCACATTGCCAAACTTCCAAACAGGTACAAGTTCCCATCTGTTCTGCAATAGATGAAAGCAAGTCACAGTTCCCAGGGCTACCAGTGTAATTTCTCAAGTGGCCAAGTTACCTGGCTTCATGGCTTGACCTGCTGTGTTCTTTTGGAAATGGAGAATGCCTGAGGGCTGTCTCTAACAGAAGGGTATGTGGCAGTGTATTACAGAATTTACAAGAAGCAAGGTGCAAATGAATTACATTGAATTTCATTGTAAGAAGAGATGATTTAAAATTTGGTATTTAACAATATAAACGACTTTGGGGCCACTTACAGTGTACCAATTTTTATATTTCTCATAAATCTACCTTCTTTTTGTTTGTTTATGGCCAGAATCAAATGGTTGCTAGTCTCCTTGTTGTGTGAGGCTACTAAGTGAGTGGTTTCCTCTCAGGGTAGATTTGCTGCTGAGCTTCTAGGGACGAACATATGGACAGGGACTATCATTATTTTCTATGCAGGGTATTTTTAGAGTGAGGCACCGAGAGAAGAGAGGTAGCAAGAGGAGGGAAGGGGGCTGCTTAGGACATCGTGAAATATAATTCACACTGTTTTCCCAAGTGCATTTTTTTTAATGGAGAGAATAAATTTATAGCATTTGAGCTAATGTAACGAGTAACATGTGGCTTTCCTAAAGGGTGCTTTTAGTTTGCCTTGTAACGTCATGTTAAATTGTGATTTTTGTCAGTTCCTGCTAAGAGCTGAATAAAAGCAGTTGAGGGCTCCACTGATTTCTTTCACTGCAAATTTAGCATTGGCTCTCAGTGGTGCACTCTTTTTGTATTACTGGTTTTCTGTTCTGACAGGCAGTTAATCTCATGCTCAGAAGATGGCAGTGTACGCATTTGGGAGTTAAGAGAAAAACAGCAGCTTGCAGCTGAGCCTGTACCAACAGGTGTGTGTCTTCTCTCAAAAAGGTAGTCTTTTCCTCTCTCCTTTTTTCTCACGTGAAAGGCAGGAGAAGGACAATTATGTGAAACCACTAAAATAATACAGAAATGCTCCAAATAGGCATCAGATGTTTATAGAAAGCATATGGTAATTGAGATCTAGGATTTACAGCTTAATACTGCCCTAATGTAGAACTGCCACTTCATTTCAAGTAAGATAGACATTTTCTTGTTTTGAGGGAAAACTTACTTTCTGGTAATCTGAATGACCAAATGGCCTAATGAAGTATTCATTTATATTGTCTATAGTTCTGACTGATACACAAAATTTGTACCGTCAGATGTCAAACTAAAGTGTTCTTTACCCTTGATGTTGAACTCAATTTATGGAAAAATATACTTTTCCTTGTGTGCTTATATCATAATTTTATGAGCTCTTGACTTCCAGGTGTTTAGTTTGAAAAACAAAACTCTGAAGGGTTGAATAAATTAGTTACCAACCTTTGCACAAGAAATCAGATGCTGGTACCTAGTTGTTTCTGGTCCTGTTGACTTCCTGAAGTCCTGGGTTGTTGCTTTTGCACATACACATATAGCTTTTCCCCTGTGCCTTGTTTGTTGATCTGAGTTTTGCCCTTTTTTTCCCTTGACAGTTAGACACTGCCATTCAAGCTTTGTTTCTGTCCTGTTTATTCCAAGTGTCTTTTTGTTAATATACCTTCACCAATGGGTGACTAGGGGCAATAAAAAGAGATGAAGAACAGACCTGGTTAGCTAAGAAAGATGAAATAACATATTCAAAAAACCCTAGCACGGTGCTCAGGTACTGTCCACTTAGCCCTTGACTAAAATAAGTCTGGAACCTCTTCACATCTAAATTTTGTTTTTCTGATCTCATGTTATTATTGTAAGTATAGAGCACAGTAATTTTGGAAATGATTCTTTTCCTAGGTTTTTTTAACATGTGGGGATTTGGAAGAGTCAACAAACAAGCCAGCCAACCTGTTAAAAAGCAGCAAGAAAATGCTACTTCATGCTCACTGGAGCTTATTGGAGATTTGATTGGACACTCATCATCTGTGGAGGTATTGCTTTTTAGGCACAGAATGTCCAAGCAACTCCTGCTTTTGCATTTCATTGCTCTTTTCATTCAGTTGGTCTCATAAAGGCATATACTTTTTCTTATATCTGTAGGTGTTTGTCAGATCTGAACATGGAATGGGATAGGCTATAGTATGTGCAGTTAGGATCTCCCTTTCCGGATATATGATTTGAGGAAACAAGGAATGCATTGCTTTTAAGAATGGGCTTAATCACCATTATTTATGAGCTGGAGATAGCTGACAGTAAGGGCAGTGTGAATAATGTTGACTGTATGACAACAGTCAACAGAGGATGCATGAAGGGTTATGGTTATATGTGTATACCGTTAAAGCCTTAACAGAATTGAATTCCAGGGGCCTTTATCAAATTCATGAACAGAGTCCTGTTTCTCCTGCCTTTGAAGGATAATAGTTTGTTAGCTTTAATGACACCTATGCCTTGATTTTCATTGTGCAAATATGAAAGTTTTAGTTGAAAATTATGAAATGCATAAGCTTTTAACATGTAGAAATCCAGATACATTAATATTTGCTGCAGGCATCATTGCCTGTAGTGAAGGAATAAGATCAGTTGAGGTAACAGATTAGTTGTGAGAACTAATAACAGTGTAATCAGGGCCCTAAGGAATTTCTTAAATTGTTCTTCCCTGTTTCATAGCCAAAGAACAAAAAATTTCTTTTCATTTGAAAGGGCATTCATGCTTAGGAGGGGCAGCGGCAGCATCCCTGTTAGTGAGCATTTCCTTTATTTCAGGCACTGTGCTAAACACTGGCTGCTGGAGTTTACAGAGAGAGATGAATACAGTCCTTGCCCTCATGGATCTTACCCTTGAGTGGAGAGAAGGGGTATAGACCTAATAGGCTGTTACCCTAGGCTGCATATGATGGACCCGAGTAAGCAGCAGTGACTCAGAAGAAACATTTCTTGCTGAATCTTGTGAATAGTTAGAGGATATAGGACTTGACACTTGAGCTGAACGTTGAAGTTTAGTAGGATGAGTATATAGCCTTGTCATCATAAGCTCCTTGATGTTGGGTACAGTGTCATAGTTATCTTCGCTTTCCTCTAACAAGTAGCTCAGTTTTTAATGTTGTGTTTATGGTTGGGAGGTGAGCATGGACTGGGGTAGATAGAAGGGCAAAGACAGCATTTACTTGGTGGCAAGGAGCACCGGGTTCCTGTGAACAGACACTAGTAGGGGATAAAGCCTGGGAACGTGGTTTGGGGTCAGATTATGAATGTCCTTGAATGTAAGGCTGAGGAGTTTGGACTTTATTTTTTAAATAGTAGGAACTCATTAAAAAGGTTTTTAGATGGTGGGGAAAACCCCATCTAAAACACATTCAAAATGTGTTTGAATGTGGCACATTTCTCATTCTATAAAACAGTGTCAGCTTCTTAGGAATTTTCCTGAGTGAAAGTGTTGAGACCTGAACACTTTTAAAAAGCATCTCTGGCTTCGTTGATAAAATCTAGGCTATCTTTGCAGTGTCACCTGAATTTCCTCATTTCTTTTTGTTTTTTTCTTTGAGACAGCATCTCACTCTGTTGCCCAGGCTGGAGTGCAGTCTTGGGTCACTGCACTCTCCGCCTCCCAGGTTTAAGCAGTTCTCCTGCCTCAGTCTCCCAAGTAGCTGGGATCACAGGTGCCCGCCACCACGCCCAGCTAATTTTTGTACTTTTAGTAGAGATGGGGTGTCACTATGTTGGCCAGGCTGGTCCTCATTTCTATTTTCATCCTTGCTCTACTGGCTCAACCCCTCTACCTGCGTACTGAATTTTGTGTTTTCCAGTTTCCGAAGTAATTCTGCTCCCATATTTCCTCCCTTCACTCCTGCATCCTCAGCTGAGTCTTATCCTGTGGTCTTCAGAAATGTATGTCATTTCAGAGAAAACTCTTGTTCTTTTTTTTCCCCGAGAGGGAGTTTTGCTCTTGTTGCCCAGGCTGGAGTACAATGACGCAATCTCCACTCACTGCAACCTCTACCTCCTGGGTTCAAGCGATTCTTTCCTCGGCCTCCCCAGTAGTTGGGATTACAGACGCCCAGCTAATTTTTAGTATAGACAGGATTTCACCATGTTTGGCCAGGCTGGTCTTGAACTCCTGACCTCAGGCAATCCGCCCACCTCAGCCTCCCGAAGTGTTGAGATTACAGGCATGAGCCACCACGCCTGGCTCTGTTTCTCTTTTATTTCACCCTTTCCTTCGAGGACCTCATCCTTTTCATTGGTTCACTTTTCTCTCTGATACAACTCTTCACCCCATAATATTCGTGCTGCCTTTTGTCAACACTCTGTTTTCCTATTCTTAGTTTCCAGCCTATTCCTTCACTGGGCAAGCCCCTTCCCCTTACTTGGGGCATTTTCTCCCTTTGAAGCTTTTTCTGAATTTCTGTGGCATGTCATAGTCTATACTGCATTATTTAGTACCTGTTTACATAATCTCTCATTGGTACCTTTATTGTTTATGATTTGCTTTTCAGAATCTTCTTGAGGGTAGGGACCATAAACCTAGTGCTGGCACTTAATACCTATGGACTGAGTATATCTACTTTTATAGAGAGCTGAAGCCAGTGTTTATCTTGGGAAATTTAGAATTCAGACATTTTATCCATAGCCATTATACAGTATAAGTAATGGTTAAGTAAAACCAATATTTGAAAAATCAGATTATGAAAAAATCTGGAAGAACTATGAGAATTCATGTACTTTACAAAAATAGCTATTCTGTAGTTGAACAATATTAACAAAATTCTGATTAAAATATTAGATATTATTTGTATGTGACTGTTACCAATACTGAAAAATGAAATGTTCTACACCCAGATCCAAAGGAGTCTTTAAGGCACATATCTCACATGCACATGTGTTAATGTGGTATTAGACACTTCTCTGCTTTTCGGGGTCCCTATAATCAGTTTTAATTTTCTTTACAGATGTTTCTGTACTTTGAAGATCATGGACTAGTGACGTGCTCCGCTGATCATCTCATTATTTTGTGGAAAAATGGAGAGCGAGAATCTGGATTGCGCAGTTTAAGATTATTTCAAAAATTAGAGGAGAATGGTGACTTATACCTTGCTGTCTAGTTTAAGGAATTAAAAATACACATGCATGAACCTTGAACATCAAATATCGGGTACTACTCTGAAAACCATTAATACATTGATCACTTAAATTGGTAAATTTTTTTGTCAGTCCATAAAATTCTACATGTTTAAATTTTTTATGGACCTACCAACCAGGAACATGTTGCTTCTCAGGTCCTACCTAGTATATCCTCCAAAGAATATACCACAAGTTTTTCCATTTGACTTTGAGCTGCTGTTGAAGTGGTGAGTGCTGTGTTTTGAGCTTATTTTGAACCTAGACCCTTGTGAAAGGTACAAATAGAGATAATAGTTAAGTTATGGCATTTATTAGAAGTTTTATTATTTGGCTTCCTTTAGAATTATTGTGAAGTTTAAAAATAGCCTTTCTCCTGCAAATTTTCCTAGTCTTTAGTAACTGTGAGTGTTCTATATAGCACAAACTTGAATCTCTCAGCCAAAAAAAGGAACATATATACTGTTTAAGTATGGCAAGTTTTTTTTTGGTACCAATTTGTTTAGATAATTTAAAAAATGTTTTTCAGTTCTAGCTACTAAAACCTGTATGAACTCAAATGGATAGGCATCTTATGAGGGTGTATTTTTCCCAGTGTGAACTGGCTTGAAGAGCCATGGGCTAAATGGGTACTAGAACAACAACTGCCCCTCATGTACGCCAAGGATGAGCTCTAGATCATTTGAGAGGCACAGTGTTTCCAGAGTCAGGGACTGTAGCTGAGCGCAACTGCCCCATCTGACCACTGACTAAGATACGAACTGCTTGAGAGACTTCTTTTATGTAGTTCTTTGCAGTGTCCATTGAGACACTATAACCAGCCTTGTAACAATATGTTTTCTCCTTTTGGTGCTAAAAAATAAAAAAATTAGAAAGTAGTCTACATATTAAAGATTGAAATTCTTAAACTACTGATTAAGAAAGGGCAACGTGACTGATGTTAGCAGACTGACCTGTCTTACGGAAAACCTTCTACAGATTTATTCATTATACAAATACACTACAAATATACCCTAAAGGGAATCTTCCTAAGTTCTTTTTACTAGTTTTAGCTTTGACAGTTGCTTCCACAACTACCTACAAAGACTGGAAGAGTTAAGGTCATCTGAGTAGACCAGTGGCATAATGTTACAAATGAGGAAACTGAGGCCCAGTGCGGTAAGGCCTTGCAATTAAATCTGTAGTGCCCAGTATCACTGAGCAGCTCTAAAAACAGGAACTGAAGACTGAGTGAGAAAGAAAGGCTTATATGACTACTTTAAATCCACATAACATTGAGTCATGAAAATTTTTATGGAGAAATATTAAAACTTAAGCTACGTCAATTACAGAAGACTTTCTCCCATTACTCACGTGCTTTTTCCTTTAGAAATTCTGTATTGGCCCATACATTTGTAAAGTTGTTTTCTGAAGTTGTATGACACAAGGGAGCCATAGACTTAACTGTTTTACTTCCTAGCCTGTTCTGGGCTAGTATTTTGTGATAGTAATCTATTCAAATGGAGTGGTAGAAATCACATGAATTTTGGAAGCAAATGGTACCGTAAGTACCACAGCAAATTCCTTCTGGTCATTATACAGGCATACCTCAGAGATATTATAGGTTAGGTTTCAGACCACATCAAAAAAGCAACTATTGCAAATAGAGTGAGTCACATCTAGTTTTTGGTTTCCCAGTGCCTATAAAACTTGTTTATACTACAGTCTTAAATTTCTAAAAAATGTACATACCTTAAGAATACTTTATTGCTAAAAAATGCTAACAATCATCTGAGCCTTCAGTGAGTCATAATCTTTTTGCTGGTGGAGGGTCTTGATACTGCTGGCTGTTGACTAAGGTGGTTACTGAAGGTTGGGGTGGCTGTGGCAGTTCCTTAAAATAAGACAGCGATGAAGTTTTCCAAATCAATTGACTTCCTTTCACAAATGAGATCTCTGTAACATGTAATACTATTTAATAGCATTTTACCCACAGTAGAACTTTTCAAAATTTAGAGTCTGTCATCTCAAACCCTGATGCTCCTTTATGAACTAAGTTTATAGAATATTCTTAATCCTTTGTTGTCATTTTAACTATGTTTACAGCATCTTCACTGTGGAAATGACTATCTCCAGAAACCACTTTCTATACACATTCTTAAGCAACTTCTCATCTATTAAAGTTCGATCATGAGATTACAGCAATTCATTCACATCTTCAGGCTCCACTTCTTCCAGACTCCTTTTAAGGTTGGAATTTTGACCGCCTCCCATGAATCAGAATGTTCTTAGTGGCATGTAGAATGGTAAATGCTTCCCAGAAGGTTTTCAATTGACTTTGCCCAGACCCATCAGAGGAATCACTAGTTAGGGCAGCTACAGCCTTATTAAATGTATTTCTTAAATAAGACTTAAAAGTCGAAGTGACTCCTTGACCCATGGACTGCAGCATAGATGCTGTTGTAGCAGGCATGAAGACAACACGAACCTCCTTGTACATCCATCAGAACTCTTAGGTGACCAGGTAACATTGTCAATGGGCAGTAATATTTGGAAAGAAATTTGAGCAGGTCTCAACCATAGGCTTAAATATTCAATAAACCATGCTATAAAACAGATGTGCTGTCATCTAGGCTTTGTTATTCCACTTCTAGAGCATAGGCAGAGTAGATTTAACATAATTCTTAAGGGCCTTAAGATTTTTGGACTGGTAAATAAACTCTGACTTCAACTTAAAGGCACCAGCTACATTCGCAGGCATTGAACATCTCCTCCCTAGCTACGAAAGTCCTAGATGACATCTCTTCTAATAGAAGGCCATTTCATCTTCACAAACTCAGTTGTTTAGTGTAGTCACCTTCAGTGATCTTAGCTAGATCATCTAGATAACTTCCTGCTGTTGTCCTTGCACTCTGACGTTAATGGAGATAGTTTCATGAACCAACCTCTGCTTGCTTCCAACTTTTCTTCTGTAGCTTCCTCACCTCTCAGTCTTCAAAGAATTGAAGAATTAGGCTTTGGCTTAAGGGAATGTTGTGGCTGGTTTAATCTATATAGACCACTCAGACTTTCTCCCTCTCAGCAATAAGGCTGTTTCACTTTCTTGTTTGCATGTTCACTGGAGTAACACTTTCAAGAACTCTTCCTTTGCGTAACTTGGCTGACTGGTGTAAGAGGCATGGCTTTCACCTGCCTGGGCTTTCAACTTGCCTTCTTCACTAAGCTTTATTATCTGTAGCTTTTGATTTAAAGTGAGAGACATGTGACTCTTACTTGCACATTTAGAGGCTACTGTAGGTTATTAATTGGCTTAATTTCGATATTGTTGTGTCTCAGGGAATAGGGAGGTCTAAGAAGAGGGAGAGATTAGAAACCGCTAGTTGGTGGAACAGTTAGAATATACACAAGATTTATCAATTAAGTTCACTGTCTTATATGGGCATGGTTTGCAGTACCCTAAAACAATTACAATAGTAACAAAGATCACTGATCACAGACCACCATGACAGATACAAGAATAAAAACATTTGAAATACTGTAAGAGTTAACCAAAATGTGACACTTACACAAAGTGAGCCCATGTTGGGAAAATGCCCCGATAGACTTGCTCTATGCAGGGTGGCCACAAGCCCTCAATTTGTAGAAAAGGCAGTATCTTTGAAGCACAATGAAGCAGAATGCAATAAAATGAGGTATCCTTGTATTCTAGTTTTCTGCCATGAAAAACTGTCTAGAGGGCAGTCTCCAACCCTGGGGACTAGATTGCTTTTGTTTTCATGCATGCCCTAAGGTCAGAGAGATGGGGGATAACAGTATGATGGGAGATTCTGGTAGGGACTCAAATCTGATGGTGTTCAGTAGTTGCAGGTAGACTGCTGCTAAAAGTTGGACTTTCAATTTAGAATAAAATAATGGGTCAATGTATATTATGTACATTTTCTCCATTTCCTGAGTTTAGCTTTCAACAGTTAAGATACTTGCAACAGCAGAAGTAACACTACATAGTGTTACAGTGTACAAATGCCTTGTCATTTTTATTTAAAAATATATTTATTAATTACCTCAGTCTCTGGCTATATTCACATAGCACAAGGGCACAAGATCATCCCTTCTGTTTCTCTCTCTAAAGCTGAGTAGGTTCTGAGTGAACTGACAGGCTTGCTTTTTTTTGCCCAGAATGCTAACCAGTCCTGACATGGAGGGCAAGTAAATTTAAAAATCTTAAATTAGAAATAAAGAATGATCTTAGGAAATTATAGGGTCATTCTGGTCCAGCAGTGTTTTATAACTGGCTTCCTTCTTCTCCTACTAGTCACGGAAATTATTAGAGAGTATTGCATTTTCCTAATACGGCCCCCCTCAGCACATGACGTTTAAGTAAACAACTCCGTGTAAGAGGCAGTTATAATAGTTTATATAACATAAACTATCTGATACACATACCATCTGAAAGCCTGTATTTCTAACAAGTTGACTATGTGGAAGAATAGACTAGTTCACAGGCCAGAAGATTATACTGTAGATTACACTGGTAAAGAGCAGAAAATCGTTGAAGCTTTAGTACCTAGCTGTCTTAAAGCATTTTTAAACATTTGCACATTACTAATAAAATTAGTAAATTACTAATAAAAAGTTTGAAGTTAACAACAAATTTGACATAAAACTGAGTAAGCTGTAAATATTTCATATAGAAGATGTCTGACACCTGATAAATGTTACTTACCAAATAGAACTGAAAGTGAGATGATCAGAAAAAGACTGTCCTTGCCTCAAGCAAGCTTCTGAAGCCTAGGCAAGTTAGCTAGGTCCTTAATATGGGATTCTGGCATCCTGATTTTAATGTGCTCTGAAAACAAAGTGTGTGACTCATGAAATAAAGGACACTAAACCCCAAATTTGAAATTATGAAAAGTTTAGGCCAAAGAGGTAAAATAAAAACAGCTGTTGGGAATGAAAAATGGCTGTAGGAATTTAGTTACAAGTACTTCACAAAAACATTTTCATCACATTTACATAATATAGCATTACAGTACAAAGCTGGCTGCTGTCCTGACCAAGCAAGTTCTCTTATCATCTAACAAAAATAATTTAGATACATTTCTTTGCATGGAATTGTCATATTTTTCCATTTTTGGTACAAAACATAGAAAAAAACATTGGCACATTATGTAGTGATAAGTCATTTTTTCCCCATGTACAAGTTCCAAGTATTCTGCATTCCAATTTGTATTGGAAAAAAGTAATTACTGATTCAATTAATTCAGTCTCTGTTTGTACCTTTTAAAAATGCAGCATGAAGTACAGAGAAAGAAAAATGAAGTTTGTTTACGGAGTCTAATATTTATAATACATAGGAAGGATCGGCTGGTAAAAGAGAAAGGAAAATCTCAAGTCTGACTTTATGTAGACCACAGAGTTGTGAAAAGAGCAGTATAAAAATATGCACTTGTGCTTTAGAAGCTTTTAGCATACAATTAATAGCTTAAAATAGTATTTACTGCCTCCCCATATGCCTATTTTCTGATATATTTACACCACACAATTTTAACATTGTTAAAGCTAATGGCATGATTTCAAATACAGATTGGTTAAAAATATCTAAACCTTGAAACTTCCCCTATCCCCTCCCGAAATATTACGTATAGATGGTGCATGGCACAACATACTGCATGGGCTTACACCCAGAAAATTTGGATTTTAATAAAAATTTTAAACATGTATATAAACTTTTTTTTTTTTTTTAAGAAAAGCTTGTCCAAGGGCATTCAAATTTAATGGCTTTTATATAATACTTGGTGTAGTGCCTTGTGGCTGCCTCTGTGAGCCAGAAATAAGGGAAGCTCATGGATTCCCCAAAAATGAAATGCCACTTTTTCCGTCATCATGGATGACTTTCTGTTAAGATGAACCCCTTTTACAGGAAAGGGGTTACACAGGCTGCTGATACCAGTCGAGAGAGGGCACCCACCAGCCAAGGCTGTGTTCTAACTTATGTGTCATACCATCGGCCCGAAGAACCATGGAGCCATACAGGCTGTGAAGCTAACTAGTTTATCTGTAATTTGGTCCTAGTTGTTTCACTTATTTTATGTCATTTTTTTTTTCTTAGATAAATCTGTTCAGATAAGCTTCTTATGAATCCTTCAGATCGATGCTCTTGAGGAAAACAGTCAAGCTAAACAGCAATGATGACTTTTATGGTAAAGGATGAGCTGATCACTAGCTAAGCTACTTAGTCACCATCCTGGGAGATGAGCTCACAGGCACCAAGGCTTTGCTTCCTGTGGCCTGCTAGTTACAGTGAATCAGCTCCATGGATTGACAAGGGTACACAGGATGACAGCAGAGCAAAGGAGTTTGCCAAGTATTTGTTCTGTCATTAAGTATTCAAAAGAACATATATTCTTCTTCATGGAACGTAACTTTCTAAGAATGAAATTTGGGGACTTGAATGATTCAAGATCAAATATTAAACATTAGCTCCTTCACCAATACCTGTCATTGTCATTAGAAAGGAAGGCCTCTTGTTTACACTACTGTGATTCACAGTGTCCTTTGTTGGTCAAGAGGCCCCCTTCTGTGGCTTGGCTTTAGCTGTCAGATGGAAGCCTCAAACTTTTGCATTTTAGGTCATCTAGTGTCTTCCAGTGTTTGTAGTTGTCAGCCAAATGTTGCATCAGGGCTGGCAGATGTGCAAAGGCTGCAAAGACAGAAAAGAATCAGAAGAAACCGGTGAACTTAGACCCCAGGAGCATTTATAAGCCTGGGGGTGTCTGGGACAAGTTTGGGATCAGAATTAGAGGAGGCGTACCCTGGGTGAGGCCTCTGGCTATCAAGTGAACACACAGCATGAGGACAAGTCATTAAACACTAGTTTCTGAAATACAAACAAGTCCTTTTTGAAAAGCTGCTTATCAGTGACATTAACAGAAGAACCTGGATTCAGAGTAAACTAAATACATTTTGTATTCTTTCTAGAGTTTTCCTCCAACGACAGAATAACACTGCAGTAAGCTTTGGCAGCGTGTCCTTTGAAGAGGCAGAGACTCGTTTATCCAGCTATCAAAAATCCATCGAGTCTTCTGCACACAAGCTTCTGTGCCAGCTGCTGGGGATGCAAAGAATGCACCCCACCCCACTTGGCCACAAAAAGCTGACAGCCACAATTTTAAAAATATATTTTGTTTACCTTTAGGTTCACCCTATGTCACTAAAGATAATAGTCATAAAGTATAACAAAATTTTCTTTGTGGGTGACAAAACAGTAACTGTCTTACCATCCCAAGCATCAAACATGTCTGTTATGAAGTAGTCAATGAAAGAGATCTGAGACTTGGGGATGCTACAGGTATTCCGGTCAAACACTGGCATCACCACAGGTAGCCCCTGTCTCTTCTCTTCATCAGTCTGTAAGAGAAAACCACCACATAGGGCTGGAGGACATGCGAGACACTTTCACAGTAATATCCTGTTTCTCAGAACAACTCTGTGAAAATGGGTCATTATCCAGTTTTCTCAATGAAGAAATAGGCTCAGCAAGGTCTTCAGACTTATGTAAGTCAGCTGAGCTACAGTGACTACACTCAGGCTTTCCCACTCTCAAGCCTCTTTTTTTTTGTTTTTGAGACAGTGTCTCACTCTGTTGCCCAAGCTGTAGTACAGTGGTGCAGTCTCGGTTCACTGCAACCTCCACCTCCCAGGTTCAAGCGATTCTTCTGCCTCAGCCTCCTGAGTAGCTGGGAATACAGGCACCTGTCACCATGCCCAGCTAATTTTTAGTAGAGAAGGGGTTTCACCATATTGGCCAGGCCGGGCTTGAACTGACCTCATGTGATCTGCCTGCCTTGGCCTCCCAAAGTGCTGGGATTATAGGCACGAGCCACTGTGCCTGGCCCCAAGCCTCTTTCTATGTGATACCATAGCATCTCCTGACACATTGATCTCAGGGTACTTAGCCCCTTTTCTGGGATGTGCTTTTATTATTGCAAAGCCAAAGCTATGTTCAGTGTCATACAAACACGAATTCTCATACCAAAACTACTGACATTTACACTGAGAAGAAGCAATAGTGGGTAAAACTGCTAACACCTTAGCATGACTCAATGAACTAGCACCAAACTGTATTAATAGCCATAGTCGTTATATTATTTGCTGCCACATGTTTGCACTTAAAAAAAAAAAGTTTCAGGCCGAGCCCAATGGCTCATGCCTGTAATCCCAATGATATGGGAGGTCAAGGCAGGAGGTTCACTTGAGGCCTGGAGTTTGAGGCTGCATTGAGCCAGGACTGTGCCACTGCACTCCAGTTTGGGTGACAGAGTGAGATCTTGTCTCAAATTAAAAAAAAAACCAACCATTTTCACTTAAGAATTACCGCTTTGAAGCAGTAAGAGTTATTAATTGTATTAAATCTTGACCTTTGAAGTACATGTCTCTGTAATATTCTGTATGATGAATGTGATGAAATGGGCGTACACGTACACTTGAACTGCATACCAAAATCTGCTGGTTGTCTTGTGGAAAAGCACTTATGCACTTGAATTGAGCTGAACCAGCTGTTTTTATCCATGGAGCATTATTTTCACTGGAAAGAATGACTGTCAAACTATGATTGTTCAAACTTGGGTATTAGCCTTGCAGCTTTTGAGGTGTGTGGAAATCTGAGTATTGTGCACATTAAAGTAAGGCCATCATCATTCATTGAGCTGAGTATTAAGATCCGCATTTCCTGGTGGTGTACTGAGCCAGAAGGCCAGCTCAAAGGCTTCATTTGTAACTTTCATTTTTAGGTCACCCTGGCTTATGAACATTAGTACATTGCTTTTTGGGAAAAGGACACCTAAATAGGAAGCTTATATCAAAAAACTTAAAAGCACATTTTTCTCATCCTCCATTCACACTGAGAATAACTAGGAGTAGTACTTCAGGTCCTCTCTCTGTGGGTCCGGGGAAGCCCATTGATGAGCAGCTTTTGGCTTGGCTTGCTCATTTCAGGTCAGTCGATCAAGCAGCCTTAAAATATCCACTGGTGTTCAAGGAGTCATTTGATCCTCACTCCCTTCCTGTTCTTCTCTCTGGAAAGCTCAGAACTACCTGTCCTACTTTTCTTCAATTCAGAGGCTGTCTTCCCAGAAAGCTGCAGTCTACTTACTGGATTTCATGAACAGACACTTCTCAAAAGACAACATACAAGCAGCCAATAAACATTAAAAAAAAAAAAAAAAAAAAAAAGATGTCCAGGCTGGGCGCAGTGGCTCACGCCTGTAATCCTAGCAGTTTGGGAGGCCAAGGCAGGCGGATTGCCTGAGCTCAGGAATTCGAGACCAGCCTGGGCAACACAGTGAAACCCCATCTCTACTAAAATACAATTAGCCAGGCGTGGCAGCCTGCACCTGTAGTCCCAGCTACTTGGGAGGCTGAGGCAGAATTGCTCGAACCTGGGAGGTGAGGGTTGCAGTGAGCTGAGGTCATGCCACTGCACTCCAGCCTGGGCAACAGAGCAGGGTGGGAAAAAAAAAAAAAAAAAAAAGTCCAGCATCATTAATCAGACATGCAAATCAAAACCACAATGAGATACCATCTCAAACTAGTCAGAATGGCTATTAAAAAGTCAGAAAATAACAGATGTTGGCAAGGTTGTGGAGAAAAGAATTCTTATACACTGTTGATGAGAAATAAATTAGATCAGCTAGCCCCTGTGGAAAGCAGTTCGGAGATTTCTCAAAGAACTAAAAAGAGAAATTGGTATTCAACCCAGCCGTCCCATTACTGGGTATATACCCAAAGGAAAATAAATCATTCTACTGAAGAGACACCTGTACTTGCATGTTTATGACAGCACAATTCATGGTAGCAAAGACATGGAATCAACCCAGGTGCCCATCATTGGTGGACTGGATGAAGAAAATGTGGTGCATATATACCATGGAATACTATGCAGCCATAAAAAAGAATGAAATCATGTCATTTGCAGCAACATGGCTAGAGCTGGAGGCCATTATCCTAAAGTGAAGTAATAATAGAAACAAAACCAGATACCACATGTTCTTTCTTAGAAGTGGGAGCTAAACATTGGGTACACACAGTGGCAGAAACTGGAACAGTAGACACTGGAGACTTCAAAAGGAAGGAAGGGGGCAAGGGTTGAAAAACTACTTATTGGGTACTATGTTTACTACTTGAGCCATGGATCATTAGAAGCTCAAACCTCAGCATCAGCAATATACCCTTTTAACAAACCTGCACATGTACCCCCAAATCTTAAACATACTGGGTCTTCTGCTGGCCACTCCCCTTCCCAGTCTTACTAGGCATCATCTATTCTTTATCCTGCCCTTATTTATCTGCCTCCACAGTCCATTTCAGCCATGCAGACCCCACAAAATTCACTACTTGTGGCTGCTTGTTTGTCACCCACATACCCATCAGTAATTAGTCTCTTCTCTGGAAGTAGGACATGTTTTCACACGTCCATTTACAGTCTACTGCTTTCTAGATTTCTCTCCTTTAACTCTTTATACTGCCACAGTTAAAGTGAACTACATATTGCTCTTCTCTTTATATAAAAATTCTATTTCCCCTCCCTTTGTTAATTTTGCTGAGAATGCTTTGTTCTTCCAGAAAGTCTTTTCCTATTCCCCCATTTCTGTAGCCCCCCTTTTATCTAGAAAAAAGTCTCTGAACTCCTGTAGCACTTAACATAAACTTCCTTGAGATACACTTCATTTTTTACTAACATGGGGACCTATCTACATCTCTCCCCTATTGGACTGGAACTCCCTGTGGCCGCGATGTCTTCGCTATTGCCTGTGTTCCCATAATGCGCCATGGAGACACCCAGGAATAACCTAGTGAATGAATGGAAGATTTCTCAGTTTTTGTACAAGTTCTGGATCCAGCACACTGAAGATGAAAAGTTACTTCCAAAGGCTCAGTTTATCCCCCTTCTCAAGAGACTCTGGTTAGTGATGAGCCCCATCAGTCAGCTCCTGAAGGAACCAGAAGTCTACCCCAGGTGGGGGTAAGCTGCTTTCTTCCAGGGAGGAGTGGTTAACTAATTGGTAAAAAGTTACTCGGCTGGAGAATCCCCCAGGAGTTCCATGACCTAGTTCCCATTCCCAGAGGGGAAGTGGAGCTTCCCTGGAAAGATGGCGCACCTGTGCAAAATACTCCTCAGAGATCCTCCCAGCCCATTCAATGCACAGGTCCAAGGGGCGGCATGGGTTGGCCACGTCAGCACACTTAATCATCATGCGTTTGATCAGGATTTGGTTTTCAGGGAAGTTCTTCCCAGCAGGGTTGCATTCACAGTCGCTGCCTTCAATCTGGAAAACATGGTCAGATCAGGGTTGGTTCAAGATGATGGTGAAGCCTACAGAGGCTAACTCGCCAGGCATTCGATGGTGATCACCGAGCACACAGGTGGGACTGGGACTCAGCGAAGGCAGCTTTTCCTTTTTTAAATTCCATATATAATATACTGACACATTCTTTAAAAAAAGAATATACTGATACAGTCTTAAAAGACACTCAGCAATACACACACACACACAGAGTTTGAAAGTTGAAAGTCCCTGTCACCACCTGTCTACCCCTCACATCCATTTTCTTCCCTAGAGGTAACTGCTACAGCAGTTTTGTTTTTATTTTGAGCAATTTGATATGTAATCTTAGAGGAAATTTCTCCCAGTTTTTAAAAAAAAAAATGTGTAAAAGCAGAGCTTTTAGCTACTTTAATCCATTTAAAGTAGGACAGTGGCACATATATGTAACCCTTCAATTATTTCTTGATTTCTACTACTTATGCCTACCAGCTCCCTCCCTCCTATGACCTGTCCCTCCCCCAACTCACCCAACTCCCTCGCACTTTGGTTCTCCTAAGGCATGTGTCCACTCATGTTTTCTTGGCTGTTCTTCTGACTGGCTGGTAAGTGAGCCAGGTAGGTGTGGGGTCCTTGGAGTAGGAAGTGGTCAGGAGCAGGTGTGTTCAGCCATGTTTAGAAAGACTGGTCCACACCTAGTGGTGATGTCAGTGTCCAGAGCCATGTGGCCAGGACACGAGTTGGTGCACACATCACAGGCCATTTACATAGAACCTGAAAGATTGTTATTCTCCACTTTTAAAGACACCATCAAATTGATTGTATGAAAACAATTAGGTCTCCAGAGCTCTGCCAAGCCAAAAGGCTGCATGACATTTGGGGGGTTTAAGACTGGACCTATTTATTAGACTATCAATGGGCAGAATATGTTCTGGAGGTTTTTGATTACTTATCAAAGTAATACTGTTTACTATAAATACTGCAGTTAATAGTAAGTTTCAGTGCAGAGTTGGGGGCTTACATGGGTAGATGACCTTCCCAGTTCTAAAGTTCTATGAATCTCTATACTTTTCCTTCTCTAAATCCCCAGGATCCTTGCTCCTGTAAGTCCTCTGTGGAAGGAGAGGGCTCTGGTGTTGTGCTGTGGAATCCCTGGGGGAAGGGGCTTAAATAGGTAAGGTAGACACTGTCCCTCCATCCAGACTGGTCATGGGATGGGTCCTACACAGATAATCTCCTTACTGATCAAGTTACTCATGATGATCATTCACATCCATCCAGTTTGCCAACCTCTGCTGCTCAACAGGAATGAGCGGAAAGCTTTTCTACCTTTATGGGGTTATGAACAGCTTCATGGCTTCAGAGAACAGTGGATCTTATTAGGTGTGAACCTTCTGTTTCATGTTCCTACAACCCAAATTGGTAAGGACCTTAAGGCAGGTCCAAGGTACATGAGTAGGTTTTAAAAAAGGAAAACACAATAAATTCTTCTGCTTTCCAGTCACTCCCAATTTTATGATAGTCTTCAGGTACTGGTATGCTTTTAATGTGAATCGGGAACATTCTTTGTTTTTTTAAAACACCCTCCAACTTTGAGGTTTTCCAAAAGCTCAGTGAACAGAGAAGTAAAGGCTTTGGATTCTCTAAAATACCACCATTTATGCCAGTCTCTGCTCGTCTGCAGCTCCTTCCATATTCTTTGGGCCTAGCTTTTTTGCTCAGTACTGGCTTTTTCTCAGGGCCTTTCTTTCAAGGAGCTCACAGTTGCTGTGGACACAGTTTATTCTCATTCCCAAGGAAAACAAGTAGCCAGTCCTTTCAGCCCTTTACCAACTCCAAGCAAATAACCACCTTGCATTTGAGTGGGAGAGAAAATGCTTCGGGGCCAGAGCAGGCTCTTATGGAAATGTACTTGGATGTGCCTTATGGCACGGAAAGCAGTACTCACCTCAGCTGCCATTGGCTTGTTGATGCTGTTCACAAACTTATTCACATGTTCAAAGTGTTTTGTCATCTCTGTTGCCAAAACCATGTCAATAATAGCCTGGCGCAGCGTTCGATAATGGTTCCTAAAATAACCAGAAGACAAAGCGGCTTGTTCACAGCGTGTCTCGAATTATAACTATTCTGCCACCATTTCACTACACTCCTCACAACCTAGGAGGAAGCTGGGACACAGAGTTAAGAAATGTGTGCAGATCACAAGAAGAGTTTGCCTGCTCGTCCTCCCAGTAAGCAAGACCCGTAGATGCTATTCCATTTTCCCCAGTGATAGCTGACCCTTAGGTGATTTATGAGTATTTTAAAAAAGAGAGAAGGTACCTGTCACATGGTGGACATTTATCTGACAAGGTGATTCCCCTCTCCCTTCCCTTGAGAACATCAAAACAGTAAGGTGGCAGGAAATGGCAGGCTGGCACGGCAGCCACATAGGCTGGCCCACTGCACTCTGTGCAAACACAGGGATTCCTATTGCACAGGATGGCCACGGCCTCTTTCGATGATGGCATTGGAAGACTGTCCTGTTAATAAGTAATTCTCTAGATTGCAGTGGATGGAAATTGTAATGAATGAAGCAACAACCCTGCCCCAAATTAACCATCCAATTCTGTCGTTGTTTTCTAACTTCAAGAGCCTTCTGGCTCTTGAATAAAATTGGCTACTGGAAAGAATTTTTTTTGCAAAAGTTAAAAAACCCATCCTCGATACTGACGAAACTGAAGCCAAAGCTGGATGTTTTCCCAGTTTTCTGGAGGCCAAACCAATAGGTTCACATAGATCAGCATTCCTGAGGCCCGAGTGAGCTCCATGTTCTCTGTACACTGCCCCCTTCCCAGGCATCTGTGCACCAGCCAGGCTGGGAAATACCCACAGCCTGACTGCACGGTGCTGGCAGGCAAGAGGACCTGCTCACATCTAACCCACTTTCATCAGAGGAGAATGCGGGGCTGGGGGAACCTGCCCGACCCTTCGTGCTCCCGCTCTGTGGGACCTACTCATGAGGGAATATTTTAAGCGGCCGGAAATTGAGCTAGGGAAAGATGGGGGTGGATACATCTTCCTCGAGTTACACAAAAGACAGGATGTCCTCGTAAGGAGGGTAAAAATATCTGGTGTACTTAGTAATAATACAATCAATATTTATGTAGTGTTCTGCAGTGTATAAAACATTTTTATGAACTCACTGAAGACCAAATGAGATTTCAAAACATAAAGGCAGTCTGAAAAGTCAAATTAAGTTAAGGGCAAGGTTATTTTATCATCTGATACAGTGGGACAGCTATTATGTTCCCTTTCCCCTAAGAGGAAGCTAAGTATTTGGAAAAACTGAGTTTCCCACTGAAACTTCACAAACTTGAGCACAGGAGCCCAAGCACAACAAACCTGTCAATATTCTTGAAAATGTTGCATTTGGTGTCCTTGACAGTGAGCTGGAAGGCCAGGGCGGTGTGATGACTCTCCAGAACAGCAGTGTCATTGTAAAGCACAGCAAGCTCACTGCCTGCATTGCAGAGGAAAGAGTTGGTCCTTCCCGGGTGATCCACGTCATGGACCGTGGCAGCAATGAGGGCTGCCACCTCATCCAGCTGATCGAGGCTTCCCTGGGATACGGGGAGGCAAGGTTGAGCATTACCCACCGGATCTTGGAGACCCACATCCATCCTTGTCTGTGCGGAGGGTCGGGTCAGGGGATTTGAGATTTTTCAGAACGTTTTTAGCCAGCTGAGCCTTCTGACCTAGATGTGGAGAGGCGGCCTCGGACATGCAGCATCGCTTTACTGTGCTGTCTGTTATCTGGAGAAACCTGAGCCACAGTTATAACAGATGCTTAATTCATTCTCCAGGGGCCATCAGCTGCTTCTGCAGGAAGAGGCCAAACAAGCCTTTTGAATTGCCCACTGTATGGTATTTCTGCCACATCACAAAGTGGCCTGTGATCACAACTATTAACAATTTGCCTAGTTCTGAAAAGATTTTGAGTGCGCTGGTAGCAAATGGCTCAGATACAACAAAACTATTCATACAATGGTGAAATGACTAGAGCTGTAAAAGAGTACCAAGTAAAAGAGGACCAAGCAGTAAAAGAAGACCAAGGGGAAGAAGAATAACTTTGCCAGGAAAATTAAGGCTAAGGAGGTTCTTGCAAATAAGAACAAAATCCAGCTCTGGGCTAGCAGGCAGCAAAGGCAAAAAGGGAAACCCTAATTCAAAAGCTCTCATTACGTAATTAAAGAAACAAACCAGAGCATCTGGGGATACAAGTGTTTTCTGAGCCTGCAGCTTTAGGAGGGAGTTATCAGATGGGCTACTGTTATATAAGAGATGTTGTACTAGGAATTTATTATTTATTGAGTGCCTACCAGGTACCAATTATCACTGCATAGTGCCAGAGCTGCCATGATGATTTACACTGGCACGGTCTGCACAATGGAGTTTGTAATGTAGAGGGAGAGAGACAAATACATTTAAAAACACAAATGGAAGTAACTTGCTGTGAGACGTGCTAAGGAAAGTACAGATGCTTTGGGAGTATAACCACGGAGCCTGGTCTAGTTTAGGGCAGCACTGTCCAATGTAGTTTTTGCCATGACAGGAATGTGTTCTATTTGTGCTATCTGATAAAGTAACTCCTAGTCGCATGCAGCTACTGGACACTTGAAAGGTAGCCAGCGCAACTGACAAACTGCATTTTAAATTTTATTTAGTAGCCATGCGAGGCTGATGGCTACCATATCGGATAACATGAATCTCGAGGGTGGTCACTTCCAAGGAAGTGATTTTTCTGCTGAGCCTGAAGGAGAAGCAAGAATTGTCCAGGCAACAAGCAGCAAGAGGGCAATTCCAGGCAGAAAGAACAGCCTGCATGACGTTCCTGAAGTCAAACAAAAAAGGTCTGTTCAGGAAACGTAAGCAACATCATTGTGGCTGAAGGGATAGTGAGTGAGAGGGAAAGTGGTCCCCAGGATGTGGGGGGTGGGGAGGTCATCATTTTTGGTATTCCCAAAATTTGCTCTCCTAGGCCTGCAGGAGGAAGAGCTGCTGCTCAGGTGAGGAAGGTGAACCTATAGCTCAGCCCTGTCCTGCAACGGCACCCTGATGGCCAAGGGGCTGCACATGCTTGTGTTGGTTTAGCAGGCTTCCCCGAAAGCTCTGTCTCCACCAGAAGGGAGTCATTTCCATTCCCAACGCTCACCCCATGGAGCTGGTGAGCAACCCTGGGGTGACCCCAGTCAACACAACTAGGCTTCCTGAATAGGGACAGCAGAAGTTACTCTTCTCAGCTGTTCTCAGAGATTGATTCTGCAGTGCCCAGGGCAAGCAAGCATCATTTGGCGCATTTCACTGCTGGTCAGGAGAGGCCACGGTCACCTGCAGGCACGTTCAGCGATTTCCAAGCTCAGGACCCAGGACAGCCCCAACCTGGGCTCCACCTTCACTGACTGTACCTGAGCAGTGAGAACCCACAGGGCCCAAACTCTGGGCCTCCAGCTTAGTGCCCCTGTGGTATGTTCAATCCTGCTTGGAGTCTCAGGCCTGTTTATTTTTTAATTCTTCAATGAAATAGATTCAGGGAACTGGGGTAGAAAACATAAATAGCACTAGATGAAATATGCCTTTCCTTCCAGCTAACACTGATTTAAACCATGCCCTCAGTGACTTTTACAAAGATACCAATAATGGGTCCTGCAGTTTAGATGGGCACCAACAAGGCCTTGTCAGACCAGAAATGGCTGGGAGGTAGGGAAGGAAGACAGGCTAGCTCACTAGCAGAGGAGAGTAGCAAGGCCCTATGTCGAGGAGG